>NC_042622.1:153784069-154106387 GCF_901001135.1 Rhinatrema bivittatum | reverse complement strand
TGCCTGCATATCATGCACCCAGCGGAGGCTGTACCAGGGCATCGATCCCTTGGGACTGCAGTTCCTGCCTGCGGCTGAAGTATCTGGATACTTGGGCGTTGGATCTGTTTGCCAGAAGGTCCATGTCCAGTGTCCCCCACCGATCCACTATCATCTTGAAGGCTGTGGACGACAGCCTCCATTCTCCTGGGTCTAGACTTTCCCTGCTGAGGAAGTCTGCCGTGATGTTGTCTTTCCCGGCGATGTGGACGGTGGAGATCTCCTGGAAGTTTGCTTCCGCCCACGCCATCAGGGGGTCAATTTCTAGGGACACCTGTTGGCTTCTGGTTCCCCCCCTGCCGGTTGACGTAGGCCACTGTCGTGGCATTGTCCGACATTACTCTGACCGCTTTGTTTCGAAGTCTGTGAGCGAACCGCAGGCAGGCTAGTCTGACTGCCCGCGCTTCTAGGCGGTTGATGTTCCATCCCGCCTCTTCTGCGCTCCACTGCCCTTGGGTGGTTAGCTCCTCGCAGTGTGTTCCCCATCCTCGTAGACTGGCATCTGTGGGTGAGTAGGGTCCAGGTTGGGGAAGATAGTCTTGATCCCCGGCTCATGTGGCTGGCCTGCAGCCACCACCGTAGCTGGGTCCGAAGTCTGCCCGGGAGTGATAGACGTACGTGTAGTTCTGGGACCGTGGGCTCAACCATGATAGGAGTGAGCGCTGTAGGGGCCTCATGTGGGCTCGCACCCATGGCACCACTTCCAGTGTGGATGCCATCAGCCCTAGGACTTGCAGGTAATCCCATGCTGTGGGACAAGGATCGTTCAAGCAAGATTTGCAACCGGTTCCACAATTTTGATCTCCTTGTGGGGGTCAGGCTGACCTTGTCCTCTTTGGTGTCGAATCAGACCCCTAGGTATTCCAGCGACTGTGAGGGCTGTAGGGAACTTTTGTTTGTGTTGACTACCCATCCTAGGCTTTCCAGTAGAGTTATGACTCTGCTGGTTGCTTGGCGGCTTTCCTCCGGTGACTTTGCTCTGATCAGGCAATCGTCCAGGTAAGGGTGAATGAGGATTCCTTCCTTCCTCAGTGTTGCCGCCACCACCACTATTACCTTGGTGAACATCTGGGGTGCTGTGGCTAACCCAAAGGGTAGTGCCCGGAACTGGTAGTGACGGTTCAGGACTTTGAAGCGTAGGTAGCGCTGATGTTCCTGATGAATGGGGATGTGCAGGTAGGCCTCCGCAAGATCCAGGGATGTGAGAAACTCTCCTGGTTGTATCGCCCTTATAACAGATCGTAGGGTTTCCATGCAGAAACGAGGGATCCTGAGGTGGCGGTTGACCAACTTGAGGTCCAGGATGGGCCTGAATGTTCCCTCTTTCTTGGGAATGATAAAATAGATGGAATAATGGCCAGTATTTATTTCCTGTGGAGGCACTGGGGTAATGGCCTCGAGGGCCAGTAGTCTGGACAGTGTAGCTTCAACTGCTGCCCTCTTGGAGGGGTCGTGGCAGGGGAACTCCACGAACTTGTCTGGAGGGGTTCGTAGGAAATCCAGGTGGTACCCCTCCCGAATGATGGCTAGGACCCACTTGTCCAATGTTATCTCGACCCATCTGTGGTAGAATAGGGCTAGTCTGGCCCCTATGGCTTCTTCCCTTGGATGGGTCGGCTGAATCTCATTGTGGGGTGAGGCTGGGGCCCGTACCCGAGCTGGCTCCCCTCTTGTTGTGATTGGTTCGAAAGGACTGGTTCCTGCTCATAGGGCGGGGTCTTGATAGTTGCTCCTGTAAGGATTGAAGCGCTGCGAACTTCTGCCCCTGGAGGATCTGGGGAAGGGACGCTGGTTTCTCTTTGTCTTATCTTCCGGCAGTTGCAGCAATGGGGACTCACCCCATTTGTCGGCCAGTTTCTCTAGTTCGCTGCCGAACAGGAGGGATCCTTTGAAGGGCATCCTTGTGAGGCACGTTTTGGAAGATGCGTTGGCCTGTGCGCACTAGGTCAGAGGCAGCGTCCGCTAGGAATGATACTGCTGGTTCCATGTCTTCTCCCGGGGTGTTGTTCCTGGTTTGTGATAAGCAGGCACGTGTCACCACGGTGCAGCAGGCCTCAATTTGTAGAGACATAGCGGCAACGTTAAATGACTGTTTGAGGATGGACTCCAGACGTCGGTCATGTGCATCCTTGAGCGCGGAACCTCCCTACACTGGGATAGTGGTGAACTTAGAGACCGCACAGACCATGGCATCCATTCTTGGGCATGCAAGAAGATCTTTGGTTGCTGGGTCCAGGGGGTACAGGGCTGCCAAGGCTCATCCCCCTTTGAATGCGGACTCCGGAGCATTCCATTCCAGGTCAATCAGCTGTTGTGCTGCTTGTAACAGAGGGAAGTGGCGAGAAGTCTGTTGAAGACCCTCCAACAGGGGGTTCGGTTTAGGTTCCCCCGAAGTACCTGGGCCCGGGATAGCGAGCTCCGTCAGACATTGATTGACCAGGTCCAGGAGCTTGTCCTTTGTGAAGAAGCGTCTCATGGTTCAGTGAGGCTCTGTCCCTGGGGGGAGCTCACCCTCTTCTAGGGGTTCGGCTTCCTCCTCAGAGATGTCCGAGTCCCCATAGGTGGGGCTTCTGGGTAATGGGAGCCTGTGCCTAGGTCTTGAAGGGCCTGGGGCATGTGGGTCCTCCGGTGGAGCATGTGGCTGGTCAGCCAGAGGTTCAGTTTGCACTTGAACAAAGGCGTGAATCCCCTTGAAGAACTCCACCCATGATATCGATGCTGGATCAAAGCTGAGGGGCGCTGGTTCCTTGGGGGTCCCCGTCTGTGGGGGGGTCCCCCGGGCTAGGTCCGGGGTGCCCCCTGAGGAGGTAGAACTTGGCCCTGGGTGGGACTGGACCTGAGCTGGATCTCCCAGGGCCTCCTCGCACTGCGTGCACAGGGCGTCAGCCTCCTCGCTTTGTGCGGCTCTGATGTGGCATGCTGGGCAGAGGCCTTGCGCTTTAATTTCTGATCCTGGGGGTGCCATGGCTGTCGGCGCGTAAATCTTATGCGTTCCGGTGCGCTTAAAATGAGCGTGTAAGTTGTGCGCGTGGCAGTGCCATAGATATGCGCTCGGCTCTGTGCGTGCAAGTTATGCACGCAAGGATTTATGCGCATGTAAGTCTATGCGCACAAGTGCTTTGTGCGCCTGACTCAGAGATATGCGCTCAGAGGCGAACGGTGCGGTGAGTAGGCCAAGATGGCGACGGTTAGCATGCGGGCAATATGGCGACCCCCTCAGAGAGTCTCCATGTGGGCAGACTCTTGGAATAGCCGGGGCCTGGCCCTGCTAGGGCGGATCAACCCGGTGGCACTGGTCCCGGTCGGTGACCTGTGCGCCTCCTCGATCCTCGGAGACCGGATTCAAGTAGAAGATTTCTACCTTACCTTGTCTTTGGTGCTTCCCGGTTTCGTCCCGGGCAGTCTCCGACTGCGGGGGGAGAGGGCAAATACCTTCACCACTGCGCTCGAGGGTGCACCCGCTGCCTCTCAGCCGCACCCGAAGGATCGGGGGCTAGGTCCTCACTGCGATTCGGCCGCCGGACCAAGGCTCACCTCCGAGGGACCACGTAAATCACCTCAGGAATCTCAACTGGGGGAGGGACCCAAGGGTATCACCGCAGGAGAACGGGGCTCATCTTCAGGTAGGTTTTCTTCTTTAAATTTTGGGTTTTCTTCTTTGAATTTGATCTAATGCTTGAGAGCGTGCAGATAGTCCCTAACTGCTATGGAGACGGAAAATACTGAAGAGCTGCACTTCCTGCAGGGGTTTATGTACTAGGGGCTGACGTCAGATTGAAATCTGATCAATCTCCAACTGCTAGCAGGAGTACACTATACCCATTGGTCCTGAGTCCATCTGCTACACGCTAGGAAATCCTGATATTTGCATTAACTGGCTCCTAGTGCACACATTTGAATTTGGCTTATAAAAAGTTGCACAAAAAGAACACTTTTGTGCACACAGTCTTTCAAACATGTGAGGGAACGTTGGAGGTAGAGAGTCAACCTCAAACAGAAGCTCTTCCTGAGCTAAAAACAAGCTTCCATCTTCTAAGCTCTACCAAACTCCCTCTGGGGGGTCACTTAATTGAGAAGCACCAGTAGCCTGGTCCATAGTTTGCTACCAATAAAGTAGAAAAAGCTGACGAATGCAGAAGTGTTCAAAACCTCTTCACGAGGCTGGTCAAAGGTCAAAGCCTAGGAGTTAAGTTCCTGCTGCACCAGATTAATTTGCCCTGCCATCTGCTGGAGACAAAGAATATTAGAGCTGCAACACGGCTATCTACCAGTGATGATGTCACAGAAAAAGATGGGTCCTCTATTTCTACTTGTTAGAACAGGGAGAAAACCCACAGGTCTGAAACCTGGTGTAGCAAGATAAAGAAATTTTAAAATTCAATCCATGCACATTGATTTCCAGCAAAGATCTGCCTGCACCTGTAGGCAGACTTTGAAAATTAGGTAAGTGGTCTGGCAGTACAAATTTTCCGTGAAGTTTGTACCTGGAAAGGCTATTTGAAGTTTTCCTCCATTATGTATATAACTGTTAAATAATAAAAAAAAAAGATAGTTTGAAAAACTAAAGCTGGGAAAACTCCAGGATAAAGTGAATTATTTGCCAAGTGCTTGGGGTACTTGTTAAGGTCTTATATGCAAATTCTATCTCTAATCCGTGTGTCAACAAGACCCCATGAGCAATTCTGCGGTGGTCCCTGGAGACTGTGCTGGACCCACATACCTTGTTCTTGACTGCGCCCTCGCTGAATTCCCCAAAAGTCATCAGGATACAAGAGTTCGCCGTGGGCATAAAGGCTTGGCCGCATCTTGTTGCCTCCTCCTTGGTACAGCTCAGCAGGGTTTTGTTCTGTAAGAGGGAGACAGAAATGGGCACTGCATCTTCATTCCCCGGGTAGCACTATACACACACTAGATGGGGAAAGAAATTATTATATTTATAAATTCTTCTTAGAAATATAAACCAAAGGGATTATTCCATGTGCAACACCTTTCTGCCCACCCCACCCAACATGTACAGCACCCCTGCCCTCCCCACCCACCCCGCCCTATCCCCTAAACAATGTTTCTCTCCCTAATACTCCTCCTCTAAAATGCCACAGTTTCCCTCGCATCACACCCATCCCTACCATTTCCCCCCTTCCCTCCGCTCCTTTTCCCTCCCAACTCCCCCCCCCAAATTCTTCTGCCTTACCTTCTATTGTACAAAATTTCATATATCAACTTAATATTGTTTTTAGTTAATGTTGATTATCTAACCAATTTTATTAGTTCATGTTGATTTTCTAACAAAGTTCTACGACGCTCGTTAGCCTTATAAAAAAGGTTCCTACATCTTTTATATAGCTATCCCTCTATCAGTGTTCATTGTAATTTCCTTTCCCAGTTACCTGTAAACCGACATGATGTGTTTTACGAATGCCGGTATAGAAAAGCTATAAATAAATAAATAAATAAATATATATAAAATGCAATCTGGGCAACATCCTATGACCATGTGCCAAGACCCTTTTATTTTTATTTTTTTTTATCATCTGTGGGTGAGAACTGGGTCCAAGAATCACAGCTAGCGTCTTTGGTTATACTGCTGCCTGGAGAGAGGTTGTCTTATCTCCTCCCACCCATTACCTACCACATACAGGCTTTGTAAATTGTGAGTCATCAAGGTTAGGTAAGCTGCAGACTCTCGGACATTCTTGGTGCGTTTGATAAAAAATCCATCAACCACCTGCAGGGAGGGAGACATTTTATATTGAGACAACAGCTCCTTGTTGTGGTACTGCAGAAATGATGCCTGATGAACTGGGGAAGCAGCTGCTGTCGGTGGCCAGCTGAAAATATAACTGGTTTAGCAAGGACTCAGTGGAATGAAGTGGACTACATCAAAAAAACAACAAAAAAACAGTAGCAGTCAGTGATACTTCAGAAGGCACACAGTATGACACCAAGTGTCACCTATCCTTGTATCAGTTAAAACTTAAATGTGGTTTAATTAGCAATTTTTGGAGGAACAGTTTTAATTAGTAGTTTGTGCTAAATGGAACCATGCTAAAAAATGCAGAGTAATGCATTTGGACTGCAAAAAATCCAAAGGAGCAGTACAGTATAGAGGATGTAAAGAGAAATGTAGTCTTACCTATTAATTTCCTTTCCTTGAATCCAGCTAGACCGGTCCAGCTGCATGAGTTTATGCTTCCCTACCAACAAATGGAGACAGAGAAAGGAAAATTGGTCCTTACCTGCTAATTTTCGTTCCTGTATTACCACGGATCAGTCCAGACAGTGGGTTGAGCCTCCTGTCCAGCAGATGGAGACAGACAAAAACTGAAAGGGTATCCTATATCAGGACAGAGCCTACCCTGCATTCCTTCAGTATAAACGTTATCAAAGCAGATAAATAGAAAGATAACCAGAATAAGATCAAGCAAGCAACAAGTAAACTGATAATTGGAACAATTTAAAAACTCTGTATATAATCGCTCTTGCATATATTTCCATATTCATCTGGTAGATGCTTCTGGTGCCTTAAAGGTATGATAGGAAGTTGAGGCATCCAATAAACTGTAAAGAAAAGAAAAGAACTTTGAGCGGATGTAGTAGACAGTACACGGGAGGGAGTCTGGACTGATCCGTGGTACTACAGGAACGAAAATTAGCAGGTAAGGACCAATTTTCCTTTCCCTGTACGTACCCGGATCAGTCCAGACAGTGGGATGTACCAAAGCTTCCCTAAACATGGTGGGACCGAGACAGTCCCGCTCGAAGCACCTGCCCCCCGAAGGAGCCAAAAACTGGCGCCTGCACATCAAGGCGATAATGACGAGCAAAAGTATGCAGAGACTTCCAAGTAGCTGCTCTGCAGATTTCCTGCGGAGAGACCGACTGACTCTCCGCCCAAGAGGTAGCCAGTGAACGCCTTCCGGAACCGTCTGGCCCCAACAGATATAGGCCGAAGCAATTGCCTCCTTTAGCCAGCGGGCAATCGTAGCCTTAGAAGCCTTGTTCCCTCTATTTGGGCCACTCTATAAGACAAATAGATGATCAGAGACCCGAAACTCGTTTGTAACCTGCAAGTATCGCAGCAGTACCCGTTTTACATCAAGGTGCCGCAGGTCACCACCAGGTGTGTTCGCAACGTCCTCAGGAGAGAAAGAGGAAGTTCAACCGACTGATTGACATGAAAGGAAGACAACCTTCGGCAAGAACGATGGTACCGTCTTAAGGGAGACCCCCGAGTCAGAAAAACGGAGAAAGGGCTCCTACAAGATAACACTTGGAGCTCTGACACCCTCCTGGCGGAGCAGATAGACACAAGAAAAACTGCCTTAAGAGTTAGATCCTTAAGCATGGCCCACCGGAGGGGTTCAAAGGGTGCCTCGCAAAGAACCCGAAGCACCAAGTTAAGGCTCCACGAGGGACAAGTAGGTCGGACCGGCGGATTCAAATGCTTGGCCAGATGCTGTCGACTGAGGAAATCGGCTTGAACATTTTCCTTCCCTGCAATGTGGGAAGCTGCCAAGGGATCCAGGTGACGCTCCGCCCAGGTGAACAGCTTGCTGGCCTCCAAAGCCACCAGACGACTTCTGGTGCCCCCTTGCCGATTGATATAGGCTACCGTGGTGGCATTGTCCGAGAGTACCCGCACCGCCTTGCGATGGGATCAGAGGAAGAAATATCATGAGTGCCAGATGGACCGCTCTGGCCTCCAGGCGATTGATGTGCCAGAGGGATTGGACTGGGGACCAGTATCCCTACGTAGACTGAGTTTGGCACACAGCTCCCCAGCCGGAGAGGCTGGCGTCCGACGTAACAATGATCCACTGAGGAGTCTGTAGGGGCAACCCCTTCAGGAGGTGATCGAACGAGAGCCACCATTGCATGTCTGATGGAGCCCTGACCCTCTGGCACCGCAGGAGGTTGCGGAGCGGAGATCTGCTGGCTTTTAACTGGAGGGGGACCTAGAGGGGGGGTCCATCCTCCTCCTGCAGGCTAACCAGATAGGATTTGTGATTTAAAAGCACAAACGCAGTAGAAAAACGAGCCCTAGATTTCCGGGGGGGGGGGGGGGGGGGGGGAGGGAGCAGAGGAAGGGTCAGGGATCCCCTCTGGGGCATGTACAGGGCTTAAATCTGGAGGAGAAATCGGCAAATCAGGTTCACCTCCCTCCTGCAGCCCTGATTCAGAAGATAAAGCTACTCCCAAAATGTCCGCAGTTCCCGCGGTTTGCCGAGTAGGGAACGGCCTTGTCCACACGGTGAGAAGCCCGACCCCGGGTCGCCGGTCTCGCTGCTGCTGTGGAGGGGCTCTCCCAACCCGGCAGGTACCCGGAGCAGAGCCCATCGCAGGAGAGCCACGTGGCAGGCTCCCCGCAGACAAGGCACAGACTGGACAAGGCACAGACTAGAACGCGGCATGAGCAGAGAAAAAAAATTGCCGCGGAGGAAGGAATCAGCTGGGCTGTGCCGGTAAGCAAATGCAGGTGAATGAACCCTGCACGCTACCATTGTTGTCTTGCTGCCAGAATATACGTACTTCTTGCTTCTTCTTCTTCTTTTTTTTTTTTTTTACAGCAATAGCAGGGGAATGAGATTCCCTGTCTGGAGACCCAAGGAATTAAACTTCTCGGGGTCAAGGCAGCCAGTGATAGGGAGTGGGTGGACTACCAGTATCGCCCCAAATTTCAATCAGGCCACCGGGGAAAGGGGAGCCTAGTCTGAATAATCAAGGGGCAAGCCCCCCTAGGCTCCCAGCAGAGCGAGGAGACAGAGCTGTCTCCGAAAAAGTAAATAGGAATATAGTAATATATTTATTTATTTATTTTGGGGAAAATTTAGCAAAGATAGGTAATACTTGCTTGATCTTGAGAAACCTATGAAAAGAAAAAACCCACAGGGAGTAGAAACTAAGGAAGAAGGGGAACCGCAGGTTCAGCTGCCTGCATCTGCTGGAGACAGACAAATACTGAAGGGATGCAGGGTAGGCTCTGTCCTGATATAGGATACCCTTTTAGTTTTTGTCTGACTCCATCTGCTGGACAGGAGGCTCAACCCACTGTGTGGACTGATCCGGGTACGTACAGGGAACAATACATATGCTGATGTCACTTCTTATAGGGTCCTGTCCTGCCCTCAGCCTACCAGTATTCAATATAACAAGCTAAGAACTAACAACATTCCCAACATCCCCTTTAATCAGGGGTTCCCAAGAACACACAAATTAGATCACCTATAAAAAAAAAATCCTGTGAACCAAAGAAGAACTTGAACTCATAATACAGAACCATTCTGTAAGGCAAATACATGACTTCAAATTTTCTGAGACTTCCTGGCAGTCCAGGAGGATTATGGACGGATCTGGCTGGAATCAAGAAAAGAAAATTATTGGATAAAATTAAATTTCTCCTTCCTCATAATCCAGCCAGGTCAATCCAGATATATGGGATATAACTAAGCTACCCTTCATCTGGATGGGACACTACCAGTATCGCTCTTAAGACACCCAAACCAATTACCTTGTTTAATGTTTCTTTCAATTTGTAATAAGGAGTTTCTTGTTTTCAGTTTTTTTGAGTTCAGATACTGTTATATGTAATGGTTGTTGTTGATGCCTGGGTGTCGAACTGGACTCCCAGGTATTCCAGTGATTGGGAAGGCTGTAGGCAACTCTTGTTTAGGTTGACTACCCATCCCAGGCTTTCCAGAAGGGCGATCACTCTGTTGGTTGCCCGATGGCTCTCCTCTCGTGATTTCGCCTTGATCAGCCAATCGTCTAGGTAGGGATGGACCAGGATTCCTTCCCGTCTGAGCGCCGCTGCTACCACTACGATCACCTTGGTGAAGGTCCGCGGCGCCGTGGCTAGCCCGAAGGGCAAAGCCCGGAATTGGAAGTGGCATCCCAGAACCCTGAAGCGTAGATAGCGCTGATGATCCGGATGGATCGGGAAATGCAGGTATGCTTCTGACAAGTCTAAGGCCTGAGGAATTCTCCTGGCTGTACTGTGGTCTTGACTGAGCGCAGAGTTTCCATGCGAAACCTCGGGACCCTTAAGTATCGGTTGACTGACTTGAGGTCCAGTACGGGCCGGAAGGTGCCCTCTTTCTTGGGTACCATGAAATAAATGGAATAATGTCCAGAATCCATTTCCCATGCAGGTACTGGGATTATGGCTTTCAAGGACAGGAGCCTCGCCAGGGTAGCTTCCAATGCTGCCTTCTTGTGGATTGGACACAGAGATTCCAATCCACAAGGGAGGGAGATGATGGAAGTCCAGATAAAACCCTTCTCGGATGATGGTGAGGACCCACTGGTCCGACGTAATCTCGACCCATCTGGGGTAGAAGAGGGTTAACCTGCCCCTATAGCTCCGTCCCCCGGATGGATCGGCTGATTCTCATTGGGAGGCGCGGCCGGGCCCTGAACCAGAGCCAGCTCCCCTCTTCTGCGGTTTGGGCCGAAAGGATTGGTTCCTGGCTGGAGGACGAGGTGCCTGGTAGCGACCCCTATAGGGAATGAAGCGTTGGGAGCTTCTGCCTCTGGATGGCCTCGGAAAGGCGCGCTGGTTCCTTCTGAACCTGTCTTCCGGCAGTCGAGGTATTGGAGAGGCACCCCATGTGCTGGCCAGTTTATCGAGGTCGCTGCCGAACAGGAAAGAACCCCTAAAGGGCATTCTGGTGAGGTGTGTCTTCGAAGGAGCATCGGCTGACCAATTCCGTATCCAGAGCTGCCTCCTGGCAGCTACAGAAGATGAGATCCCCTTGGCTGTTGTACGGACTAGGTCGGATGCAGCATCCGTGAGGAACGAGAGAGCGGACTCCATGTCCGCTGCTGAGCGGTCTCCGGCTGCGGGGGGAGAGGGGAAATACCTTCACCGCCGCGCTTGAGGAAATGCACCCGCTGCCTCCCAAGTCCACGCCGGGACAGAGGCGCCTCTTAGCCCGCCCAAGCCTCGCTCGGGGGCTGGGTCCCTGCCGCAATTCGGCCACCGGACCGAGGCCGAAACCTCCGAGGGATCGCGGAAATCACCCCGGGAAACTCAACTGGGGGAGGGGCCCGAGGGTATCACCGCAGGAGTGCGGGGCTCGATGTTCCTGTAGAAATTTAGTAAGTAGAAAATAGAAAGTAGATTGGATACACGCTCAGCGAGCGTGCAGGCTCTCCAAACTGCTTTGGAGATGGAAATTACTGAGTTGCTTCACTTCCTGGGGGGGTATATGTACCCGTGCTGACGTCAGATCTGTCTCCAACTGCTAGCACGAGCACACTATACCCACTTGTTCTGAGTCCATCTGGCTACACGACAGGAAAATGGGTCTTTTAACATGAACATTCTCTTAAAATTCACCCCAAAGGTAGCCGTCTTAGGGAGGAAGTGTGCAAATGAACACTGCCTACTCTGAGAACCTCAGGAAAGGCTTCCTACACAGTGCCTGCAATTCTGAAATATGCCTGCAATTCTGAAATATGCCTGGCTGAACAAATGGCCACCAGAAATAACATCTTAAGCGTGAGGTCCTTAAATGAAGCCTTTCTGAGAATTTCAAAGGGTAATGCACTCAGGGATTTTAAACTAGTCTTAAATCCCATTAAGGCACTAACCCCTAGTGGGATACCTAAGATACTCAACTCCCCCCCCCCCCCTTAGGAACTGAGATAATTCTGGGTAAGAAGCCAACAGCTTGCCCAAAAGATGGTATCTGTAAAAGGCAACAGTCGCTACTTGAACCTTCAAGGAATTTAAAGATAAGCCCTTCTCTCCATGCCCTCCTACAAAAAAGGCCAATATCTCTACTGCTGAAGATTTTTGGCTTTCAGTCCTGTCTCTTCACATCATACTTCAAATACTCTCCCTACTATTAAATATGCCAGAAATACCTTCCTGGCCTTTAAAAAAAAAAAAAAAAAAGGAGTCACTATACCCTCTGAGTAACCTTTCCCACTCAAACACACCCTCACAAGGGTCATGATGTTGAACAAAACCGAGTTAGATCATCATGCACTATCAGACCGTGGCACAACAGATCCCTGGAATGAGGAAACACCAAGGGCCCTCGGGACTAGAACAAATCCACACACAATGGGTACATCTGGGTCAATCTGGGCCACAAAATTACCAGACATCAATGCCCCTCTATCATCTGTAATACTCTACTCACTAAGGGTCAATGAAGAAAAGGAAAATATACAGGCGTGCCCGATCCAATCACTCTTAAATCAAAACATCCAATCAATTAATCTCCTCACTCTCCTGCAGCTGAAGAAACATTTTGCCTTGGTTTTTCTGTCAGAGACTATCAAATTCATTTCTGGTTCTCCCAAACTGATTTTTACCAGGAAGAACGCCTCTTCTAGCAACTTCCACTCTCCTGGATGCAGTATGTTTAGGAAGTCAGTCTGAACATTCTCTACCCATGCTAAGTGTGACACGGAGAGCAGGCTTCTCTGCCCAGTTTAGCAAGAGATCTCGTTCTGTTGCCATCTTGTCCCCTCCTGGTGATTCCCCCATGCAACTACTGTAACATTTTCCAAAGGAATCCAGATCACCTGTCCCTAAATAAGAAGAGCAAAACTTAGAAGTGCTTTTTTTTATCACGCTGGTTTCCAGTCGACTGATGGACATTTGGCTTTGTGCAGTTACCACATAGCCTTGGTCTGATCTCCAGACCTTGCCCCTGTCATATGATAGGGATAAGGCCTGATCAGCACCATTTTAAGAAACTAGCACCGACTGGGCTTGGGTCTAGGGGGCATCCCAGATCCTCACACTGAACTTCAATGAGGATTTTAAGTGATGGGATGTGTGTATGTGAGGATCCGGGGCGGGGGGGGGGGGGGGGGCCACTAGGTCACCATTATATTTTAAGAATTTGGGGGGGGGGGGGGGAGGCCACTACTAGCAAATTATTTATATGGAAAATAGGGGGGCCATGGGATAGAGGGGCTTTCTTTTTTCGGTGTGGGTTGACTATTTAAGGAGGGGATTGGACAGAGGGGTTGTCATTGCATGCCAACTTTAATGTTTTTTTGGTTTTTTTTTGTGGGGCTGCCTCTATTGGTGACCCTGGAGTAGGGGGTGGGTTCCATTAAGACCCCTGGTGACTTGTTTTCTTACTGGTGGGGTTAATGTTGTTTTGGGCCACTGGGCGCTTTAAGGAGATGGAGGCCTCATGCATTGGGAGCCACCATTGTGCTTTGACTAAGACTCAGCTGCATTCTTTTGTCTCACAGGTTTTTTCCGTGAGACATAAGAACGCAGTGATATTGGGCTCATCCCACAACAAAATATCACTATTTATTTTTTTTATTTATTAGTCGCCTGGTGACAAACTCTAGGTGACTTACAAAAATACATACATAATCCAACCAATAAAATAAAAATAAAATTACCATACATATAACAATCCAAATACACAAGCCTAACAATGCCAATTAAAACAAAACTTGATAAAACTACAAAAAAAAAGCAAGTCGGAACAGGTATGTTTTCAGCTGAGACAAATGGTAAGATGCAATTTGGCAGGCAGTGAGTTCCAGAGGACTGAGGTGACAACCGAAAAGGCTCTTTCCCATGTCTCTCCTCAAGGGAAATCTCACTAAAGATGAAATGAAAGGTGAAATGATGTCTTTGGAAGACTGTAGCAAATACGCACTACAAATGTTGAGGCCACAAAAAGAAAGGTTTGGGGAAGAAATAACCTTAGAGATCTTGGAGCCCGAACTCTGCTCTGACAGTGCAAACTGCAACTCCAGCTCTTAACGCATGGCAGTTCCTTTTTATGCACTGAGTCCCGCAGGGCCTGCAAGGGGCTTACAGATCTTTGTAGCCAGTACTTCTTTACTTTGCTTGACCCAAAGGGGTGGCAGATTCAGGGATCTGCGACACAAGAGGTGGAGCTTTTCATGATGTGCTCCTCTTCAACTTGGCACTGATGGAGCCTGAGTAGGGCCCAGTCTGAGAGGAGGAACAACTCTGGCTTTTCACCAACTTGCGTAGTTTCTCTATCTTCTAGGCCCCAGTTCTCTGGATCCTCCAAACCAACTGGCCACAATTAGCTGCGTCTTGGTCTGACTCCAGACACTGGTGACAGATGTTGTGACCATTGGTAGTGGACTAGTAACACTGAAAAATGCTGTTGAGTGTCTGCTGAGGCAGTGAAGCAACTCAAAGCTGAGTCTTAGAAGAAAAAACTAGAAATACCAAAACTTAGAAGAAAGAGAGAAAGGGGCTTGCGAGGCAAAGAAAAAAGAATGAGAGGCTTATGAAGCACTGCATGCACATGCTCAGTAGAGCAAAGCTCTATGAGCTATGAGAGAAGGGTCTGTTCGATGCCATCAGATAACCCACCACAAGCTATAGCTAAATTCAGTCCTGCTTGTCGACGAAGAAATAGGAAAATTGGTTCTTACCTGCTAATTTTCGTTCCTGTGGTACCACGGATCAGTCCAGACTGCTGGGTTATGCCTCCCTTCCAGCAGATGGAGAGAGAGAAAAACTTGAAAGGCACCCCCTCTTAGCCTAGTGTGTGCCACCTGCGATCCTTCAGTATAATCAATACCATAGTACAATGAAGAAAATTTAACAACCAATGACTAGACCAAATACTTATTTGAACAATAAACTTTGAAACTATGCACATGGAAGGAGTACTGAGTTGGATATTTCCGATATCTTCGCCTTCTTCGATATACTCTGCAGAAAATATATGACAAATACCGAGCAGACTCTCCAGAACAGAATACCCTGGGCGGGCGTCTGCACTGATCCGTGGTACTACAGGAACGAAAATTAGCAGGTAAGAACCAATTTTCCTTTCCCTGTACGTACCCAGATCTGTCCAGACCGCTGGGATGTACCCAAGCTGCCCTAAATGGGGTGGGACCTGGAGAGTCCCACTCGAAGCACACTGCTGCCAAAACAATCAACATCCAGGGCTCGGATGTCCAAATGGTAATGCTTAGCAAGTGTGTAAAGATTTCCAAGTAGCTGCTCAGCAAATCTCCTGCGGCGAAACACACTGACTTTCTGCCCAAGATGCCGCTTGAGATCTGATCGAATGAGCTTTTAGATCATCCAGCACCAGCCGCCCGTGACATATGTATGCCAAAGCTATAGCTTCCTTCAACCATCGGGCAATGGTATCTGCTGGAGACAGAGAAATACTGAAGGATCGCAGGTGGCACACCAGGCTAAAAGGGGGTGCCTTTCAAGTTTTTCTCTGTCTCCATCTGCTGGAAGGGAGGCATAACCAAGCGGTCTGGACTGATCTGGGTACGTACAAAGGGTGATGGATGCATGGAACGTCCTTCCAGTGGAGATGGTGGAGACAAAAACAATATCTGAATTCAAGAAAGCATGGGGCAAGCAAAGGGGTTCTCAGCGGAAGTGGTAGGGAAGGTAGAGCTGAGCAGTTGTGTGGATATGCAGATTAGATAGGCTGTATGGTCGTTTTCTGCCATCATGTTTCTAAAGTAATGTATCTAATTGAGTCTTTTCCGTGCACTGTGGAAGCTCACAGATTATAGAAATCCACTTTCTTTACAAAAATAAAATACAAAGAAGATTTGTTTATGCTAGAAGAGATTTCATTGCCTGCTTTTGTTACCTTACAGAACCACCCAGCAACCAAGATGCTTGTACCACAACTGTTCCCTAGTCATGCTTTCTACTTCTTGAATAGCTGAGAGGTGAGAAAGTAGGCATAGGGTATAAGGGATTGTGTTACCTGGGTATTTACAATGGCCTGCTGTAGTGTGGCCTCAGGTATGCTTAGATGCTGGGAGGTGTCATGGTCTTCTACCAGGTAAATGGGAGACCGCAGTCCACATCTCTTCAACCGGAACTGGAAAAGAAAACACACATTGGAATGCACTGCAGAAAGATGTCTTGTTTGGTGTCATATCTGGACCATTATTACAGCCATCAAGATGACCATAGACTTCAGCATGCACCCCCATGTACATGCTGCCACAGATAGTGTAAATCTCCCGATAGGCTGGTAAGAACAGAGAAGAGTCCCAAGAGTGCGGTCATGCCATGGTACCTTCTGCTCACGGAAGCGACCATCAATGATGCTACTAGAAAGATCGTCGATCCTCTTCCTCTCCACCACATGATCTAATACAAGTTCTCGAGCCTGAGGTGCCCGCGGCTGTCCTACCAGGCAAAAGAACACCAGAAGATCTTAGCTATACTGTGGTAATGGTATGCAAGTCACAGCATTCTGCCATTGCACCTCAATCCTGCCTTGCAGCAACCTATTTCAGTACTAAGACACCCCGCCCCCCCCCCTCCCACAGCTCTACCAATGCATCTCACTCCTGCCATGCATCCATCACTCTCTGTTCCGTGTACTAATATATCTTTTCTTAGTTGTCCAGAATTTTCTTTGGGTAAATTCCCAGGTACTCGCTCCTCGAGGGACTAACTCAGGGGTCGGGAACCTTTTTGGCTGAGAGAGCCATGAACGCCACATATTTTAAAATGTAATTCCGTGAGAGCCATACTAACTGCAACCCCCCATCTCTCCTGACGCCCCCAAGACCTGCCAAATTAATTTACTACAACCCCCCACTCTCCTGACCCCCCAAGACCTGCCAAAAGTCCCTGGTGGTCCAGCGGGGGTCCAGGAGCGGTCCGGGAGCGATCTCCTGGACTTGGGCTGTCGGCTGCCAGTAGTCAAAATGGCGCCGATGGCCCTTTGCCCTCACTATGTCACTGGGGCCGGCTGCCAGTAGTCAAAATGGCACCGACGGCCCTTACCCTCACTATGTCACAGGGCCTACCGCTGCCATTGGTCGACCCCAGTGACATAGTGAGGGCAAAGGGCCGTCGGCGCCATTTTGACTACTGGCAGCCGACAACCCAAGTCCAGGAGCTCGCTCCCGGACCGCTCCTGGACCCCCGCTGGACCACCAGGGACTTTTGGCAGGTCTTTGGGGGGGGGGGGTGGTCAGGAGGATGGGGGGTTGTAGTAAATTAATTTTGGAGGTCTTGGGAGGCATTAGGAGGGTGGGGGGTTTTGTTAGATTTTTACTTTTTTATTAAAGATTTGTCTGCGAGCCAGATGCAGCCATCAAAAGAGCCACATCTGGCTCACGAGCCATAGGTTCCCGACCCCTGGACTAACTCATTTCAACACATGGACTACTTCTAGAGACTATTGTGTGAGTGTTATATTCAGTTTCTCTACAGCTCAGTTATCCAGGATCGCTGTTCCAGTACCTGAGGGACTATAGCCCTGCTGGGCACTTCCAGCTCACTACTGCCACCTCTGGTGGTTCAATATACTGTTTAATAAAAGAACTAGTGTGTGTCTGTTTCGATACTCTGAGCCAGACCAGTGGTCCCTCTCGGGATCTTCCCCCGGGGGCGTGGTCATCTGCCACCGGCCCAAGGATCCACCCACAACTACCTCAAACACCAACAGAGCGATACAGAGGCATGACATTTTCCGTTTTATTCACCATTCCCTTTCTAATAATTCCCAACATTCTGTTTGCTTTTTTGACTGCCGCAGCACACTGAACCGACGATTTCAATGTGTTATACACTATGACGCCTAGATCTCTTTCTTGGGTTGTAGCACCTAATATGGAACCTAACATTGTGTAACTATAGCATGGGTTATTTTTCCCTATATGCATCACCTTGCACTTATCCACATTAAATTTCATCTGCCATTTTGATGCCCAATTTTCCAGTCTCACAAGGTCTTCCTGCAATTTATCACAATCTGCTTGTGATTTAACTACTGTGAATAATTTTGTATCATCTGCAAATTTGATTATCTCACTCGTATTTCTTTCCAGATCATTTATAAATTTATTGAAAAGTAAGGGTCCCAATACAGATCCCTGAGGCACTCCACTGCCCACTCCCTTCCACTGAGAAAATTGTCAATTTATTCCTACTCTCTGTTTCCTGTCTTTTAGCCAGTTTGCAATCCACAAAATGACATCACCACCTATCCCATGACTTTTTACTTTTCCTAGAAGCCTCTCATGAGGAACTTAGTCAAACGCCTTCTGAAAATCCAAGTATACTACATCTACCGGTTCACCTTTATCCACTTGTTTATTAACTCCTTCAAAAAAGTGAAGCAGATTTGTGAGGCAAGACTTGCCTTGGGTAAAGCCATGCTGACTTTGTTCCATTAAACCATGTCTTTCTATATGATCTGTGATTTTGATGTTTAGACACTTTCCACTATTTTTCCTGGCACTGAAGTCAGGCTTAACCGGTCTGTAGTTTCCCGGATCGCCCCTAGAGCCCTTTTTAAATATTGGGGTTACATTAGCTATCCTCCAGTCTTCAGGTACAATGGATGATTTTAATGATAGGTTACAAATTTTTACTAATAGGTCTGAAATTTCATTTTTTAGTTCCTTCAGAACTCTGGGGTGTATACCATCCGGTCCAGGTGATTTACTACTCTTCAGTTTGTTAATCAGGCCTACCACATCTTCTAGGTTCACCGTGATTTGATTCAGTGCATCTGAATCATTACCCATGAAAACCTTCTCCAGTACGAGTACCTCCCCATCATCCTCTTCAGTGAACACCGAAGCAAAGAAATCATTTAATCTTTCCGCGATGGCCTTATCTTCTCTAAGTGCCCCTTTAACCCCTCGATCATCTAACGGTCCAACTGACTTCCTCACAGGCTTTCTGCTTCGGATATATTTTAAAAAGTTTTTACTGTGAGTTTTTGCCTCTGCGGCCAACTTCTTTTCAAATTCTCTCTTAGCCTGTCTTATCAATGTCTTACATTTAACTTGCCAATGTTTAAGCATTATCCTATTTTCTTCTGTTGGATCCTTCTTCCAATTTTTGAATAAAGATCTTCTGGCTAAAATAGCTTCTTTCACCTCCCCTTTTAACCATGCCGGTAATCGTTTTGCCTTCTTTCCACCTTTCTTAATGTGTGGAATACATCTGGACTGTGCTTCTAGAATGGTATTTTTTAACAATGACCATGCCTCTTGCACATTTTTTACTTTTATAGCTGCTCCTTTCAGTTTTTTTCTAACAATTTTTCTCATTTTATCAAAGTTTCCCTTTTGAAAGTTTAGCACGAGAGCCGTGGATTTGCATACTGTTCCTCTTCCAGTCATTAATTCAAATTTGATCATATTATGATCACTATTGCCAAGTGGCCCCACCACCGTTACCTCTCTCACCAAATCCTGTGTTCCACTGAGAATTACAAAGTTCTTTTCAGATGGCATATTACACCTGCCCGATTGCATAGATATTCTTCTCATAACAGTCATCCTTGTTGGTGAAACTGCAACCAATCAGGAACTTACTTACACATGTGGTAGGATTGTGTATATATTCAAAACATCTGGCAATATATCTCAGAAATTCTTCAGGAGATTCTGAAGGTTCCTCTCTGACTTACAAGAGAACATGCGCTTCTTCATATACCAGATGTCTCCTTATCGCAGCATATGCAAATTTTTATACATCAAATCTGCACAGTTACCAAGCTGGAAATTGCTGCGACCAGGAAAAGACCCCATCCACCGACTTTGTTTGAGCTGCTGACTCGTTTTGATAGGATGTGCTAACTATTCCGCCTGACGGCCATCAAGCACCATAAGTTGAGCAAATTTGACCTAATCTGGGCACTGTATACCACTTGGAGATGCTCGACCCCGTTGACGAACACAAAGTAAGGAATATTCAACAATGGACACTTCGTTTGCTTCCTGCTTATCACGATAGACTTATGATCATACTTCATCATGATGTTGCGTAGCATGAAGGGGGGGTGGGGGGAGGGAGGGAAACCATGACATATTGTGCTGTTTAGTTCTGGTTACCTGTTTTGCATATTTTCTTTGTTGTAATTGATTGACAGCGCTACAAATCTCCTCCAGTGACACTAATTGAAACTCGGCCCACGATGCTACCTGCACTCTAATAGAATGCAACCCCTCTGGAATTCTTCTCCCCTTACAAAGGTAGGCTGAAACAATAGCTTCCTTCAGCCAATGCACTATTGTGCCCTTGGAGGCCTTGCATCCATTTCTGGCACCTTCAACAATACAAACAAATGATCCAACCGCCGAAAACTGTTTGTGAACTTTGCCTCCGGCAGGAGCTCCACAGTCTGATTTAGCTGAAAGGAAGATACCACCTTAGATAGGAATGAAGGTACCATGCGCAAAGACACCCCCCACCTTCCGAAATCTTCAAAAATGATCCCTACAGGACAGAACCTGCAGCTCCAAGATCCTTCTGAACGAAAAAATTGCCATCAAAAATACCACCTTCAGCGTAAGGTCCTTTAACAATGCCTTCTTCAACGGCTCAAAATGAGGCCCATAAAGCACCCGGAAAACCAAGTTTAAACTCCATGCTGGATCCAATCTATGCACCGGCGGCTGCAAATGCTCGACTCCCTTCAAAAACCTCACATGTGTCCCGAATCGCCGCTTGCTTGCCTCGGACACTGCAATGAGATGATGAGGCGAAAAAATTCTAAAGCATAGCCATCCCTTATTACCTCTAGAACCCATTGGTCAGAGGTAATCCTGGTCCACTCTTCGTAAAACTGTGATAGACAGCCTTTCACCGCCATCTCAAGAGAGTGGACCAGCCTGGCTCCTCTGTGAAACCTTACCACCGCCGGCCCTCTGGTTGAAGTCCTCTCAGTGAAGTCTACAGGTGCCTCAAAAGGACTGCTGCCTACTGGAACTCTGGTTCTGCCCTGAAGACAGAGCAGAACCCCTATTGGGAGAAAAGACGCCGCAACTCTCAAAACCTAGAGCAAGGCGGAAAAGACTTCCTATCATCTTATCCTCCGGCAACTCATTCCCTTTAGACTCTCCCAAAACCTTCATCAATTGTTTCAGGTCCTCCTCGAACAACAATTTTCCTTCCTTTAAAGGGAAGATTACAGAGCTGAGACTTGGACCACATATCTGCTGACCAATTTTGCAACCACAGCAGACACTGCACCAAGACTGCCCCGGCCATATTCATGGCCAAAGTCCAGCTCAAATCATAAAGCGTGTCCACCTCATATGCAATCCTGGCCTCCACCTGAGTTGCCTGGCTATTAACACCAGCGCTGCTGAAAACTTCTCCTGAGGCTTCAGGTCCCAGCATAAACAGGTCCTCTGCATCAGACTTCCAGTGCCAAGACTTCAAACATCCTCTCCTGATTAATCTCTAGCTTACAGCCCTGCATGTTCTTTAATGCTGTCAAACCCGCAACCAGAATGATCGACTTGTTAAGTGACTGCCGAGACTGAAGCATGTACTTTCAGCAATACCAGCAGCTGCAGGATATCTGCCGTGAGGAGATACAATTTTATTTTGGCTCTAGCCTGCTTGGGGATCGCCTCTGGAAAGTCCCATTCTTGATTCACCAGGTTCATGATCCTTTTAGGGAGAGGAAAGGCTTTCAGTGGGTCCAAACAACACCGGATCCATCCCTTCATTGTCAGACTCCTCCTGGACTACTTTAATACCCAGTTCCTTCTGAACATGGGAAATAAGGGGCCTCAACTCCTCCTTACGGAATAGACGAACCACCTGTGGGTCATCTCCCTCCGTTATCGGGACCCTCTTCAGGATCAGCCTGATCGACATCCACCATGAGATCTGCTGGGTCTTCCTGATCCACCCCTGGACCAACCCCATGACCATCTTCCGGGTCATCCAGGTCCGAATCTTCTGAGCCCCTCAGGATGGTCCAGGCCCAGCCGGCAAAGGAGGTTCCCTGACCCCCAGCCAAGGAGACCCTCGGCTTCTTTGTAGCACGAAGAGACGACTGACAGAAATGCCCTTTTATAGCCAGTGCTTTTCCTGGTTAAAAAGGTCTTATGCATAAGCAAGACAAATTCTGAGGAAAACTCCATGTCATTCTCTCCACTGTCCAGCTCAGAGTCTGCATCCCCCCCCCCCCCTCACCCCAACAGGATCACCGGAGACAATGGGGGAGGGGAGTCCCTTGATTCCCGTGAGTCTGTCACCTTCCGAGCTGCAGCCCTTCTCCTGCGTGGCAGGCTGTTTAGGCTCCCATTATTGATCCTGACAGGGCCTTGGGAACCTGTGGCTCTCCTACTAGCCTCGTCCCCCACCCCCGCCGGAGGGCCCCTCCCCTCCAGAAACGAACTGCAGCCTAGCGCCGCTGCATTCAGCTGTCCTGAGCCAGGCTGCTGGCCTGACAAGCTTTCCTGCAGTGGGAAACCGCTGTTGCTGCCATCTTGTCTCCACCTGGCCGGGCCTGCTGCAGAGGAACAGAAGCCGTGTGATCGCGGCGCGTGGGAGAGGAGGGGGAACATGGCCCAAAACAGCCTCCAGCTCCTGGAGCAGCCCAAATCTTTCCTGCGCTGGGAAATCACTGTTGGAGCCATCTTGTCTTCACGCGGCCGGGCCTGCTGCAGAGGAAAAGAAGCCGCGTGATCGCGTAGAGAGAGGAGGGAACATGGCCCAACGCAGCCTCCGGCTCCCCAAGCAGCCCAAAGCTTTCCCATGCTGGGAAATCACTGTCGGCGCCATCTTGTTTCCATGCGGCTGGGCCTGCTACAGAGGAACAGAAGCCATGTGATAATGGCACGTGGGAGAGGAAGGGAAAACGGCCCAATGCTGTCTCTGGCTTCCCGAGCAGCTACACTGATCCCTTCCCCCAGCCCGGGCCTGCCCTGATGATCAAACCAGAAACAGCTGGAGCGGTTGCTGCTGAAAGATAAAATGTAACACTTTTTTTTTTTCTTTAAAGAAACAGCAGCCACAGCAAAGGAAGAAATTCAAGCAAAAAAAAGGAATACTGGCAACACCTCTGGGAAGAAGCCTTCAGGGGATAAGAGGGAACCAGGACTCCTGGCTGTCAGACCCCTGGATCTGCTGCAGGCTAAAGCTGATCAGGGATTACCACCCCACCGCTCACCCAGCTCAACCTGAGGGATAGCCCACGAAGGAACCTAATACCTCAGGGAGCATTTTCTAACTTCTCTTATTGTCCCTTCTTTCTTTCTTTTTTCTTAACTGCATGTTTGCACCTCTACCATCTTCTGGAGACAGAGAAATACTGAGGGCCTGCAGCTGGCACTCTCGGTTATGTAGCTGTGCCTCAAAGTTTTAGTTCTCTGCCTCCATCTGCTGGTAAGGAAGTAAAACTCACTTGTCTGGTCTGATCTGGGGTACAAACAGGAACCTAAAATTCTCTTCTCTGCACCATTATCTCATCCACAACTTGAGACTCTGGAGCTCAGCCTGCCTCTGAGGTCATGCATGTGGAACAGGAAACAATTCTGAAAATGCAACCCTGGAGATTCTGGATTTCAACTTTCTACCTAAAATCCTAAATGTATCCTCCAGAATCTCCCTCCTGCACCTTCCTATTGCATTGGTACCCACATATACCATGACAGCCAGCTCCCCCCAGCACTTTTTAAAATCTTATCTAGGTGGTTCATGAGGCCTGTTACCTTTGCACCAGGCAGGCAAGTTACCAAACTATCCTCACGCCCACCACCAGCCACTTAGCTATCTACTTTCCTAAGTATCGAATCACTCACTACAATGGCCATCCTAACGCTTCCCTCCTGGTCACAGACTCCTGGAGACATTCTCGGTGCAAGAGGATGAAGCATCTCCTGGAGAGCAGATCCTAGCTAAAGGATCAATTCCTGCCACACCAAGGTGATGGTCACCTGTCAAGTAATCTTGCTACTCCAAAGCAGCACAAGGCCTGCTAGACTGGAGTTGTAACTGCTCTATGTCCCTGAAGGTCTCCTCTATATATTTTTCTGTATGCCTCAACTGCTCCAAACTCTTTCTCTGAAAGCTAGGAGCTCTTTACCCACCAACAGGTAAATAATCATACATGTAGTACTCGGTGCAAAAGACTGGATAACCCCCATCTTGCTGCTGGCTTCAGTTTGCATCTTAATTTGTTGAGTTGATACTTAAAGGCTGGTAAGGAGTATGTATGCTAAAAGTGAATAGTGTTTTTCAATTTATTTTTCAGGTTTGTTTTTTTTTTTTTATAATCTTTGGTTTTTAAATTTGATAACTGGGTGAATAATGTTAGTGAATGACCAGCAGCAGAACTAAAATTAGTCAATCACTAAAAATCAGGATTCGTTTAATGCTATTTTAAGTGACTGACTTATTTTGAAGATTTTTCTCCTAGTGGGGTTGATAATTTATATATCAAAAAGTGAGACAGGGGTAGGTGAGAATCAAACTAGTTGCCCAGGAGCCAGCACTTTCATCTTCTCAGATCAAGTAAATGACTTGCAAATTCACAATTCAAACACTGGCAGTCTATTTTCCCACTACACGAACAATTCTAACACTAGCAAACAAATATTAATCATAAAACTAGCAAACAATTCTAAAACCTGCAGACAATAAAAACAGTAAGTAATAGTTTAACCCTCCAAGAATTACATATATTTTTTTTTATTTTGTTTCAAGATTTAAACGCTTCTTCCCAGCAAGTCCAAACTTATCACCAGCAGATTAAGGTTGCGCTGTCAGTACTTCCTCATAACTCTAGGTTATTATGCCCACGTTACAAATTATATGTGTAAAATATACACGCATACTTTTATAAAATAGGTAGAAAAATTATGCCTTTTCCTTTATTTCAAATATATGCATGGGCAGAAATACGAGGTATTTTATAAACCGTACTGCTCCCACTGCACAGTTTATAAAATACTGCTGAAATTTTATATATGCTTACTAACATAAACTAGTGAAAAATTACCCTCTCAGAGCCAGCTTTTTCCGTCGATAAGTAGGATTCATCTCTCCTAGCTAGTAAAGCTTTGAGCTCTACTGTGCATGTTTGGGAATTCCTGCGCAGGCATTGCCTCGTGAGCCTCCTCAATCACGTTTTGTCCAAGCATAGCACAGCCATGTAACTCAGTCTCTCCAGATAACGTTTTCAATGTTTCAAATTTTTCATTCTTTTTCACTTTATTTTTCAGTTTTTTTCTTCTTTAGTTGCCTTACTGCTTCTCCAGTACCCAAAAAAGCATTTTTCAGTGCTAGTTAAAAAAAAACAAAGAAACTAAAGCTTCCTCACTTTTGCCTTGTCAATATGTATGGCAAAAAAAAGTTTGTGGTGAGCGGTTTTAACAACTGCATCGCAAGTAAGGTGATGTACCTCACTGATGGACTGCCTCGATCAAGGCCATGACCAGGAAAACTGCACCTTATGAAAGAATGAATCCTCATGGCCTGGATTGGTGTTTCTACTTAATGGTCCGGGGCACACAAAATCAAAGAACTGTATAAGTCGCTCAGAAGCTGCAGTCTTATCTTCTTCCTGCAGTGCAGCTTCATTTATCTTGCCGGGACACGAGCTGAGCAGGAGGCTCCTCAAAAACAACCATCAGTGTACCAGGCTGAAACCTTGTGGTCAAGTACTGCTGGGTGCCCTGCATCAACGCACTAGGCAACTGCTGATGCATGGGGCATCGGTGCCATCATCTCTTGTTGCATAGATTCCACTTCTGTATGGTGCTTGGGTCTCGGACACGGAGCCAGGGTCCCCTCGATGCAAGCAACACCGATGCCATTATGCATGAATCCTAGGCGCACTATTGCTTGGCACCAGCTTCATCGATGCCCATGATGCAAACTAGCTCAAAACAATTAAAGTCCTCAAAGCACTCAGTCTCAACAAGGCATAAGCTCATGACATCCAGGCATTGAGCCTTGGGATCATGGCCATAACCAGAACACTTTCACCTTCCAAACTTCTGGAACAGGACTTCCATTTGGAGACATCAGCCCCCATCTATTCTCTGGTACCGCTTACCTTCAATAGACCTCCTAAACAAGAATAAAGAGATGATGTTCCAGCCATGCCAGGTCAGAGGACACGGTAGTTGCTTAACCAGATCACAGAATTGGTAAAGAATTTTCTTTAACTCTGAGTACAGAGACAGAACACTTTCCATTCTCTCCTTTCCAGGGTTGCTTCAGCAATCCCTCAGAATGGAGTCCTAGTTACCCACATTAAGGGAAACATGTCATTCAAACCCTTGCTATGAGGTTCTTCATCTCACTTAATTGCAGAGGAGTCCATTTGCTCAGAGGTTGTGGACCAGGGATGAACCCCTTAGATGCAACCAACAGAATCCCCTGATTCACCTTCTTCATCACTGGGGTCCTGGATTGGTGTTTCTACACTCTTGGACTCTGAGAAAGGTTCGACAAGAATACCTTCCGTCCCGCTTCCGAAACTTCAATAACATTCCTCTCCTCTGCAAGCCTTATTCAAAATGTGTATGGGGACTCCCCACATGTAATGGCTAATTCAACCTGCTTATCAATGGAAAAAACAGGTTTGCTTACCGTAGATTATGTTTTCCGTAAATAGCAGGATGAATTAGCCATGCAATATCTGACTACCTAGCTAAACTCTGATATTGACTGGGGAGGCTCACAAGGCAATGCCTGTACAGGAATTCCCACGCATGCTTTGTAGACGTCAAAGCTCTAGTAGCTAGGAGAGATGAGTCTATTCAGTACTGCCAGATGATATTACCCACATGTAATGGCTATTTATGGAATACGGTAGCAAACTTGCTTTAGGATAAGTTAGGTGCTTAATTTAAGTACCTATATTCAGTCAGCTTTAGGAAACTAAAACTGAGGTTCCTAAATTTAGTTTGCCATTGATTCTCCTAACTTTAGGTGCCCAGCACTGGAAATCAGCTATGGCAGTCAAAAAGAAAAAAAAAAGAGATCAAAGTACCCTGTGAGTGCAGTGTTTCTTGGAAAATTCTAGATGAAGCTGTCTGTTTCAGCTCAGTCAAGACAATGTCACCCAGTTGGTCCCTGCCTCAAAGAAAAGCTCTAATGCAATCCAGAAATACTTCTACAGAAGAACTGTAAAAAAAATCCCTCATTCTGCATGAAAGGCAGAGAAATCTGTAACTTATCAATAGAAATTTCTGCAACTTTACCTGGCACGACCTGGGTTTGTTCCTGCGCTATCCACAGGAAGTCCCCGATGTGCAACTTCCGGATATCAAAATCCACTCCATTCTTCTTCAGTTCTGTTACAAGCTCCTGCTTCCTGTGACTCGAGCCACTAAAGAAAATCAGACCCAGCAATGAACCCAGATACAGCACAAGTAGCAGCAGTGCAAACTTCTCCTCTCTCTCCACCAACCCAGACATATACACTGCCCCCCACCACAGAACAGGTCTTACCCGGTGGTTTCAATGAAGTCCACGCACAGAACAATGTTAAATTGACCTGGCTCTAGGACAAACTCAGGGATGTGGTCATACGGTCCCTGTCCACCATTGCTGCCCAAAGGCCCGTGGTATTGATCTTGGAAAGCCTCGTTCCCTCTGCAGAGACTGAAATTAAGTTGCAGAAAGCACAAACTTCAGTTATAGGCTACAACTATCCTGGCTGGCAACCGAAAATCAGGTTTGCGACAAGGAAGGATGATTATCTGCCATGGAACACAGCATTAATGTCAATTCAACAGGAAGCCCCATGGTCAGTTGTCAGTGTTTAGCATTGCACCGCTGGCTCTGAGCAGAAAACTCCAGAGATCTCCTGCATCAGATCCAAGCCATGGACTTGGGGAGCCAACCCTGTATGGATGTTGTACTAATGTAAGATGTCATACTTCATCCTCTTTAGCAAAGCAATCTTACTGTGAAAAAAACCCTGCCTTTGAAAATCCCATCATGGGACCGTCACATATGAGAGGTTATAATGAATCTACATGGAAGATAGCCTAGTAAATTACTCGGTTAAAGGTTTCAGAGCCAGCCCAGTGGCTTAGAGGCAGTATTGTGCTCTGTCACTCAAAGGACCTGGGTGCGATTCCTGAGACAGCACTCTGATCCTGACAGCGCTCTAGAGGAAGCTTGGAAGGAGGGAGTCTCAGCCATTGTGTAGTAGTGACAACTATGATCATATTCAGGACTCAAGATTTATATTCTGGAGGGTGTTGCGATGGCTGGGCTAAAGTGAAATGGGAATATAGTAAAAAGTAAATTGGCCAAATGGAGACTGGTTTCAATCAGCTAATTGAAGAATGGAAGCCCAAAGTAGCAGGAGGAAACGACCAGGTAACTGAGAATAAACATTTTTTTTTTAATAGTGTTGTCATGACTCATCCTACACATATCCTGTTACTTACGGAATTCTGAAGCTTTCTGTCTCATTTAAAAGGGAGGTACCAGACAGCTGCTGATCCTTTGTAGCCATATCCCCCAGGTCCATGCTCTTCATCAGAACACCCGCTGCCACCAGGGCTTGTTCATCTTCCTCCAGCTTTTGAGCGAGCTCCAGCCCTTTTGCAGTCAGGGAATACCTGCTCCAAAGTAAGTTCACTAGTTACTAGTATGTAACTGGAATGTGCATGCAAGAGATGCATAAGTTACACAGGAATTTTGATCTTTCACTTCCTTCTGAGGATCTCCCTACCTCCGGCCTGATTTCTTCCCATCTGACTCTCAAGAATTCACCCCACCTCCTTCTCCCCATTTTATCAGGAAAAGTTGCTTACCTGTAACCTTTGGTCTTCAATGACAGCAGGACAAGTCAGTCATACTTGTGGATGATATCATCTGATGGCATAAGGATGGAAGTGCCCAAGCTCTGAAGTAAAGTTTTTGCTCTACTAAGTACATGCAGTGTGTCAATTACACTTTTGGGGGACTCCCAGTCTGCAGGTTGTCTCACAGTCCCTACCTCTCCAACTCTCCTAGTCAACCCACCAAATAGGTGGTTGAGTTATCTAAAAAAAATAATTTTTTTTTAAACCTTAAAAAAGATTTCTTATTTCTTCAATGGTGGCTGTCCCCCAGGTTAGCTGCCAAGGCGGCCCTGGCTCTCATATTGTGGGCTTGACATGGCCCTGCTGAGATAAGTCTGCCTTCTCATAGGAGACAGATACACAGCCTGAGATTAAATTAGCGATGGTGCATTATGGTGACAGGCATTCCAGGTCTTATGGGTTCATAAGAGACGGAGCTGTGAAACTTTTCTGAAATTTTGGATCTTCTTAGATAAAAGGATAAAGCTTCTCCACAATCTAAAGTGTATAATGCTGATTCAGCATAGTGTTCATGAGGTCTAGAAAAAAATATAGGATGATGGCTATTGTGGTGTTAATTGTGGCTGTCTGATCAACTGATTTTTACAGTTAGCAAATCTTGCTTGAGCCCAAGGTTTGCCACTCCTATCTAATGGAAGAAAAAGATGAAACTCTTCCAATAATGGATTCCAGGAGGAGAGAAAAGCCCTCTGCAGAGGCTGCATATGTGCAAATGCCCAATGCATTAATTCCAATGTCTATGTCAGAGAACTCAGGACCTGTAAATAGTCCCAGATCCTGGACACTGAAAGCTCTAGCAGATGCTGAATCTGACTTTGCAATATCAGCAATTTCTCTCCATGAGAAACACTCTCTCCGACAGCATGTCATACTAAGCTCCCAGATACTCCAAAGTTTGAGAGGAAACTAAATGGCTCTTTTTTAGGTTCTCAATCACAAAAAACCACCCAGCAAACTATTGTATTCCAGAAACCCTCACAAAGTGCGACACACACACAAAAACAGTAGGTTTCACTGGTCAAAATTTTCACTTTTAAATTATAACCACATATATAGCAATGCTCATGTGTTGTTTGTAGGACCCACACTCCATGAGTTTGTCTTTAAATCAAACTCATACTGGTTGATGGTGCATTTACTTCAACCAGTATGAGTCTTTTTTAGGTTCACCACCTATCCTAGAAACTTCAAGCACATTGTTACCTTTTCTACTGATTGTCGACAGAGGTCCTCTAATTTCCCACAAATGAGCCAGTTGTCCAGACATGGATGCACACCCTCCTTTTGAAATGCGGCTGCCACCACCACGATCACCTTGGTGAAAGTACACGGAGCCGTCGCCAGCCAAAGGGAAGGGGGCTTGAAACTGAAAATGTTCCCTTAGGACTATGAACCTCAGGAATCTCTGGTGCTCTGATATAATGGCTATGTGCAGATACACCTCTGTCAAGTCAAAAAATATCAAGAATTCTCCCTTGTGTACCGCCACTATGACGGACCTCAAAGTCTCCATTTGGAAATGGGGAACCTTGAGTTTCACGAACCTGCCCGCAACTAGCGCGGGCAGGCCCCCTACCTTTGCAGCCAGTCGGGCCGCTGACGCTGTACCCCCTAACGCAGAGGTCCACTGCCATCCTCCGCGGTCTGGAGACCGCGGCAGGGCTGAGCCACTGGGAACCTTCCCACGTGGCTGGGACCGCCGCTGCTGTGGCTGGAGTTGCTCCTGCTTCTGTCTTTGCGCTGCCGGGGTCCTTAGATGGCATTCGGTGTCCTTCTTCAGTCTTCGCGGCTGGAGCCGCTCCTGAGGTTCTCAGACGGCAGGGAGCCATCCTCACCACTGCCAGGGTCCTTCAGCCGGCAGGGAAGCTGTCCCTGCAGCCTACAGCCTGCCTTCCTTCTTCGCGGCAGGGAGCTGCTCCTGCAGCCTGTTCTTCTCCCATCTTGGGCCCTCCATGTGGCAGGGCTGCCACCAACGACCCTGCTCTTCTTCTTGCCTTCCTAAGGTGCGGGGGCGCACCTCTCCTCTGTATTGAAAGGGCCAGCCAGGTGTAGTCCCCTGCAAGCTCCACCCCGGGCGTAGTCCTCTTCAACCCTATAAAGGGGGCCCTTTGCCAGTCCAGCTTTGCCTTCGCAAGGAGTTAGACGCTCTTGGGATCTTCCTGTCCTTCACTCCAGGAGTCTTCGTTGTTCCATCGCTTCAAGGTCCTGTGTTTCCTATTCTTCATGTGAGCTCCTTGTCTAGTCCTGGTGTCCATGTTCCAGTCCAGATGTCCGCCTTCTGTTCCTGATGTCCATGGTCAATCTTGTTGTCTGTCTTCCAGTTCCTGATGTCCGTGATCCAGTCCAGATGTTAATCTCCTGTTCCTAATGTCCGTGATGTTCTTCTCCTATTCCTGAAGTCCGTGTTCCAGTCCAGATGTCCGCCCTCCGTTCCTGATATCCTGAACCCAGGTTCCTCGTCACCACCTTCCTGGCGTACCATGTCGTGGTCCACGACCAGCCCCACGGGCGGGCTGAGTAGGGCGCCTCATGGTACAATGCCTTCTTCACTACCACAGCTCAAGCCTCCGGGAGACTTCCACTTGAATCCTTGTCCCTGGTCTATGGAGTTCCTTGCTCTTGCTCCATCCATGTCAAAGACTCTGCCACAACCTGTGCTGTGCTAGCGTGGTCCGCGACCAGCCACTGGCGGCTGTGTAGGGCACGCCCCGGTGCAAGCCTCTTCAGTTTCTGGGACATGTTCCTCTCATTACTCCACTATCTCGTCTAGAGTCTACATCGGTCACAGCGTGGTCCACGATCAGCCCCGCAGGTGGGCTGTGTAGGGCGCACTGCATCACAGACTCAATCCAGCTCTTGAACCTCGCTCCTGACCCCTTGTCTTCAGAACCTCATCCAAGTTCCTATGTCTTCACCTGAGTCTTCGTCCAAGTACCTATGTCTTCGCCTGAATCTCCATGTTCCAGTCTTCGTTTGCCCCTGGCCTCCATCCGGCCTGCCGCTTCTTGCCATTACCCAGCGGCAGGTCCAAAAGGGCTTGGAATGGTCGGAGGACTGTTCAAAAGACCACCATTGCATTGTCGGTCTTCCCGAAGCATGCAGATCCGGTGGAGGGTCAGTACCTTCAGTCATCCTTGTCTTCACTCCAGCCTTGTCCCTGCTCCAGATTCCATCGTCTATCTTCATTCCAGCCTCGCTACTGTCCAGCCCATGCTCGGGCATGCCTCGTCTGCCTCAGCACCTCTTCGAAGTTCCTCTGGGGACGAGCCGTGGTCCAAGAACACACAATCCCTGGGAAGTGGAACCGCTCTCCTAGCACTTCATAACATTGAGAGCTGCATTTACCTTCTTTAAATCCAATATCGGCCGAATTTCCCTTCCTTTTTTTTTTTCTTTGGAACCAAGAAATAGATGGAATATAGGAAAATTGGCTCTCCCTCTTTGTAAACTTGCCTCTGGGGAATTCCACAAAATTAAAGGCCAATTAACTCTTGAATTGAATACAGGGGAAAAAGAAACAGGATACTTAACTTAAATTAACCTCCAGCCACATTGAGCATGTTCAGGGTCTAAGCCAACAGACTCAGGCCACATCAAGCGTGTTCAGAGTCTGAGTCAACAAACAGCAAGACATCTCTGCGAAAAAGAAAAAAGCTGAGCAGAGGCCGATGCAGCTCTCAATCAGATAAAATTTCTCCCTCTTCTAGAGATGAGAAAAAGAATTCCCCATTGGAATTATTTGACATTCAAGGGATTGTGGATCACAAGATATTCATTACCAGAGACAGCCTCCCTGTGGCATTTGCTCGCCATGATTGACAAATGGGAGGCCCAAGCACACGATCCCTACACAGTAGGTTGTTTCGCCTTCACTGGACACTCCTACAGAAAGGTCTGAAGGCCCTGGAAACATTCCACCCAGGAGAAAGATGGATCTATACCAGAGCCCATAGGCCCAACCTTGCTCTCTCCAACCTCTCTCTCTTGGGGCAGCTTCTGCCATTGGGAACAAGAGAGGAGGAGAACTGACCGTTGCCTCGCCTCCCCCTCAACTCCCCTCCAGAGACACCATAGGCTGAGGGGATGTCCCAACATGGGCAAAGTCTGTAGTAGTCAAATTGCTTTGAGCATCTAAAACAGTGCTGATACAGACGGAGAGAGAGTAAGGACTGAATTGCTCTCAGACGGCAAGCCTCACAGATAGTAAGTTGCTTAGACCTGTTAGTCTCCAGTAGAGATGTGAATCGGAACTGAAATCGGATCCGATTCTGGTTCCGATTCACATCTATAGAGATGTGAATCGGAACTGAAATCGGAACCGATTCTGGTTCCGATTCACATCTCTAGTCTCCAGTGCCTAGCTCTCCTGAACTTCGGTTCTAGGTAGCCTCCTGCACGTACACCAACGCCACCCAGGTGTACGTGCACACCCTTCCAGGACATGCGCAAATAGCACTCAAGACTAGGTTGCGGTTGTACGCACACAAGTTCATGCGCAAATACGCATTCCAGTCTAGGTTGCAGATGTATGTGCTCAAATCTAGGCTGTGACCTTATGCGCACAGGTCCTTGTACATGCAACTGCCATGCGGCAAGAACGTGTGCACACGCCTATGCACGCGGGAAAAGAACCACCGCGGCTACCTACCACACAGCTAAGCAAAGCCTGCCTGCACCTTCAGCACATTTAGGTCCGAATCCATTCAACATCTGGCACCAAAAATCACCAAAGGACTAAATAGCTTCTCAACAGTTCAGGCCTCTTGATCAGCCGAGAATCCTTGGGGACTGGGGCTGTTAGCCAGCATCCCCCACTGCCTGTTCCACTAAACAAGCTTTGCACATAAGCAAATTAAAACTGTCAGAAGACCTCTACCAGAACCAGAGACTCCTCCTTGGTGCAAGTGCCTCTATGCACTTCTGCGGGACAGGGAACTGCCGGCAATAGTTGAGGAGAGGATTCCCCTGCCTCTCCCTCCAATGCTGCTGACACTGCTAGGGAATTGAAAATGGCCATCATTTCTGCATTAACGAGAAAAGCCTCAGAGCTAGACCCCATTACCCGCGAGGCTCGTTTAGCCGTCGGTCCAGCGCTAGGCTCCCCCAAAGTGCTTTCCCCATTAAGGATGGAGACAGAATTCAAGCTGTCTGAACTTAGGAGTGACCGTGAGTGTGCACATGAACAGCACTGTCTGCCTCGCGCCATTGCCACGTGGCTCGAGCAGCATGCCGCTATTGTCACCCCATTTACCTGAACCTCAGGAAACCTCCAGTGATCATTTCTAAAGCAGAAATCAAGGCCCCGAGTGATTGGCACAATTCTACTGCCTCCCGAGCACTCATGCTTGTTTTTTTTGTTTGTTTTTTTTTTTAATACAAACTTTAAAACTGCATTCACTTTGTAACTACCCCTGGAATAGAAATTCAATACTTCCCTGCTCAAATGAGACCCAAAATGCAGAGCTGCCAGCAGAACCAAAACTGCCTCGTGGGCGATGACAGATGTGGACCACCAGATATACACCCCCAAGGAATCTCGGAGTCAGCTACCATCAAGGGTCATCAACCCCCTGCACATCTGCCTCTAACTAGGGGGGATGGCCCCACCAGGACCTAACAACCCCTCTGGGAGGAAATGGAGAAAAGAAAATTGGTTCTTACCTGCTAATTTTCATTCCTGTAGTACCACGGATCAGTCCAGATTTCTGGGTTTATGCATTCTTGCCAGCAGATGGAGACAGAGAAAGTTTCCTTGACATTGCTTGATAAGCCCTGGTGCCACCTGCAGTTCCTCAGTATTGATATGTACCCAAGCAAAAAAAAGCACTTGTAAAAACTTGTAAAACTTATAAAACTCCTAATAAAATGTTGAATAAAAATCTGCATAGCAAATAAGGAGCACAACTGAGCGGAAGATTCTCCACCTCCATAAAGCGAATGGGTTCTGGACTGATCCGTAGTACTACAGGAACGAAAATTAGCAGGTAAGAACCAATTTTCCTTTCCCTGTACGTACCCGGATCAGTCCAGACTCCTGGAATGTACTAAAGCTTCCTAGGTAGGGTGGGTCCCAGAGAGTCCTGCCCGCAAAACACTCTCACCGAAAGAATGAATCTCCGGATCCCGGACGTCTAGGCAATAATGTCTCGAAAAGTTGTGTAGCGACTTCCAAGTGGCCGCCCGACAAATCTCTTGTGGCAACATCAACTGAGCTTCCGCCCACAAGGCCGCTTGCGATTGAGTAGAATGGGCTCTCAAACCTTCAGGCATCTGTCATTCCTTGAGAATATAGGCTGACCCAATAGCCTCCTTGAGCCACTTAGCAATGGTACCCAGGCCTTGGAAGCCTGGGTACCACATTTCACGCCATTCCACAAAACAAACAGGCGATCGGATTTCCAGAAGTCATTGGTCACCTTGAGATATCTTAGTAAGGCCCTCCGGATGTCCAAATGTCTGAGTTCCCGCACATGAGGAGAAGAAGCATCCAAATCTGGAAAGGCTGGAACTTCCACAGTTTGATTAACATGAAAAGCTGAGACCACCTTAGGAAGAAAAGATGGAACCGTCCACAAGGAGACGCCAGACTCTGAAATATGTAGAAATGGATCACGACAAGATAAGGCTTGCAACTCAGAAATCCTCCTCACTGAACAATTGGCTACCAGGAAGACAAACTTTAAGGTCAAATCCTTAAGAGATACCTTGCGAAGAGGCTCAAAAGGTGGCTCACACAAAACTCGAAAGACCACATTAAGATTCCAAGACTGGCAAACCCTTCATATTGGGGGATGCAAATTCTTAACCCTTCAAAGGAACCGGACAACATAAGGATGAGAGGACAAAGTTCTCCCGTCTACGTGCCTCGCAAGGAAGCTAGTGCCGCTACTTGAACTCGGAGGAAGTTGAACGCCAAGCCTTTACCTAAGCCATCCTGGGGGAAGGATAAGACACCGAAGCATGTAAAGCCAGGTCCCCTTTGGCCATACACCAAGCCTCAAAATCCTTCCAGACTCAGATGTAAAATGAGGTAGCATGCGCCTAGCATGCAGCAGGGTAGTAATCACCGGTTCAGGGTACCCCCTGCACCTCAAATGTCACCTCTCAAAAGCCAAGTCACTAAACAGAAGTGATCGGCCTGATCGAAATATATAGGACCCTGATGGAGAAGATGAAAAAGGTGACTGAACCTTATCAGACTGTCTACTGCCAAGTTGACAAGACTGGCAAATCACGGACGACGTGGCTACTCCGGGGCTACTAATACGACCTCTCCCAGATATCTCTCTATTCTGCGAAAGATCTTTCCCACCAGGGGCCACGGTGGAAACAGGTAAAGTAGAACTCCCTGAGGCCAAGGAACCACAAGAGCATTGACCTCCTCGGCTCCATAGTCTCATCTGCGGCTGAAAAAGCACGGCGCCTTTGCACTGTGGCAAGACACCATCAGATCCACATGTGGGCAACCCTACCTTTTGCAAATGAGCTCCATCACCGACTCCAATACTCCCATTCGTCTGAATCTAGAAGACTGTGACTTAGAAAATCTGCCTGGACTTTTTTGCTGCCCCTGATATGCGAGGCATCTATCTGGTTTAAGTGTGCTTCCACCCAGATAATTAACAGGAGTCCAATAGTATAAACATCCTGCATAGACTAAATGCACAATCGAATCTTTATGGGTAGAAATCCCTTGTGTGTTGGGGAAGACTATAGTGATAAGAGTATACTACTGTCCACCTGGCCAAGATGGTGAGACGGACAGTGAAATGCTAAGAGAAATTAGGGAAGCTAACCAAATTAGTAGGGGGGTAATAATGGGAGTTTTCAGTTACCTCAATATTGACTGGGTAAATGTATCATCGGGACATGCTACAGAGATAAAGTTCCTGGATGGAATAAATGACAGTTTTATGGAGCAATTGGTTCAGGAACCGACAAGAGAGGGAGCAATTTTAGATCTAATTCTCAGTGGAGCACAGGATTTGGTGAGAGACGTAACGGTGGTAGGGCCACTTGCCAATAGTGATCATAATATGATCAAATTTGAATTAAATGACTGGAAGGGGGACAGTAAGCAAATCTATGGCTCTCGTGCTAAACTTTCAAAAGGGAAACTTTGATAAAATGAGAAAAATAGTTAGAAAGAAATTGAAAGGAGCAGCTACAAAGGTAAAAAGTATGAAAGAGGCGTGGTCATTGTTAAAAAATACCATCCTAGAAGCACAGTCCAGATGTATTCCACACATTAGGAAAGGTGGATTACCGGCATGGTTAAAAGGTGAGGTGAAAGAAGCTATTTTAGCCAAAAGATCATTCAAAAATTGGAAGAAGGATCCAACAGAAGAAAATAGGATAATGCATAAGCGCTGGCAAGTTAAATGTAAGACATTGATAAGACAGGCCGAGAGAGAATTTGAAAAGAAGTTGGCCATAGAGGCAAAAACTCACAGTGAAAACTTTAAAATATATCCGAAGCAGAAAGCCTGCGAGGGAGTCAGTTGGACCATTAGATGATCGAGGGGGTTAAAGGGGCACTTAGAGAAGATAAGGCCATCGCGGAAAGATGAAACAATTTTTTTGCTTCGGTGTTTACTGAAGAGGATGTTGGGGAGATACCCATTCCAGAGGAGGTTTTCATGGGTAATGATTCAGAAGGACTAAATCAAATCATGGTTAACCTAGAAGATGTGGTAGGCCTGATTGACAAACTGAAGAGTAGTAAATCACCTGTCAATCAGGTTCTATCCCCTTTATCATTTTGGTTACCCTCCTCTGTACCTTCTCCATCGCAACTATATCTTTTTTGAGATGCGGCGACCAGAATTGTACACAGTATTCAAGGTGCAGTCTCACCATGAAGCGATGCAGAGGCATTATGACATTTTCCGTTTTATTCACAATGCCCTTTCTAATAATTCCCAACATTCTGTTTACTTTTTGGGCTGTCACAGCACACTGAACTGACTATTTCAATGTGTTAACCACTAGGACACCTAGATCTTTCTTGGGTGGTAGCTCCTAATATGGAACCTAACATTGTGTAACTATAGCATGGGTTATTTTTCCCTATATGCATCACCTTGCACTTATCCACAATAAATTTCATCTGCCATTTGGATGCCCAATTTTCCAGTCTCACAAGGTCTTCCTGCAATTTATCACAATCTGCTTGTGATTTAACTACTGTGAATAATTTTGTATCATCTGCAAATTTGATTACCTCACTTGTTGTATTTCTTTCCAGATCATTTATAAATATATTAAAAAGTACGGGTCCCAATACAGATCCCTGAGGCACTCCACTGCCCACTCCCTTCCACTGAGAAAATTGTCCATTTAATCCTACTCTCTGTTTCCTGTCTTTTTTAGCCAGCAGATTGTGATAAATTGCAGGAAGACCTTGTGAGACTGGAAAATTGGGCATCCAAATGGCAGATGAAATTTATTGTGGATAAGTGCAAGGTGATGCATATAGGGAAAAATAACCCATGCTATAGTTACACAATGTTAGGTTCCATATTAGGAGCTACCACCCAAGAAAGATCTAGGTGTCCTAGTGGTTAACACATTGAAATAGTCAGTTCAGTGTGCTGTGACAGCCCAAAAAGTAAACAGAATGTTGGGAATTATTAGAAAGGGCATTGTGAATAAAACGGAAAATGTCATAATGCCTCTGCATCGCTTCATGGTGAGACTGCACCTTGAATACTGTGTACAATTCTGGTCGCCGCATCTCAAAAAAGATATAGTTGCGATGGAGAAGGTACAGAGGAGGGTAACCAAAATGATAAAGGGGATAGAACAGTTCCCCTATGAGGAAAGACTAAAGAGGTTAGGACTTTTCAGCTTGGAGAAGAGACAGCTGAAGGGGGATATGATAGAGGTGTTTAAAATCATGAGAGGTCTAGAACGGGAAAATGTGAATTGGCTATTTGCTCTTTCAGATAATAAAAGGACTAGGGGGTACTCCATGAAGTTAGCATGTGGCACTTTTTTTTTTTTGTGTTTAATTATTTTTTATTGTCAATCCACAAGAACATGTTCTTACACAGAAGTCATTTGATGGTAAAACAACATTAGATGAACATAGGTATAAACAAAGTGATTGACTGATTTTATAGCGAAGTAGTAGTACTGGCCCCACCCCTCCCCCACACACACAGATGTTCACCTTGGTTCAGATAAAAGCAAGAAACAAGCAAGTACTACAGATAATACACAGGATTCAAATAATACAAGGAGTACAAAAATACCAAAACTACAAAAATTACAAAAAATACAAATGCAAAAAATGCTAAAAGGACAACAAGGAAGACAATAAGGACGTTAATGAGCAGGAATCAAGAATAAGCAGCACCTCGAAACACAGTGTCCCGGACACAATGAAGACACACCTATTTTACATTCAAACACCATTAATCCAGCAGAATCCCATAGGACTACCAGATATAAGGAACAGTAGTATGAAACAAATACCTTGTCAACTATTATAAGGTGCTAGCTAGTCATGGTTTTGTCAGAAGTCATATCTGAACTTATTTGTCTAGCCAAGTATGATAGGGATCCCATGTTCTGTGAAATACAACCAGTCTATCGTGATGTATTGCCATAAGTCTGCCCAACTGATAGTAAGAAAGTATGCGTTAGAGGTTATTGGCCATAGTTGGTGCAACAGGTTGTTTCCAATGTAATGCTATCTCCACCCTTGCTGCAATAAAAACTTGCAAGACTAATTTCTGTGTCTCCTTCTTACAATCTGGTAGTGGGAGCCCTAACAGTGTATGCCACGGTTGTGCGGCCACAGGCATTTGTAGTATCTGGGATAGCCACTTAAACACCATTTGCCAGAATGGAATAATCTTAGGGCATGTCCACCAAATATGATAATAGGTACCCAAGTCTCCGCAACCCTTCCAACATTGGTCCGATATGGTTGGGACAAACCTGTGGAGCTGGACAGGTGTGTAGTGCCATCTATATAGCAACTTATAACAATTTTCTTGCAACCCGGCAGAAAAAGAGCATTTATGGGCCATAGTATATATATAGTATCCCTGTCCTGATCCTCCAGAGTCACCTGGAAGTCCATTTCCCAGCTGGATCGATATTTATGGGTTCCACTCCTTTTCCCATTAAGAAGAGCGTATATTTTTTAGATAACACCCCGGAGTGTAGAGGCATGCTTACAGAAAGTTTCAAACAAAGTACCCGTGGTCCAAATCGTTCCCATCCTAGTCCCCTTATGGATAAAATGGTATACTTTGGTGTGCAGTAGGAAATCTATAGAATCAATTGGGTATATGGCGCCAAGCTGGTTCCTTGAAAGAATAGCACTCTGCTGAATAACATGCTCCAATCGCTGAATACCAGCAGCCACTCAATGCATAGAAGAGCTGGAGTGTTCAGCGACTGGTTTGACCGTGTTAGTAAATAAGTGGGTCATTAATGAATATGGCTCATGCCCTACTAATGTGGACTTCCACCTTTGCCACACCTGAAGGGTAGTATTCGGTGCATAAGGAAAGTGTCTACAATTGCCCCAAGAGGAGCGAGGCTGCCATGGGATCGCAGAAATCGGGAAAGTCCCCAAGAGTGCTTGCTCTAGCCCCACCCATTGTGGTATATCATGTGTGCGATGTATAGCAACCAATGCACGAAGCTGTGCAGTGCAGTAGTACCATGTCAAGTTAGGCAATTGTAGTCCCCCTCTGTTTTTTGGCTGAAATAAAGTGGCTCTAGCAACCCTTGGTGGCCTCTGTCTCCAAATGAACCTACAAATAATTTGCTGCCATTTTTTGAGCATGGCATAAGTTGCTGCATCATTCCAGCATCTTCCAGTCCCAACATAGAGCTTCCTGCACGACCTAAATATTGTGCTCCTGTATCTGCTCCATCTGACTCTAATGTCCCTCCATCGTCCCCAAGGACGATGGAGGGAAAATAGCCCGTGATTTACGGTGTGTCCTCTGTGAGTCCTATAGTATCCCGGAAGCCTCTGATGGGATACACCACACCTGAGGGTCTGTGTCTACCCATGCAAGACGGACATCCCGCAACGCACAGAACCCCCCCCCCCCATCCCATGCAAGCAAAACAGAATAACTTCAATATGAACTAGAAACCCACCAATATATTAACACTTGGTGTCTCACAAACCACAATAATCCTGAGAAAATGTCAAATCTATCAGTAGATAATATACCAGTTTCTGAACAGGCATTGGGTCTGAATAGTCATGTGCGCTTATGTAATGTTATTCAGACCTCTTACATGGAGAAATCCCGGTTTAGGCGTGCTACACCTCAGCCTTTATCTGGCGTTGGGAAGCGACAGGTATCCAGTTGTCTGTGGAGTCTCTTGCCTCCCTTATCTGCTCTTTGCCAGCGAGGTGCTGCATCCATCTGCTGGGAAGTCTGTGCCATTTTGGAAGCCTGAAATGAAACTGGTAGACACGCCTTAGTGAAGGCCTCAGCGGCCTCCTCGGTATTGGTGATCCGGTAAGTAACGCCTTGCACTTGGAAAGTTAATCCGAATAGGTAGGTACATCTGTATTTAATGTCCTTCTTGCGCAAAGTAGCAGTCACTGCCCATAGCTCATAGTGCTTCTTAAACGTAACCTGGGAGAGATCTTGATAGATAGCCAGTTTATGATTACACCATATTACATTGGTCATCCGTCTGGCAATGGAGTAAATGCGTTCCTTAAGAGGGAAGCTGGTAAAGCATAACACAATATCCCTTGAATGTTGCTCTCTTCTGGGGCCGATGGCTCGATGCGCTTGTTCAAATCGGACCTCCGGAGCAGTGGAAGCAGGCTCGGGGGAATTTTCGCTGTCCTGCGACAGTAAGAAATTACATATTTGAGTAGCTACCAAGTTCACTTCCACAAAGTCAGGGGTCTCTGGAATCCCCCCGTATGCGAAGGTTATTCCTTCTACTTCTATTTTCAAGGTCTTCCACGTTAGACTGCAGAGCTTGTATTTCGGAGGAGGTAGCGACTTGCTGTGTGTTCAATGCATTAAGCGTGTCCCCATGCCCATCGATGTGGATCTCGTTGTCATCAACTCTGGTCCCGAGCGCTGCGAGGTCATCTTTGAGGTCGGCGACTGATGCCATAATCTCCGTCTTGTGCTGCTTTAGATCAGCTCGCAGCTCGATGAACCACTGCCTTGCTTCGTCTCTAGTGAATAGGGACGCGATAGCAGTGGGCCCGTAGTTTCCGCTGTGGCCGCAGCCTCCTCCACGTCGGAGCCCAGAGAATCAGCGCCATCTTGGCCTGTCTCTGGCTGGGCTTTCCCGTACGAGAATTGCCAGAGATCCGCGGTTTTTCTCTTCAAGGCCATCAAGTTTGCAAAGGAGATAGATCCTCTTAATTTATTGGTGTGTGAGGTCAATTTTCTAGTTTATATCCTCAATTCGGTGGGTTTCAGGGCTCGAGGGGAATAGAGCTCAGCCGCTACACGTCTGCTCGCATCGGCTGCCGACAGAGTCCCCCCCCCCCAGCATGTGGCACATTTAAAACTAATCAGAGAAAGTTCTTTTTCACTCAACGCACAATTAAACTCTAGAATTTGTTGCCAGAGGATGTGGTTAGTGCAGTTAGTGTAGCTGTGTTTAAAAAAGGTTTGGATAAGTTCTTGGAGGAGAAGTCCATTACCTGCTATTAAGTTGACTTAGAAAATAGCCACTGCTATTACTGGCAACAGTAACATGGGATAGATTTAGTTTTTGGGTACTTGCCAGGTTCTTTAAATCTTTTAAGAAAAAATTAGTAACATGTTTGAGAAATTATTTGCTTAAGTCGGCTGGCAATCTGTAGTTTTGCTATGGTTAGGCTCTGCAGAATTTTATGTGGATCAAGTATGTTTTTATCTTTTATAATGTTTTGTTTTTAAGAGGTCTTTTGATCTCTTTTTTGTGTTTATGTTTTTTTATGTTTTATTGTTATTGTATTTTTCTATGATCTTATTTTGTGGTGTTTTTTCTGTTTATGTTCTTAGTATTGTTCTTATGTTACTTGTTTTGTTCTTATGGATGAATTTATTGTAAGCAGCTTAGAATTATAAGATAACCGGCATATAGGAAAATTGGTTCTTACCTGCTAATTTTCATTCCTGTAGTACCACGGATCAGTCCAGACTGCTGGGTTATGCCTCCCTTCCAACAGATCGAGTCAGAGAAAAACCTGAAAGGCACCCCTGATAACCCGGTGTGCCACCTCGATCCTTCAGTATAATCAATATCAAAGCAGAATGAAGCAATTTAACAGCCAATGACTAGAACAACTGAACTTATATGAACAATAATCTGTGAACGAAATACATATAAAGAGTACTGATATAGACCTTCTGTATCTTGCTGTGTGCTTTTTTTTTTTTTTTTTTTCTTATTCTCCGCAGTCCTTGAAAGGCACTGTGGAGAAAAATAAGGAAAACGAGAGGACACAGTAGAACACAATACCCCTGGGCGGGCGCCTGGACTGATCCATGGTACTACAGGAACGAAAATTAGCAGGTAAGAACCAATTTTCCTTTCCCTTTACATACCCAGATCAGTTCAGACTGCTGGGATGTACTTGAGCTGCCTTAAATGGGGTGGAAACTGGAAAGTCTCGCTCGAAGCACACTGTTACCAAAAGAATCGACGTCCGGAGCCCGAACGTCCAAACAGTAATGTTTAGCAGAGGTGTGCAATGATTTCCAAGTAGCTGCTCTGCAAATCTCCTGCAGCAAAACACACTGGCTCTCTGCCCAAGATGCCGCTTGAGATCTGATCGAATGTGCCTTAAGACCTTCCGGCAACTGCCGCCTGTGACAAATGTATGCTGAAGCTATAGCTTCCTTTAACCATCGGGCAATAGTAGCCTTGGATGCCTTATGGCCCTTCTTAGGGCCACTCCATAACACAAAAAGATGATCCGAGAAACGGAAGGATTAGTCACTTCTAAGTATTGAAGAAGTACCAGGCGGAAATCCAATTTTCTCAACTCATGAGCCTGAAGAGAATTGAGATCCAAATCCGAAAAAGCCGGTAACTTTATGGACTGATTCACATGAAAAGCCGATACTACATTTGGCAAGAAAGAAGGCACCATCCGAAGCGTAACCCCAGAATCTGATATGCGCAAGCACGGTTCTCTGCAGGATAACGCTTGAATTTCAGATATCATGCTAGCAGAACAGATAGCCATCAGAAATGTAGTTTTGAGTGTCAAATCCTTCAACGTAGCGCGCTTGAGAGGTACAAAAGGAGGACTGCACAATCCCCGCAGAACCAGGTTTAAACTCCACGAAGGACACATTGGATGCACTGGCGGGCGTAAATGCTTGGCCCCCTTCAAAAAACTCGCCACATCAGGATGCCCTGCAAGGGAAACACCATCAACTTTACCTCTTAAACAGCCCAACGCCGCTACTTGTACGCAAAGCAAACTGTACGCCAATCCTTTCTTCAAGCCATCCTGCAAGAAAGCTAGAATGTGTACAATAGTGGCTTTGCTGGGGAAACCTTCAACCCACCGCACCAGGTATCGAAAACCTTCCAAACCCGCACATAAGTGAGTGAAGTAGAGGTCTTTCGCACCCGTAGCAGAGTGGAGATAACCGCATCTGGATAACCTCTCTTTCTCAACTACCTCCTCTCATAAGCCAAGCCGCTAGACAAAAGCGAACCGCCTGATCGAAAAATACTGGACCCTGACGAAGTAAGTTCGGAAGGTGACCGAGACGCATGGGGCCATCCACCACCAAGTTGATCAGGTCTGCAAACCACGGCCTCCGTGGCCACTCCGGAGCAACGAGGATAACTGACCCTTGGTGGGAAAGGTCTTGAGGCGAATAGTCCCACCAACGGCCAAGGCGGGAACACATAGAGAAGCACGTCGCGGGGCCACGGGAGGACCATCCCTTCCACCCCGTGTTTCCTCCTGTGACTGAAGAAACGAGCGGTCTTTGCGTTCAGCCAAGTTGCCATCAGATCTAGTCAGGGCACTCCCCACCGACGAGTCAGGAGCTGCATCGCCTTCCCGGACAGCTCCCACTCTCCTGGGTCTAGTTGTTGACAACTGAGAAAATCTGCCTGTACGTTGTCTACGCTGGCTATGTGAGACGCCGCCAACCGGGCCAGATGACATTCTGCCCAGGCCATAAGCTTGTCTGCTTCTGCAGCCACCGGCCAACTTTTTGTGCCCCTTTGACGATTGATGTACGCCACAGTTGTCACATTGTCGGATAGAACCCTTACCGACTGATGCTGAACGAGAGGAAGAAAACTGCGCAGAGTTAGACGAACAGCCCTCGTCTCCACTTGGACTCCTGGGTTGTCCACTGACCCTGTGCCGATCGCGACTGACACACTGCTCCCCAACCTGAAAGACTGGCATCCATTGTCACAATCAGCCACTGGGGATTCTCCAGGTCCTTCCCCTGTTGTAAGTGCTCTGGAACAAGACTGGTCCTGGCTGGATCCATGGGGGGGTAAGGGCAAGTGGAACTCCTCGGACTTGGGGTCCCAATGGGAAATCAATGTCCTCTGCAAAGGCCTCATATGAGCAAAAGCCCAGGGAACCAACTCCAGGGTAGACGCCATAGAGCCAGGAACTTGTAAATAATCCCACACCGTGGGCAAAGGGAGGGCCAACAGCCGGCGAACCTGAGTCATCAGCTTGTCCATCCTCTCCTGAGGAAGGAAAACTTGGCCCACCATTGTGTTGAAACGGGCTCCCAGGAATTCCAACATCCGGGATGGTACCAGCTGGCTCTTGGAGTAATTGATGACCCATCCGACCGAATGAAGACGATGCAATACTGACTGAACCGCTACTTTGCAAAGCTCTTCCGACTTTGCCCGAATGAGCCAGTCGTCTAAATAGGGGTGAACCAAAATCCCCTCTCGCCGGAGAGCCGCTGCTACTACCATTACCTTGGTGAAAACCCAGGAAGCCGTCGCCAAACCGAACGGAAGCGCCTGAAACTGGTAATGCTCGCCCAAGACCACGAAGTGTAGAAACCTCCAATGATACTCTTGGATCCACTATGTGAAGATAAGCCTCCGTGAAATCCAAAGAGGCCAAAAATTCTCCTTTGTGGACGGCCGCAATGACGGATCTCAACATCTCCATGCGAAAACTGGGTACACGAAGCGCTCTGTTGACGTTTTTCAGGTCCAATATCGGACGGAAGGAGCCCTCCTTCTTGGGAACCATGAAGTAAATGGAGTATCTGCCGGTCCTGCGCTCGTCCGGCGGAACCGGTATGATCGCTTTGAGAGCCTGCAACCGGCACAGGGTCTGAAGGACCACCTGCCTTTTTGCCTGGGATCCGCAAGGAGACACCAAGAAAAGATCCCGGAGCAGGCGAGCAAAATCCAAAGCATAACTGCATTCTATGAAGCTTAGAACCCAACTGATCCGAAGTGATCTTGACCCATTCCTCATGAAACCGAGAGAGACGACCTCCGATCATTGGAACGGAGGAATGGGCCGGCGCACCTTCATTGGGTAGACTTGTTTGCGGAGAATCCTTGGGAGGCTCCGTTACGAGGAGGCCGTCTGCCGCGAAAGGAATGAGCCCAAGCTTGGGACCTCGCAGACGACTGTCGCGGAGCATAGGACGGGGCTCTACTGGTATGAAAATGACGCTGACCACGAAAACTGCCCCGAAAAGAACTGAAGGGGTGAGAAGACCTGGGCTTGTCTTCAGGGAGTTTGCACACTTTGTTGTCCCCTAAGGCCTTAATGAGATGTTCCAACTCATCCCCAAATAAGAGCTTGCCTTTAAACGGGAAAGAACCCAGCTGAGACTTGGAGACTTCAGCCAAGCAGTTGCGAAGCCACAGGAGCCACCTCCCGACACCGAAGACATCGTGCAGGAGGAGGTACGAAGGAGATCATACAAAGCATCCCTGTGTAAGCCACCGCCGCCTCCATACGCTCCACCTGTTCTGTCTCTGCCGGGGGAAGCTCTTGAGTGGTGAGCAGCTGCTGCATCCAACGAAGGTTAGCCCGTTGCATGAGACTACTGCAGATGGCCGCCCTAATGCCCAGCGCCGATACCTCAAAGATCCTTTTGAGATGGACCGCCAATTTCCATCCTAAAGACCTTTTAGCGCAGCCCCACCTGTCACTGGGATCGTAGTGTGCTTGGCGATCGCTGAAATGGTCGCGTCCACTTTTGGAATCTTAAGAAGATCTAATGAAACATCTGGAAGCAGATAAAGCTTTTCCATGGCCCTACTAACCCTGAGACAGGTCTCCGGCGCATCCCATTCCTGGGTCACAAGCTGTAAAAGACTTGGGTGAAAGGGAAAATTTGCAGGTGGAGCCCAAAGCCCCGACAGAACAGGATCCCCTGAGGAAGGCTCCACTACTGGCTGCGGAGCCGGAATATCAAGTTCCGCTAGAACATAAGGTATCAGAGGTTCCAGCTCCTCCCAGCAAAATAGTTGGAGCACCCGTGGATCATCCCCTTCAACTGGAGTGGAATTGTCAACATCATCGCTCGTAGCCGCCACGAGAGGGTCGTGGGGCGCGGGATCTGGAAGGTTAAACAGTGGGGTACCACCTCATCAGGAGCTAGACGGGTCCTAGGAATCTTTGCTGGGGGAAAAGACTGCAAATCCAGAACTGCCTCTGCCTCCATATAAGCTTTATGTAGCATTAGAACAAACTGAGATGAAAAAGGGTGCTGTCTCTTTAAGGCACCTGCAGGACGCAAGGCAGAAGGAGGCGGAGGATCAAGCTCCACATCAATAGGCCTTTCAGGGCTTAAATTAGGAGGGGAAAGCTGCGGTGGAAGATCCCCTCCCCCAGAGCCCTGCACAGGATCGGAGCCCGACCCAGGTAAAATGGCCACCATTCCCACACTTATCGAGGACGGGGTAGGCCGTTGGAGCTGAGTTGAGGGATTCCTCCCCGAGCCACACGTTCGCAGCAAAGATAATCTTTTGCCAGTAACAGGCAATTGCAAAGGCCCTTCTCCCCCGGGGATGCAGCGATAACAGAGGCCTTTGTGGGAGAGCCGCGTTGCTGGCTCTCCACAGGCTGAACACCGCGATCCCCGCAGCATGGTAGGGCAGTCACTCAAAGAAATCAGCTGCTGAAAATAAAAGTATTTCCTCCGGAGGCCCGGGAGAATAAAGCAGGCTATGATTTTTTTTTTTTTTTTTTTAAATGGAGCAGAGTAAGCAGGGGAATGCATGTCCCTGGTCTTAAGCACACAATGACAGCTCCCTTCAGAGGAATGAAACTTCTCTGGAACTGTAGGGGGGGGGGGGAGGGACTGGCCCACCAGTAAATCCCCCCTACTCACCGGGTCTTGTAAACACTCTCCGGGTATAAAGGCTCTAAGGCAAGAAGCCCAGGCCTGCCTGCTATCAGGGGTGAGAGACAAAAACTGCCCTCCCCCTTTGAGAAGATCTGTACTCTGTTATTTGTATAACTGGCTCCTTATGTTTTACTTTTTTTTTTTTTAATGCAACTTACTAAGAACTGATCTAATCAAAGGCAAGTAAGGGTAGAAGGACCCCCTTCTTAAAATAGATAAGAACCAAATTTGCAAGGAACGGGGACGCAGATTATGTCTTCCTTCATCTGCTGGAGTCAGAGAAATGCTGAAGGATCGCAGGTGGCGCCTTTCAGCTTTTTCTCTGACTCCATCTGCTGGAAGGGAGGCATAACCCAGCAGTCTGGACTGATCCAGGTACGTACAGGGAAGAATGTTTTAAATAAATAAATAAATGGTGGTTGCATGGAATAACTTCCCACCAGAGGAAATGGGGGGAAAAATATAATTCAAAAAAACCGGGGCAAGTACATAGGATCTTTAGATGTTAAGACATGAGGGGTAAAGCCTAGGACCAAGTATTTTATTTATTTATTTATTTATAGGTTCTTTTATACCGAGGTACGTAAAGGATTACATCACCTCGGTTTACAGTGAAACAGTAATTTAGCAACCAGCTTTACATATAACAGTTTAACACAGTAAAAAAAAACAATTAACCGAAAAGACTTTACAGAATATGCTGATTTCATTAACTATGAAACTATTGAATATTAATAATTAAGTATTACATGGGAACAAATTAACTGTCAAAATCAAAACTAACGTCTTCTTAAGGTAAAAATACAGGATTAAGAGACAGGGGGGGGTATAGATTAGCTGTATGATGAAGATTCATAGTGTGAATGCTTGTTCAAACAACCACGTTTTAAGGTTTTGTTTGAAGGTTTTGTGGCAGGATTCTATACGTAGGTCTAGCGGCATGTTGTTCCAGATATTGATACCAGCAATGGAGAATGCGCGGTCTCTGGTGGAAATGAGTTTGATGTGTTTTTGAGGATGTACAGCTAATTTCGCTTGGTGAAAACTTCTGATAGGTCTGTTGGATGTGCGAATTATGAACTGATCAGAAAACCATTGCATCTCTTGGTTGAGAATTGATTTGTGGATGAGTGACAGAACTTTGAAAGTAATTCTGTAGGATACTGGTAGCCAATGTAGGAACATGAGTGCTGGAGTTATATGTTCATGTCGTCTTGTATTAGTGATTAAACGCGCAGCCGCGTTCTGCAGCATCTGTAGCGGTTGAATTGTGCTTTTAGGCAGACCCAGTAGTAGTGCATTACAATAGTCAATTTTAGGTAAAATTGTAGCTTGTAATACAGTCCGGAAATCCTGAGAATGTAGTAATGGTTTAATTCTTTTCATAGTATGTAGCTTGAAAAAGCCACTCTTAATTGTAGTCGAGATGAAATTCTTCATTGTAAAATGGTTATCAATTATGACCCCAAGGCTGCGGACGTATTTCAGTTTAAAATGATCTGTAGTTGAGGAAGGTGATTGAGGAGTGTTTGCTGTGGTGTTCTTTTGAGGCGTTATGATTAGGAGTTCAGTCTTATTGGTGTTGATTGCAAGAAAGTTTTCCATGAGTAGATTTTTTATTTCGGTAAGTGCAGATTCCCAGTTTTTCATGGCATTAGCAAGTGAGTCCTTGATCGGGATAATGATCTGGACATCGTCGGCGTAAATGAAATGACGTAGATCCAATTTCTTCAGTAGATTACAGAGTGGGGATAGATAAACATTGAATAGAGTTGAAGAAAGGGAGGATCCTTGAGGGACACCTTGTGAAAGATTTCTAGGTTTAGACGTATGTTGTCCCATCTTGACACTGTAAGTCCTATCTGTCAGGAATGATTGTAACCAGGATAATGCAGTGCCAGTGATGCCAATTTGAGATAGGAGGGAGAGGAGAGTATAGTGGTTGATTGTGTCAAAGGCGGATGAAATATCAAGTAGGGCCAGAATATAAGAGTGACCAGTGTCAAGTGATTTTAGGATGGAGTCTGAAAGAGAAACAAGTAGTGTTTCAGTGCTATGATTCTTCCTGAATCCATATTGTGAAGGGAAGAGTAATTGATTTTCCTCTAGAAAGTCAGTTAGTTGTTTGTTTATGACTTTTTCTAGGATTTTTGATAATAACGGGAGGTTCGATACAGGTCGAAAGTTTGCCGGTTCTGAAGGATCAAGGTCAGCTTTTTTAAGGGTCGGCTTTATTATGGCATGTTTGAGTTGCGTGGGGAAGACTCCTTCTGTAATAGATTTGTTAATGATGTTTGATATTGCAGGGGCGATTCTAGTAGGAATGGCCAGTAGTGTTTTAGTTGGCATGATATCCGTGGGGTGTAATGCAGGTTTGATTCTTTTTAGAATTGCCTCAATCTCCGAAGCAGAAGAATTTTCAAAATTTGAGAGTTTGGGTGAATCACTTTGGGATCTTGTAGGTGCAATGGTTGTTGGCATATATGGAGATGTAAAACGAGCCATGATATTAGATATCTTATCCTGGAAATAGTCAGCTATTTTCTCACATTTATTTTCAATCTCATGTTCTGGGTAGATGTTAGGTGAGGGGGAGATAAGATTAGAAACGTATTGGAAGAGAGCGCGTGGATTAAACTGGTATTGGTGGATTTTTGTAGAGTAAAAGTTTTTCTTAGCTTCATCAGTTGATTTACGATACTTGTGGAGTAGTGATTTGAATTTTTGTTGCTGAATTGAGTCTTGGTTTTTGATCCATTTTTTTTCCATTTTACGAAGCTCACGTTTCATATTTCTTAGGTCAGTAGTATACCATGGCTTTTTGTCTTTCTTCTCAGATTTGATCTCTTTAGTTATTAGAGGACAAAGCCGATTGGTGATGTCACTGGTGATTTGATGCCAAGTCGAGCATGCTGAGTTGGCATTCGAGAAATCTAAATTGTTGCTTTCTTCCGTTATAGCTTCAATTAAGTCTTCCATTTGGCATTTCTTCCTGAATTCAATAGTTTTGTTTTTAGGGTATGTCGGGTGGACATTACTATTCATTGTGCCTCTCGTGTCTACTCGGTAGTGGTCTGACCATGGTATGGGGGTGCATTGGGGTGGGTCTAATAATATTTGTGCATTTGTGAATATCACATCCAGTGTATGGCCTGCTTTATGCGTTGGGCCAGTTACAGCTTGTTTAAATCCCATTGCCTTCATAGTAGATAGAGTTGCTTCGCAGGCTGAGGTGAGGGGGGTGCGGTCAAAGTGAAGGTTTAAGTCACCTAGTATAATGGCGGGTATGTTGATGTTGATGTATTTTGCAATATATTCTGTTAGGGACGATGGGTTTTTTTCCAATATGCCCGGCGGCGCATAAATTAAGCATATTTGGAGGTTCTTTGATTTAAACAGGCCAATTTCTATCTTGTGAGGTGGTATGCTGGGTTGTAGTGAGAGTTTAAGTGACTTCTTTGTTGCTAGTAGAAGTCCACCTCCTTTCTTTTTGGGTCTTGGAATAGAGAATATATCATATGCTTCTGTCGGTAGTTGGTTAATCATGGAGACGTCTGTGCTTTTAAGCCATGTCTCTGTTATTGCGCAGATGTCAGGTGACTCATCTGTAATGATATCTCCTAATAGAATGGCTTTTTTTTAGTAGCGATTGTGTGTTCAGTAGGAGAATGGAGAATGTCATTAAACCCATGAATTGTGTAAATGGGGAAGTCATGATGGGAATGAGAGATCTGTAGCATGAATTGACTGTCTTTGATCTCGTTGTGTAGGCGGTGTAGTTCGAGTATTTAAGGACCGGAATGTGAGAGGCAACCATGATAATGGTAGTATACGCTTTTTAGTGATGTTTGATATAAATGTAGATCACTATATGTGCGAGTATGGGGAGGCTGGAAGCATGCTGGATGAATGTTGGAGAGACTGGAGAGGCTGGAAGAATGCTGGAGAGGCTGGATGAATGCTGGAGAGGCTGGAAGAATGTTGGTGAGACTGGATGAATGCTGGAGAGGCTGGAAGAATGTTGGAGAAGGTGGAGAGGCTGGAGAGACTGGATGAATGCTGGAGAAGCTGGAGAGGCTGGAGAGACTGGATGAATGTTGATGAATGCTGGAGAGACTGGATGAATGCTGGAGAAGGTGGAGAGGCTAGCGAGACTGGATGAATGTTGATGAATGCTGGAGAGGCTGGAGAGACTGGATGAATGCTGGAGAAGCTGGAGAGGCTGGATGAATGCTGGAGAAGGTAGAAGTAGTCTGTGATAATGCAACAGGTAGGGAAACTGAAAAAAATAGATGGTCTTGGATGTCTATCTGCCCTTATAATCTCTTTCTATTTTAAAATAACGTATCTAGATAATTATAGGTCCTCTTTATTTGCAGTGAAATAAAACACTATCAAGACAGAACAGTAGCATTAGTATTAGAACCCAAATTTATATTATGCTACTATGAGCCTGATTCATAAAGGTTTTTTCCCTAGTCATAGAATGGGGGAAAAATCTTAGTGAATCAGATCCTCTGTAATTGCTTACTGTTTAACAATGAGCCTGATGTATTTCACAGTTTTAGCAGACCAGAAGCAGCCAGGCATCTTCTCTGGGTTGCTGGCCCAGCAGAACATTCCCTGTGATGGACTCTTACCTGGCAGGACTGTGGGTTTTGATAATGAAATCTTTCTGGATCAGAGTAGTCACAGAGGACCAGGCTGTGTACTTGCTATTGGCATCAGGCTGAAAGATATTAAGACAGAACACCATAATGATAAGAATACCTCTCATCTCCATGGACAGAGGAGTCTCAGAGAGGACTCCTACGACTCTTTCAATTAACCAAAGATCTGTGTGGTGTGACTGAACTATTGCAATTAAAAGTTCTGGTGCACCTCTCAAAATGGATTAATATTCAGTATTTCTATACTGCCTTTCTCCAAATAGATCCAAAGAGCTTTAAAACAAAAATTAAAACAGGCCCCAGACTCTCTCTCGCAACTCCTTCTCCCTTATTCCCCCAAGAGAGAATGCAGATCTTCTTAACTGACTCTACTTTCCAACCCCTGCCTCTGCTAGTCTGTTTATTTATTTATTTAGTATATTTATATACCGTTTTACCAGTATAACACTGACCAAAGCGGTTTACAATAGTAAAAACAAATACCATAAACAAAAACCAAAATTAAAATTAAGTTTAAGTTATTTAACTAAAAATAGTAAAACAAGCATTAAAATAAAAATAAAGTGTGAATAAAAATACAGTATATTGCATAATCAATAAAAGTTAAAGTGACAAAAGATAAAAATTGGCCATTACATTTAAAAACTTAAAGTCAGAAAAATAAGACAAACAGAATCAATAAATATTTTAAGAGTCAACTGTTCCCTAATAAACACAGAATTTAAACATACCTGCACAAGCCTTTGGGCCTTAGGTTGTTACGCACCAAAGATCTGGAACATGCTTCCATTATACCTACGCTTGGAGCCTAGGTCAGGAAAAAAGCTAAAGCATGGCTTTTTGCCAAACATTCCCAATAGAGACTTCCTGTCCAACAACCTAGTTACCATTGAAATATTGTTATTCGTACAGCAACAACAAAATAACCTATGAATCTGTCTTTAAATATATAGAGGCTCAACCAATATTGTCTGCTGATTTAATACTATTGTAACCTACTTTCAATTTAATGTAATCCATTTTGAGAGCAATTCATGGTAAAAAGTGTAATATCAAATGTCGATAAATAAATATGTTGACAAAACAATGGATACTATATCACTTCCAAACCAACCAAGAAACTAACTTTATAACAACCTCCCATAACCAAAACAAAAAAACAAAAATATAAAGTAACATTAAAATTACCAATAAATTAAAAAAAAAAAAAGAGAATAAAATCATATGAACTAAAATACATAAAATTAACCCTAGCCCCAATCTACCAAAAACAGAAGAACACTAAATACCATTACCTCTCCTGAATACCGGCTCCTCCTCCCCCCACCACCAAACCTTGTGACCCAGACAGAGCCCTTGCCCTCCGCTGTTCCCTTTAGAAAAGGGTATCATAATCACCCCTTTTACTATTAGATCACGGTAATGAGAAAATGGGTTCTCAATACAGTTTTAAATTCTCTGGAGAGAGAACTCAACTGCTTCCAGTAAAGAGCATGAAGGCTCCCATCAGTCAGACTCCCAACTTCTAACTCACAGGCAGTATAAACTAATGGATGAGAGGAGGTGAAGCCAAAGGAGTACAGGTCTATTTTGGCTCTTATCTTTTTTTCCCCATATGAAGGAAAATGACATCTTAACAAAACATTGTTTTTTCTGTGTTCTAAACTAAACTGGCCTTTTTTCCACAGATATATTTTCCTCTCAAATAAATACCTCTGAGGATTGTGGATCTCACGCTGTGAAGGGTAGCGGGTGTGTGAGTCCTTAGTGCTACGGCATAGTTGATGCATCTTCGAGGGCGAACCCCTGACGTCTACACAAACAGCTGGCAAAAGTGCCCTGTAATGGGCAGTCTGGAACATCACCTTTACCAGCTACCTCCCTCACAGAGCCCTTGGATTCTGGCGGCTGGCAGGACTTAGGCGGGTCCCTAGGGTGGTGGTGATAATTAGAGTCCAGAGACACACCAGGGTAAGGCAGGCAGCAGGATAACAGAGTCAGATTCAGGTGAAAATCAAGATAGATAGCTAGGAAGAATAGTAAGGTCCAGACAAGAGGTCAGATCCAGGCAGCAGGCAAACATGGTCAGTATCCAAGCAAGAGATCAAGATCTGAAGAGTCGGGCCAAAAGAACACACTGAACAAGATGAACAGAAGGCGAGGCTGGACAAAACGAGCTGAACAAGGCAAGGCTGGAAGACAATGCTGGAGAAGACAAGGCTGGAAGACAATGTTGGAGAAGACAAGGCTGGATGCAGGAATCTGGAATGCTGGCAACATGCACTGCTAGTCAGGAGACCCATTGCTGAGGATCCTTATATAGTGAGGAGCCTGTGATGTCATCAAGGAATATTGCAGCTGAGCTCCCGCTGAGGGCCTTATAAAAATGGGCGAGCTAGGTGCATGTATGCTCCTCAAGGTCAAGAGGAGCGGCAGCTGGCCGCACCTTGAACCGAAATGGAGCGACATCTACAGTGGCGGTGTCCTCGTCATGTGGGAACCAGCAGCGGCTGCGCTCCTAATGGCAACATGCAAGCTGTGAAGATGTTGTCAGCTTCTTAGGATGAGTGCTGTGGCTTGCGGGGTCCGCTGGTGAACAGCTAATCCTAAAACACGCGTGATGAGCTCCTAAAATCTCAGAAGACCTCAGGTTATTTAGTCCATTCCCTGTTTAACTTTTCTCAAACTGCCTGACTTGCTCTTACAAACCTCCAATGATGGAGATGCCGCTATCCAGGATTTTCAGGGTGCAAGGGGTACAGGCCATTTTGAATCAAATTTGACTCTGCTGGGGCATATAAACAACTTGGACAAGATCACTTTGTTTCCAAAAATGAAGATTTGTGACAACAGTGTTTGTCTAATTGCAACACTCACCAGAGAGAAGGACTTATCGCAGAGAGGCTGTGCTGCACACTGCAGGTCTAACTTCAGCATGTACCCCCGGCTGGAGAGACTCTAGAACACAGATTAGCTAGGTATCAGAAAAGTTATTCAGGTGAAGTGTTGGAAATATAAACATAAGTCTGTCATCAATTAAAGTAACTACAACAGGGGTACTCTACCTGTCCTTAACCCAAAACTGTCTATCAACACATAAGGACATACATATGTTTATTCTCACAAGTATCTCATATCCTCTTGTACTAATTATTTTTTCATTTTTTATATAATTATATAATTAGTTATATTTATGGAATTACTTAATCCTATTTCTTAATAATTAAAGTAATTCACCTAAGAACACCAAGGTCCATATTCGGCACCATTTCTTTGGCCAAGTTCAAACTTAGCTAGACAATCGGCGGAATTTGAAAATACCACAGCGCTGACTATCTATCTGGCCATGAGGCAGATAGAGAACTGTTCATCTGGCTAAAAAGTTATCCGGCTAGCTTGGGGATGTGGCAAGGGCATCCTGGAGCACAGTCAGCTATCCCACTAAGTTAATTGGACAAACGCTGACTTTCAGCATTATCCGGCTAACATAAGACCTGATTTACTAAGTCTTTTTTCCCCATTCTGTATCTATGGGAAAACATCTTTGTTAATCAGGCCCATAGCTGGATAAATTTAGCGGTGGCCAAAGCATAATCCTAAAGTTAGCCAAATAAACGTATCCAGCTAAGTTTGAGCTAAACTGGGTATATTGAGCGGCACGCAAGCACCACTGAATAACCCTGCAAAGTTAGCTGCCAACTTTGCTAGCTAGTGGTTGAATATGGACCTCACTGTTCCAGAAACAGTTCTGCATCCTCCTCAAGGATGGGTGTCACAGTGACTGCTCAGCACTTGAATGGTAAATGGCATGGCTTTTCTCAGCCTTTAACATTCAAAACTACTTAAGGCTAATTTGTTTTCTTTCTGGTTTTCAGAGGATGGAGCCACTTAAATTGATTTAGGGTTGGCTTTTGATGCTGTGAAGAATTGGGATTATGATTTGGGGAATGGTGAGGTCTTTGGGAGGGGGTGGCAGTAGCAGTTGGTATATGTAATGTTGTACTGTTGGTAATTGCTTTTATGTTGGATTTTTTTATTTTGGGCTGTGTGCGAGCAACGCAGGTTTTAAAAAGCCGCAAAATACCTGTGTACGTACCCGTTTGTGCGTGAGGAATAAGAGACCGGAAAAGGAGCAAGGCGTGGACGTTCTGGGGCAGGGCCAAGACTTATGCACGTAACTCTGAATTTTAAAAATGAAATCCGCAGCTAGATATCCACTTAACTTTACTGCTGCTCCTGATGAAGAGCAAGTCTGTAGATCTCAAGTTTTAGGGTTTATAGGACAGGATGAGGGGTCCGGATCAACTGGGCAGTGTACAAGATGAAGAACGAGAGGGTCTGAAAGGCCTTACTATTAAATGGACAAACTGGTGGACTAATTGGAAAACTGGGAATGTGCCTTGTGTGAGCATAAAAGCAGATATGGTCCTAATAAAGACATATGCACGCTTGCTGTGCTCGAGTAACCTCTTAAAATTAGGAGTATACTTGCATTTTAGAACATATGTGCAGTGCTTACAGTGCTCCTGTTGGGTTGTGGGGTGGGGGGGGGGGGGGGGCAGGGAAAGAAGTCCCAATCATTGTTTTAAAGTGACACATATGGGTAAGATCTAGGGTGCACACACATCAGATTCCATTACAGTTACGAGCTGTGGCGTTCTCTCCATTCCATAAAACATAAAAACCATGATCTGGAGTGATGGGATATTTTGTCAGAGTTCTCAAGATGGTTCCAACCAGGAAACAGATGGGAACCAATGCTATAAACTTGCCCAACAAAATGCATGCATTTCTAAACTGGGCACACCATGTCACGTCATCCTGAATGCAGGTACAGTCCCATTGGGCCTGGCTCTTATCATATAAGAGAGGTGCCTTACATAAGGACCAGGGCCAAAAACCAAAGTGGAGTAGCAGCTGAGGCTCTGTCTGCCACCACTCTTATACATGGGGGTTGCAGAGGGTAGACTCAGGAGTAGTCTAAAGAAATATTTCTTTACAGAAAGAGTGAAGGATGTATGGAAATGCCTCTCAGTGGAGACGGTGGAGACAGGAAAATTGGTTCTTACCTGCTAATTTTTGTTCCTGTAGTACCACAGATCAGTCGAGACAAGTGGGTTTTGCATCCCTACCAGCAGATGGAGGCAGAGAACAAAACTTTGAGGCACTGCTACGTAACCGAGAGTGCCACCTGCAGTCCCCTCAGTATTGACCAGTACCCAAGCCAAGATGATCAAATTACAGATCCCATAAAACCAAGGGCAAGCAGATAAAATAATTGGCGCTCCTTAAAACTAGGGCCCCTTGATTACAAACAAGTAACATATTAAATTTGTACACTTTCAGAAACTCTGCATATTACTATATACCGTCTCAACAACATCCAGAAGCGAGGAAGTCTTTCGATAGAAGTGGATGGGTCTCTGGACTGATCTGTGGTACTACAGAAATGAAAACTGGCAGGTAAGAACCAATTTTCCTTTCCTGTTCATACCCCAGATTAGTCCAGACAAGTGGGATGTACCCAAGCTCCCCTATACTGGGCAGGAACCCGAAAGACCTGCACGCAACAAACTTTCCCTAAAAGTCACCTCATCTGGCGCCTACATATCCAAGCAGTGATGTTTGGTAAAAGTGTGAAGAGAAGACCAAGTCGCGTCCAGACAAATCTCTTGCAAAGATAACTGACACTCCACCCAGGAAGTTGTCTGCGCCCTAGTAGAATGTGTCTGCAACCCTTCCGGAGCCAAACGAACCTTACAGATGTAAGCTGAATTTATAGCCTCTTTCAGCCATCTCACACTCGTGCCCTTGGAAGCTTTACTTCCCTTCTTTGTTCCACTAAAAAGGACAAAAAGATGATCCATCCTCCAAAAGATATTTGTGACCTTGAGATACCTCAAGAGCATTTGTCGCACATCCATGAGATGCAATTCCTTAGCCAATGAATTGACCAGAGACAAATTCGGAAAAGCCAGAAGCTCAACCGTTTGGTTAAGACGAAAGGACGAAACCACTTTAGGCAAAAAGGAAGGTACCAAACATAACGACATACCATACTCCGAAATCCTCAAAGATGGATCTCTACACTACAGTGCTTGTACCTCCGATATTCTTCTGGCTGAACAGATAGCCCCCAAGAAAACAGACTTAAGAACAAAAGAACATGCCATACTGGGTCAGACCAAGGGTCCATTAAGCCCAGCATCCTGTTTCCAACAGTAGCCAATCCAGGCCATAAGAACCTGGCAAGTACCCAAAAACTAAGTCTATTCCATGTTACCGTTGCTAGTAATAGCAGTGGCTATTTTCTAAGTCAACTTAATTAATAGCAGGTAATGGACTTCTCCTCCAAGAACTTATCCAATCCTTTTTTAAACACAGCTATACTAACTACACTAACCACATCTTCTGGCAACAAATTCCAGAGTTTAATTGTGCGTTGAGTGAAAAAGAACTTTCTCCGATTAGTTTTAAATGTGCCACATACTAACTTCATGGAGTGCCCCCTAGTCTTTCTATTATCCGAAAGAGTAAATAACTGATTTACATTAACCAGTTCTAGACCTCTCATGATTTTAAACACCTCTATCATACCCCTCCTCAGCAGTCGCTTCTCCAAGCTGAAAAGTCCTAACCTCTTTAGTCTTTCCTCATAGGGGAGTTGTTCCATTCCCTTTATCATTTTGGTCACCCTTCTCTGTACCTTCTCCATCGCAACTATATCTTTTTTGAGATGCGGTGACCAGAATTGTACACAGTATTCAAGGTGCGGTCTCATCATGAAGCGACACAGAGGCATTATGACATTTTCCGTTTTATTCACCATTCCCTTTCTAATAATTCCTAAACCGATGATTTCAATGTATTATCCACAATGACACCTAGATCTCTTTCTTGGGTGGTAGCTCCTAATATGGGTTATTTTTCCCTATATGCATCACCTTGCACTTATCCACATTAAATTTCATCTGCCATTTGGATGTCCAATTTTCCAGTCTTACAAGGTCTTCCTGCAATTTATCACAATCTGCTTGTGATTTAACTGCTCTGAACCATTTTGTATCATCTGCAAATTTGATTACCTCACTTGTCGTATTTCTTTCCAGATCATTTATAAATATATTGAAAAGTACGGGTCCCAATACAGATCCCTGAGGTACTCCACCACTGCCCTCTCTCTTCCACTGAGAAAATTGTCCATTTAATCCTACTTTCTTTGTTTCCTGTCTTTTAGCCAGTTTGTAATCCAGGAAAGAACATCACCACCTATCCCATGACTTTTTACTTTTCCTAGAAGCCTCTCATGAGGAACTTTGTCAAAAGCCTTCTGAAAATCCAAATACACTACATCTGCCGGTTCACCTTTATCTACATGTTTATTAACTCCTTCAAAAAAGTGAAGCAGATTTGTGAGGCAAGACTTGCCTTAGGTAAAGCCATGCTGACTTTGTTCCATTAAACCATGTCTTTCTATATGTTCTGTGATTTTGATATTTAATATTCAAAGTTAGACCTTCAAGGATGACCTTCTAACAGGCTCAAATGGAGGACCGCACAGGTTAAGGTTCCAGGCCAGACATACTTTCCTGACAAGAGGACGCAGATGTTTCGCCCCTTTTAGGAAATGCACTACATACGGATGAACTGCCAACGTCCTTCCCTGTACCTTACTTAGAAGGGACTCCAAGACAGCCACCTGAACCTGGAGGGAATTATAAGCCAAGCCCTTAGACAGACCATTTTGCAAAAAGGATAAAACTTGCGGAATCTCCACCCTTATGGTTGCAAACTATTGTGCAAGCACTACACTTCGAATACCCTCCAAACTTGGAATAAGCCAGAGATATGGAGGTCCTTCGTGCTTGCAGCAAGGTAGTAATCACAGACTCCGAGTACCCTTTCAAACGGAGTCGCCTCCTCTCAAAAGCCAAGCCGCTAGACAGAAGCAATCCGCCCAGTCTGAAAATATGGGTCCCTGCCACAACAAACCTGGCAGTTGTGCTAGACGCACGGATCTGCCTATCACTAGATAAACCAGGTCTGCAAACCACGGCCGGTGTGGCCACTTGGGTGCCACCAGAATCACTCTGCCTGAAGCTTGATGCGACATAACACTCTGTCTATGAGGCACCATGGGGGAAACACATACAGCAACAACCCTGTCGGCCATGGCTGAATGAGGGCATTGATGCCCTCGGAGCTGACCTCTCTCTTGCGACTGGAAAACTGGGCCACCTTCGCATTTCCAGGAACCACCATGAGGTCAAAGTCTGGCTTGCCCCATCTGCCCTGAAGCCGAGCAAACCCTCCGCCGACAACTCCCACTCCCTGGTATCTAGCTGCTGCCTGCTAAGATAGTCCGCTTGCACATTGTCTACTCCGGCCATGTGCGATGACACTATTTTTGCTAGATAGTTTTCCGCCAAAACAAGCAGATCTTGCACTTCCTGCACTACTAGATTCTTCATGCCACCTTGATGGCTGATGTACGCCACCGTTGTCTCATTGTCAGAAAACACTCGCACTGATTTCCTTTGAATGAGTGGTAGAAAGACAAGCAAGGCTTTGTGAACTGCTCTGGTTTCCAAACAATTGATGGATCAGGATGCCTCTTCTGAGGACCACAGCCCCTGGGCTGATCTGCCTTGACAAATTTCCCCCCATCCTTTGAGGCTGGCATCCATGGTCACCACCACCCAATTGGGCACCTCCAGGTCCATTCCTCTCTCCAGATTGCTCCGAGACAGCCACCGCGAAAGACTGGATCTGACATTCCCCTAAAGTGGCAAAGAAAGCTGAAATTCCTCCGAAGCAGATTCCTTCGGGATAAAAGAGCCTTCTGCAGGGGTCGCATGTGAGCAAAGGCCCATGGAACCAACTCCAGTGAAGAAGCCATAAAACCTAGGACCTGAAAATAATCCCAGACTCTGGGAACAAAAAACCGCAGAAGATGGAGTACCTGACCCTGCAACTTGGCCACTCTCTATCCGAGTCAAGCCCCCTGATATTCCAAAGATTGGAACAGGTCCCCAAATGGCACTTCGCCAGATTTGTCACCCAGTCCAACGAGACCAGGAGCTGCATGATATGGCGAACTGAATGACGACACTCCACTTCCAACTTTGCCCTGATGAATCAATCATCCAGATATGGATGAACCAATATCCCTTCCCTCCTGAGGACAACCAACACCTGAGGACAACGCATCACCTTTGTGAATGTGTGCGGCGCTGTCACCAACCTGAAGGGAAAGGCTCAAAACTGAAAATGCTCCCAGACAACTATGAATCTCAGAAACTTCTGGTGATTGCCCTTATTGGAATATGGAGATAGGCCTCCGTCAAATCCTAGGAGGCCAGAAACTCCCCTTTGCATACTGTTGCTATCACTGTCCGCAACATGTCCATCCAAAAACAGGGCATCCTGAGGACAGTATTGACCTTTTGAAGACAGAGATGGGCCAAAACGTCCCCTCTTTCTTAGAAACCACGAAATACACTGAGTACCTCCCTTGTCCCTTCTCCTGAAGGGGTACCGGAACAATGGCTCACAGGAAAAAAAAAGACGTGCACAGTATCCCACACCGCCTCCCACTTGAAATGGGAGACGAATGGGATACTACAAAGGCGTCCCTGAGCGGCCAAGAAAATTCTAAAGTGTAGCCATCTCTTATCACCTCAAGTACCCACTGGTATGACATGAACCTAGTCCACTACTCGTAAAAGAGTGACAGCCTCCCTCCGATTGTCTCCAGAGAGGAACGGATCCCCTCATCTTCATTGGCCAATTTTATTTCCCCCTCCCCCTGGGAACCACCGTCCCGAGGAGGTCTACGCTGCACCTGAAAGTACTGCCGCCTGCTCAATCCCTGCTTTTGTGCCGTAGGCACCGAGGATCTGCTCGGGCAAAATCTTCTTGCATCTCAAAAACGAGCATGTGGGGGAAAGGACTTCCTGATGGTTTTCTTGTCCTCAGGTAACTTATTGCCCTTTGACTCTCCCACCTGCTTCATGAGTTGCTCCAGATCCTCCCCAAACAGCAACTTGCCCTTGAAGGTGAGGCTGGGCTTTAGACCACACATCCGCCAATCAATTTTGCAACCACAACAGTCTCCATGCTGCCACTGCAGAGACCATAATCCTGGGAGAAGTCCGAATCATGTCATAGAGGGCATCCTCTATATAGGCTACCCCCACTTCCAAATAGGCAGCCTGAGCAGACTCTGCCTTCATCCCTGACACCTTCTCATGTACCTTCTGTATCCAGCACAAGCAGGCTCTCTGCATCAAACTCCTGCAGACTGTCGCCCGAAGGCTCAAGGCCAAAACCTCAAACAGCTTCTTCAACAGAATTTCCAGCTTCCAATCCTGGATACCCTTTAGAGCGGTTGAACCTACCACCGGGATGGTTGTCTTCTTGGTCACTGCGGAAACCACTGCATCCAACTTGGGGATCTTCCAAGTTATATCCCTTGTTCCAGCAAGAGATATAAAACTTAGCCAATGCTCTGGCTATCTTCAGGCCTGCCTCGGGAGACTTTGACTCCTGATCCACCAACTTCTTCACTTTCTTGGGCAAAGGGAAGGCCTTAGGAGGACCCCACAGCCCCTCCAGGACCAGGTTCACCCCTTCATTGTTCGAATCTTCGGGCGTGACCTTAATCCCCAACTCCTCCAACACCTGGGGAATCAGCGCACCTAGTTCCTCCCTGTGAAACAACCTGGACCACACAAGGGTCGTCAACCTCCGCAAGTGGGATATCGTCCACATCTTATATCAGTGACAGGTTACTTGTCTGCCCTTACTCACCTGGCCCTGTCTCCTGGCAGTACAGCTGCTTAGCACTGCTCCAGCTCCCTTCACTTAAAAAAAAAGTTTACAGAAGGCGTTGTTGAACAGAAGGCGTTGCTGATAGCCGTACAAACGATCATGATCCAATGGATTTCAAATCAACGGCCCATGGGCAACCAGTGGAGGGCACGTCTGGAAACGTTGCTGACACATGAATTGTTAACGGCTAATATGCAAAAAGCGGGGACACAACCGACGTGTTATGCAGTATGGGACAGATTTTGGTGGTCACTTTCTGCATCCAAATGGGATCTTACCCACAGAGCTACCACATACACCTACCGAGACTCGAATGGTATGGCGAGGAACACGCACATTTAAATAAAGCTAACTAGACGGAGAACCGCTGCATCTACTGCTTGAAGATTTGAAGACGGGGGGGGGGGGGGGGGGGAGGAGCAGTTTTTTCTTGACGGTGTTGTTGTGTAAAATGTTCAGGATTTACTGTGTTTATTTCAAAAATCAATAAAGAAAGGTTTAAAAAAAAAAAGGAACCTAACACCTCTGGAAGCTTTCCAGGAATCTTCTGTCTTTCTCTCTGTTATTTATTTTTCCCCCAAAACTCCAGACTGCAGGTTTGCACCTCTACCATCTGCTGGAGACAGAGAAATACTGATGGACTGCAGGTGGCACTCTCCGATATGTAGCAGTGTCTCAAAGTATTATTCTCTGCCTCCATCTGCTGGTAGGGATGCAAAAGCCACTTGTCTGGACTGATCTGGGGTACGAACAGAAAAAGGACAATATCTGATTTCAAGAAAGCATGGGACAAGCACAGGGGATCTTTGAGGGAGAATAAGCAATTGTAAAGCTGTGCAGGAGGTGTGAATGGGCAGATTGGATGGGCTATAAGGTCATTAGCTGACATCTTGTCATACCCCAGTTCGCCCTGAGCAATATCTCAAAAATATATTAGAAGCAGCATTCATACTTAGATAATTCAAAATATCACCATTCAAATAATCTGTGAAATTCTTCCAGTTGTTGCCATTCAATTGCACTAAACCTTAGGATGGCCATCTTAGTAAAAGTCATATGCTGCCTCACACTTGCAGGATCCAATCTATCATTACTGGCTGAGGGTACTGTGGCCACTGTCATCCCCAAATCACAGGACATCCCCTCAATAAAAGCTGAACCAAATATTACCATGTTAAAAATCTGACCTTCCTTCACCTCCACTCCCCTCCAATAGTCAGATCAGTGGCAGTGATCACAGGCTGGCAGAATGGGGAATTAGTAAGCCACACTCCCAGTCCCTGTGACTGCTCCTTCTCCCCCTTCTATGCTGTCTGATTACAAAGGAAACACAAACTATGGGGAAAGAGGAGACAGGGAGCACAAGCTGACCATGTCCCACCCTGCTGACCTATATCTACTCTGCCTTTAAAAACTAAGAGGAGCCTGAAGGAGAGGGGAGATAGCAGGAAACCCTGAGTGGGAAGGGGAAATGGACAGGAATTTAAGGGGAGGGAGAATGGGAGGGAGTAGATAGATGAGGGAGGAACCTGGAAAATGTAGAGGAGCAAAGACAGAGGGCAAAAGAGGCAAAGATGAGAGCAAAAGGTGGAAAGGAGAGAATGATAATGCCCCATGCCATCTGAATCCCCATTTTTTAAATTCCAGGTCTGCTCCCCTGTGTCATGTATAAACTACTTTTTCCATGGATAGCCAGACTGAGCAACATGACAATTATACATCCTGTTTTTGCATAAGCATAACACAGGACAATACATTTAAAAAAAAAAAAAAGACTATCTTGTGTACAGAAGGATACCTGGCCATTCTACTGTAATGTCACAACTGACACCAAATCTCCTCTTTTCCCCCTGCATGAAGCATCCTGACCCCTTTCTGCATGTGGACATTTAGAATAAATATCCAGGAGTATCAAGCCAATCAAGACAAATGAGAATGACCCAAGAACTGATGCCTTTATAAAGAGTAGAAGGGCGGACAGGCAATCAATCCAAATACTTCTGCCACATATAAGCTCTTGGGTAATGCCACCAAATCAGAAAAATCTTTAATTATGAAACTGAGGCAGGCTGCGTTGGCTGGAGATGGGAAGTATACCTTGCTGTCCCTATATAGCGTCAGCAGTATGGCGTAGGCACCGGAACGTTTCTGAGGGATGTAGTTACGAGGTTTTTTATCTTCTTTCTTTTTCCTTTTCTGGGCAGACAAACAACCAGAAATTAATTCATCGGACATCACAAAAGGCACAACTCATCTTACAAGGATGTTGGCCAGTGAAGGCACGTGAGGATGTGTGTGAGAGAGAGAATGCTGCACCTGTTCTGGGGCAGTATGTGTGTAGTATGTGTGTGCGAGGGAAGCCTGTGAGAGAGGGAGAGTGACTTTTGCTCAACTGCCACCCATACTGTGCCACTGGTTGTGAGGGAAGCTTGCATTAATATTGCCCTGGGTTCTAATTTGTTTTGCAGTGCTGACACTAACCAAAGGTGATGGGCCGAGATTCTTGCTCACTTTTTCCTGAGGCAGGACAGGCAGCGAATCACCAGAACAATCCTTGAGTGGGGTGTGCTTCCTCCTCTTCTTGGTGGTAGACATTTCATCCAGCTTGGAGCACTCCAAAGAATGAAGAGGTCCCTCAGTACCTAGAACACCAGAGGCTGTATTCACTCTAACTTAAAAATTTTTTTTATTTTTTTTTAATAATCTTTATAATTATTTAAATTTTGTATGCAATCAAATTTGGAAAGTTAGCCATATGACACTTGGAAGCCAGGCCCAAAATGAAAAGAACGTTTAGTGAAAAGCATCCTCCTTTACAGCGCTATCACATAAATGTTAGGCCCGGGGGAATTCTGTGCAAAAAAAGTAAATTTCTGCACACAATATTTTAAAATTCTTAATACTATTTTGGCCAAATATCATCACTATCATGGAGTAATAATTTGAAATGCAATATGGAAAAAGACGAAAGATGTAAAAGCAGAAATTTTTACTTGTTAATTTTCTCTCCATTAGTCCTGCTACACCAGTCCAGTCCAAACAGGTGGGATTGTGTCCCCCTACCACCAGATGGTGGCAGTACACACTGATTTCTCCTGTGACATCACTGACACTATGTATAGGCAATGCAGCACAGCAAAAACCCAATATCCTTATGGCAAAGCACTGAAAACACAACACCACAAATTAGGAGGTAACACCCATAACAAAAGTCTGAACATGTGACAAGAGAAATCCTTGAGATTCCCCTGTCTGATTAAATAGTGATAAAACAAGGAAGGAGAACAGGATGGGGAAAAACACACCAAACAGGAAATTGGCCCAAGCTGTCTGGAAAGAAATAGGTACAAGACAGGCAGTGGAACTGCACGCCCAGCACAATTCAAACAGGGAGGGTTCTGGACTGGGGTAGCAGGAGTAATGAAAAGAAAATTAACAGGTAAAAATGTATTTTTCCATTTCATCCTGATAAACCAATCCAGTCCAAAAAGGTGAGCAGTACCAAAGCCCCACTATTTAGGGAGAGGAGGGAGGAAGGAAACAAGAACTGCTTTGAGAACTCACACTTGAAAATCTGCATCCATTTTAGCCAAAATGTCCAAGTTGTAATGCTTGGTAAAAGAATGCATATAGCTGCCTTGCAAATATCCACAGGAGAAACTGTAACTGCCTCCGCCCAAGAGGCCTGCACCATTGTCCAATGAGCTCAAATAATCTCAGGAGCCCTCTGACCCTTAAATAAATATGATGAAGCAATCACATCTCTAGTTCATCTGACAAGAGTGCCCTTTGAGGCTGCGTCAACCTTGTGTGGGCCCACCCCCCAAACAAAACAAATAATCTTTCTAACCTACAAAAGAATTAGATACCTCCCGAATACCTAAGGAGGACTCGACGCATATCCAGAAACCTTAAGGACTTGTTGCCCTAACATTCAGCCCTTGAAAAGGCCAGAAGCGTAATTGACTGATTCAAATGAAACACTGACAAGACCTTAGGCAAAAAGGAGGTTACAGGGTGAAGGATACAAATTCAGAACCAATGATCAGAAAAGGATTTCCACAATACAGTGCCTGGATTTTTGAAATACATCAGCCTGAACAAACGACTACTAGAAAAACTGTTTTCAGGATAAGATCTTTCACAGAAACCTGCTTCAGAGACTCAAAAGGAGATGCAACCAAACCCTTAAGAACCAAACTGAGATCCCACTGAAGACTAAAAATAAAAAAAAAATAAAAAGAGGGAGGAGTTTCTTAACTCCCCATTAAAAATGGGAGACATCTGGATGAGTGGCCACTGATATACCCAGAATATTCCCCTGTAACAGAATAGAGTTGCAACCTAAACCTTCAGGGAACTAACTCAAAGCCAAGCCTTTTTCCAAACCATTCTGGAGAAAAGCCAAAATACCAGGAACATTGAAACGCCAAAGAGACACAGATCTTTCCCTGCAGAATGTCTCGAAGATGCGCCAGACCCGAATGTAAACCAAAGAGGTAGAACCCTCACAAGCCTTTAAACGAGTGGAAATGCCATTTGATGTGCCAAGGTGTAAGTTAGAACTGAAAAGGGTTGACCAAGGCAATTGGTCCTTAAACCAGAGGACCCCTGACATCTGGGAGGCGAAGAGGAAGATTGTTCTGAAGTCTCATTAGATCTGCATACCAAGCTTTCTGAGGCAAATCTGGGGACACCAGAATCACTCAAGTGCACTCCACTTCTATCTGCCATAGAACCCTGCCTGTCAGAGGCCAAGAAGGGAAGAGAGAGGAGCTCTTCTACCAGTCAAGGTTGAACCAATGTGTCTATCCAGCAGTTGCCTGCCTCCCTGTGATGACTGAAGAACTGCAGAACATTGGCATTCCTGTGAGTCACCATTAGATCCATGCGAGGCAGAGCCCACCTGAGAACAATACACTGAAAGGCATCTTAACTGAGCTTCTATTCACCAGGAATCAGAAGATTCCTACTTAGAAAATCCGCCTGCATGCTTTCCTGTCATGTGACGCGGAGGAGGTCGTAGAGCGCATCAGCCCCATAGGCGATGACGGCTTCTAAACGCTCCACTTGCTCCAAGATGGCCATCATTCCCGGGCTTTGCCAACCCGGGAACGGCCTGGCCACGTGTTGGGGATTCGATCTCCGGGCTAAATTTGCTTGCCCTGCCGAGGAGGGGCCTTCCCCACCCGGCAGGCAGGCAGAGCAAAGTCCCTCCCGCGAAAAACGCGAAGAGGGCAGCCCACAAGCAAGGCAGGCTGCTGGCCGCGGCATTAGAAGAGCCGCACTGAAGAGAAGAAAAGTCTGAAAAAAAAAATATATATATTGGCAGCCCACCAGCAGGAGTGAACCAGGGGAGGAATCTGCTGACTCCTGCCTGTCTGGCTGCCGGTTCGAGCCCCCTGAACACTCAAAAAATAAAATTCGAAAGAATAATTTAAAAGTGCTGAAGAAAGTTAACTATTAAAATGTTTCTTTTTTTTTTAAACTGAGCACAGCACTAGGGCTATCAGCCCCATTGGCAGCCAGAGGAGGGGGAGACGAGGACTGGACCACCAGTCTCGGTCCCCACACCGGGAAGCACAGACGGACTCAGGCTATGCAGCGCACAAGGGGCAAAGCCCCCCTGAGTCCGGCAAGAGCTAGGAGACGGCACCATCTCCTGTACAAGAAAAAAATCCTAAGGGATCTACTTTATTATTTTTATGAGAAGAAAGAACAGCTAAGATTAAGTACTTGCTTGATCCGATAAAAGAGAAGGAAAGCCGGCTAACTAGCCGAATCAGGAGACCGAAGGGTGAGCTGATCTACCTGCTGGGAGACAGACAAATACTGAAGGGTTACAGGATAGGCTCTGTCCTCATATAGGATATCCTTTCAGTTTTGGTCTGTCTCCACCTGCTGGAAAGGAGGCTCAACCCAAGGTCTGGACTGATGCGGGTACGTAAGGGAACGTTTTGTTTACAAAACATTTTCTTCCTCCATCCTGGCCCTCTTCCTGCCCTGGGAGCTTAGGGAGCCTGAAGATCCAGATATGGCTGAAACTGACCCCCAATTGGTTCCTTGACCCTTACAAAAGACCTGCAGGCCTTCAAAACACTCTTTAGATATAGCAGCCCAAGGCAAGGTGGTAATAGCCATGAAAATAACTTGCCCTAAAGCTGTGGTTTTTGCAGCTGACCTATCAGACACAGCTGTGTCCAGATCATGTCCCTTGGGTGTTAGAGGAGGGGAAGGTCCAAACTGCTTTGCTGTGCTGCGTGGTTTGAAAATAGCCATTGACAACCCCTCTGAAATCAGGAGTCGTGCAGAAAGGGCCTCCGATTCACAGTCGCCAGCTGCGGATCCTCCCACTGAAATAAACTTGCTCCCATGGCAATACTTTAAACTCCCCCAGAAGAAATTCTGGAACAGACACTGGGATGAAACTCACATGCCTTGAGACAGCCAGCTAAAGACATTCTAGAAGGCAATGAATAAAGAGGAATCCATAGGCTATGATCCTCGCAACCAGCTAAAAATAGCCACATCGGAGTGAGAAACAAAGGCCCTCACGCAGTCCCATGATGTCAGGATGGCCACCGCAGGCCTTGAGGCTATCTCACTGGCAGGAGAAAAAAAAACAACATCTAGACCAGATGGCCCCCTAAAATGCCTGAACTCCTTCCGGGAAATGCCCCCCATAGCTCAGAAACAGCCCAGTATGTTCCTGAGCAGCAAACCTCAGTAGGGCTGCAACAATGCACTGACTGCCAAGCACGGGCTGCCTTTAGTTCCCCGTTGAAATCAGCCACCCTCCCGTGGTGGGAACCAGCCTCACAGGCACACACACACCCCTGTAAACACTCTCAGCAGTCTGCCTCAATCCTAGCAATCCTCAGTTTTTTTGGGAGGGACTTTATTAATTTTTAGGCAAACATTTCAATCTTTTTTTTTTTTTTTTTTTTTTTTTTTTTTAGAGGTGCCAGCCAAAGGAACCCAGGAAGTAAAACCATAAGAGGGGGGAGGGAGGGAGCAATCAGGAAATAAAATAAAGCATTCCCCAAATCCTACCAGCGACACCGGAACTCCCATGGTCCTGTCACTGCTCAACTGGAGGAGGGAGAATTTGTCACTGTAGGAGCCACTGCAATTTGTGATAATTGGAATCAGGAAGACAGTACTTGACCATCACTTCAGGAGCAGTCCCCTGCCAGATGCCGATAGGCCTATCCAGCCTTAGTCCACAGCACAGGACTGCTTGCCTACCATCTACTGGAGACAGAGAATACCGGCAAGCTGGTGTCAGCAAGGATGCCGTCTTCATCTGCCTCCTGGCGTGCATAACCAACTGGTGTAGACTGGTCTGACTAGATGAAGAGGAACCCTGTTTTCTCTCCCCCCCTCTAGTTTCATGTCTCTTTTCCCCCACCAAAACCTCCAGCTCTCTTACTCTTGCCACCCTCCCAGCTCTTGCTCTCTCCCTCTCTGCCCGCTAGTTATCTCCACCTTGCCCAACGCAGTAGCCACAGCTTCCTCCATTGTGAGCTGGGACAGATACTGAAGCTGCCACTGCAGCCTCTTTCATTGCAGGCAGATGCTAGCAGCACATTCCTCCATCTTCCAGCCTGAGCAGGCTGCCATTACTGCTACCTCCCCTTCTGTCTATAGGCTGGCGCTGCTAGTTCCTGGTCCTCGCATCAAATTCTTCAAGGCAAACTCAGAATTCTGTGCAAACTCTGTTGCACAGAACTTCCCCAAGACTACAACCTGTACACTGGGCATTCACAAAGCAGACCGCACATCTCCTCGCTACCCACCATGCTGAGCATAATGTTTTTCCAGCTTCTCGTCCAACATTTTACAGATCCCGTCTCCAAAGTTTTGCAGGATCTTGGCTTCCTTCCCGTTCCGGAGAGGTAATGGGTACTTCTTTAGGGATCTGATAGCCTAGAGGAAATTTAAAACACAGTTAAGAGAAAGCGCAGAACTCGTAACAACTCTATCCAAAAATAGAGATTTAATGAAGGGTATTCACAAAATTGCTATGAAAGGAGGACTGCTATTGCTAGAGGATTTCAGTCATCCTGGCTGTGGTGTCTTCTAGAAACATGGAGATCTGTTCTGTCAAATGGTAAAAGGAATCTACATGGGAGGGGGTGATACTGGCCCTGGTGCTTACCAACAGGGACAGTGTTTCTAATGTTGTAGTGGACGATCATCCGGGATTCGACCACCGGATGGTGTCATTCAGTAATGGGGTGCAGGAGATGAAGGCTCTTTCAAAGGTAAGGGTCCTAGACTTCAGGAAAACTGTTAAAAAAGGGAAATATCTCAGAGTCATTAGCTGGATGGGTAAGTAGAAGAGCAGTGGGCAAAATTAAAAAGAGATAAGAGCAACTAAACTTTTTATTAGGAAAGTAAATAAAGATAAGAGGAGAAAGATTTTTTAAAGAAGTAGCTGAAAAGATAAGGGGGAAAAAAGTTAGCATTCATAAACTAGAAGAGACTATAGCAAGAGAAAGATAGGTGACAATATCTGGAAAAGCTAAGAGAAGATGGGGAAAGTAGTCAGGAATGCAAACGTTTAACTAGAAGAAAAATAGCAAATATGGTAAAATGGGAGGGAGGAGACTACTTTTTTTTTTTTTTTTTAAAGATATGTTAGGGATACAAGGAAGTGCTAAAGTGGCATCGTAAGTCCTAGAGGTGAAGGAGAGGAACATGTACAGGCTGATGAGGAAAAAGTGAAACTTCTTAATAAATATTTCTGTTTGGTGTTCACAGTGGAAGGACCAGGAGCAGGACCACCGAAAACAAACACAAATAAGACTGGCAGTTAGGTAAATTCAGTTTTCAGAAAAGTGTGTTCATGAGGAGTTAACTAAAACAAGGTAAAGTGATGGGGCCGCATGGGATACATCCAAAGGTATTAAGGGAACTTAAGAGAATTTCTGGCAGCTCTGCTGGCTGACCTTTTCAATGCTTCTTTAAAGTTGGGAAGACCGGAAATGGGAGGATGTGGGTCCTAGTCATAAAAGTGGAAGTAAGGAGGAGTCTGGAACTACAGTGTAGTTAGTCTGACCTCTGTGATGAGAAAATTAATGGAATTGCTCTTAAAAGAGAGAGGACAGTGCAGTTTCTGGAATCCAATGGATTGCAAGAGCCGAGGCAGCATAATTTTACCAGAAGTAGGTCTTGTCAAATGAATCTGATAATTTTCTTTGATAGGGAGCCCAAAAGGTTGTGTAAGGGGAGAGCACTAGATGTAGTGTACTTGGATTTCAGTAAGACCTTTGACAAAAGTTCCACATAGGCAACTCATAAATAAATTGAGCACCTTTGGTATAGGCCCTAGAGTGACTGGGTTAAAAACTTGTTGAATGGGAGGAATTCACTCCGAGGAAGGAAGGTTTCTGTGTGTCTCAGGGATCGATCCTTGGACTGGTTCTTTACAACATTTTCATGAGAAACACTATAGAAGCGCACAGTAGATAGCCAGGAAGGTGGGGGAAATATGAGAAGGGATCTAGCAACGTTCAAGGAATGGTTTAGGATCTGGCAGCTAAGATTTAATGCTAAAAATTGCAGAGTTATGCATTTAGGATGCAAAAACCCAAGGAAGAAAAATTCTTCTAAGCATGAAAAAAGAGCGAAATCTGGGGGTGATCCTATCTGATGAACTTAACGTGGCCAAACAGGTGGATAAAGTGACAGCAAAAACCAAACAGATGCTTGGCTGCATAGAGAAAGGAATTAGAAGAAAAAAGGAAGTGATATTGCCCCTATGTAGGTCCCTGGTGAAACCTCATGCATCTTCAAAAGGATATAAATCGGTTGGAGCTGGTCCAGAGGGTGACTACTAAAATAGTCAGTGGTCTTCATTCTAAAGCATACTTAAGGATCTACACATGCATACCTTACAGAAAAGGCAAGATGGGGAGTTACGATAAAGACTTTTACATATCTCTAATGTTTCCATTAGAGATATGGAAATGAGCCTCTAGAAGGAGAGGCCATGGAAACCTTAGAAGTATTTAAAAGTCTCTATCGTATCTCCCCATCTTGCCTTTTCTCTAAGGTATGCATCCTTAAGTCTGTCCTCATATGCTTTAGAATGAAGACCACTGACCATTTTAGTAGCCATTCCCTGGATCAACTCCAACTGATTTATATGCTTTTGAAGGAGTAATCTCAGGAAATATTTCTTTACAGAAAGGGTAGTGGATGCATGGAACAGCCTCCCAATGGAGGTGGTGATAAAAACAGTATATGAATTGAAGACATCGTACGATAAACACAGGGGATCTCTGAGGGAGTGATGGGGATTGTAAAGCTAAATTAGTTAGGTGGATAAGACTAGATAGATCATATGGTCTCTTTCTACTATCACGTTTCTATGTCTATGTTAAATATCTTTCTACTATATTCACACCTTTCAGTAACTTCCCTTCAACACAGGTAGAAAAAAGGAATGAGCATTCAACTAGCAAGTAAGGGCCCATTTCACTAGACTAACCTTAATCCCAATTATCCTCAACAGCACACTTAGCTGTTAATCAGCTTCAAATCAGAACTAGTACTATAGTTCATGTAAGTCAGTTAACCTCCCTTAATAGTATATTTATTTATGAACATTTATGGACAACTGATATCCTGCCTTTTCCCAAATTTAGTCTCAAGGTGGATTACAATAAATTTAAATGAACAGAGGCATCTGAATTTACAATCAATTAGAATATGTAACTTAGGGTAGCACTGAAATCCAACATAGGAGATCCATTTTTGAATAGTTTATACCAGTTGTGTATCACACAGTCTCTCAACAAGTGTTCAGGTAGCTGAGCCGGAAGAGGGTCTTAGGGGAAGACCTGGATGAAAAGTCATGTCTTTGTTTGTTTTCTGAACTTGAGCTAGAATGGTTCCAGGCGTGAAGTTAGTGGTGGTAGCGTAGCGGGAGAAAGCTCGGAGTCTCATGCAGGACAATCTGGCAGCGATCAGCAGAGAGGAAAGACACGCCATTTGGGAGGACTGGCATTCGTTGAAGGCATGTAAAGGGAGAGATGTTGAGAGAGATATTCAAGGATCTGTCCATTCAGGCATCTGAAGACAATGCAGAGGATTTTAAATTTTATCCTGCTTTTTACTGGAAGTCAACATAGCTGATGTAGAATAGGCTTGATATAAGCTCTGGGAGCAGTGATACTATAGTGGTTTTTCTTAGGTCACCACCTGCAAAAATTCAGACTCCATGACAGATAAGGATAACGAATCGGAGGACGCAAGTGTTTTGCTCCTTTAAAGAAATGAACTACATCCGGATGTGCCGCTAACGCTACTCCCTGGACGAGCCATGCAAACAACCAAGCGCTGCCACCTGCACTCTGAGGGAACTACATGACAAACCCTTAGAAAGACCGGATTGTAGAAAACACAGAATATCAGACACCGAGGCCTGGGTAGGCGTGACCTCTCAGTCCAAACATCAAGTCTCAAAAACTTTCCATACTCTTAACATATGTGAGATTGGTAGAAGTCTTGCTCGATCAGAGAAGCGTAGCTACTGCGGCCGGAGAATAGCCTTTGCGACTTAACCTCTGCCTTTCAAAAGCCATGCCACTAGACAGAAGCAATCAACTTCCTCTAAACAAACAGGCCCTTGATGCAGCAGGTGTGAGAGAACTGGAAATCGCAGCGGCCCCTCCACTGCGAAATTGAAAAGGTCCGCAATCCAGGGACGTCTCAGCCATTCCGGTGCTATCAGGATGACCTCTGTTGGATGGATCTCTATCCACCTGAGCACTTTGCTGATCAATGGCCAAGGCGGGAAGACGTACAGCAGAACCTCGGTGGGCCAAGGCAGCACTAGGGCATCTACCCCTTCTGCTCCCATCTCTCTGCGAGGAGCGTAGAACTGCGGTGCTTTGGCATTCCGAAAAGTTGTCATTATGTCCATGCTGGGCGTGCCCCATGTATAGCATATGAGTTGAAAGGCGGTCTCCGCCAGCACCCATTCTCCAGGATCTAGGTGGTGACGACTGAGAAAATCTGCCTGTACATTGTCCACACCGGCGATGTGAGACGCTGCTAGGCTTACCAAGTTTTGTTCCGCCCAGCTGATCAATTGGTGAGCTTCCATCGCCACCGGTTGACTTCTAGTTCCTCCTTGGTGACTGATGTACGCCACCGTGGTCTCATTATCTGAGAGAATTCTGACTGACTTGCCCTGGAGAAGAGGATAGAATGCTTGCAACGCCAACCATACTGCCCTGCTTTCCAGTCGATTGATTGACCAGAGCGATTCGACGGGAGACCAAAGACCTTGCACCGATTTTCCTCGGCATACCACTCCCCAACCAGAGAGATTGGCATCCGTGGTGACCACAGTCCAGTCGGGGACCTCCAGGGGAACTCCTCGGGTTCAATTGTCTGTCACCAACCACCAATCGATACTGGATCATGCTGCCTCCGTAAGAGGCAAATGTAGATGAAAAAGCTCAGAGACTGGGTTCCATCGGGAAAGCAAGGGGGACTGTAAAGGCCTCATATGAGCAAAGGCCCAGGATACCAGTTCTAATGTTGAAATCATCGACCCGAGAACCTGTAAATAATCTCTGTCTCTGGGTGGGTGCTTGAGCATTAAATCTCTTACTTGGATTTGAAGCTTGGAGATGCATTCCGTGGTAAGAAAAACTCTTCCCTGCTGAGTATCAAATAGAGCACCCAAATATTCCAACGACTGAGTGGGCTCCAGTCGGCTCTTGGTGAGACTGATCACCCAGCCCAGCGATTGCGGGAGCAGAAGTACTCTCTGAATCGCCTCCTGGGCAAGTGCTTTCGATTTCGCAGGAATCAACCAATCGTCCAAGTAAGATGCACTAGCAACCCCTCCCTGCAGAGATGGGATGCCACCACCACCATCACCTTGGTGAATGTCCTGGGCGCTGTGGCCAGACCGAAGGGCAGAGCCCAAAACTGAAAATGCTGATCCAGTACCGAAAACCGAAGAAACCTCTGGTGGTCCGACCGAATGCCTACATGAAGATATGCTTCTGTGAGGTCTAAGGATGCTAGAAACTCTCCCTTGCGCACAGAGGCAATGACTGACCAGAGCATCTTAATGCGAAACCGGGGGACCCGGAGACATCTGTTTACTCTTTTCAGATCCAGAATGGGCTGAAAGGATCCCTCTTTTTTTGACACTACGAAGTAAATGGAGTAACGGCCTTTCCTTCTTGCCTCCGGAGGCACTGAGACAATGGCCCCTAGTTGCAGAAGTTGCTGCAAAGTGTCCTGCACCGCTCTTCGCTTGGTTTTGAAACCACAGGGAGAGATGAGAAATCAGTCCCGAGAACACAGTGTAAATTCTAAAGCGTAGCCTTCTCTTATCACGGTAAGGAACCACTGGTCTGTCGTTACTTTGGCCCATTCCTTGAAAAACAGAGACAGTCTGCCCCCTATCTCCGGCACCGAGGAATGGACCGGTGCCCCTTCATTGTGATGATTTTGCACAGGAAGCAGACTGGGAGTTACCAGGCCTGCCAAACCGGCGGCCCCGAAAGGACTGGGACCAGGTCTGTTGCCTGTTAGGAGCTTGCCAAAAAGGGGCCGCGGGCACTCTAGATGGGCGAAATCTTCGATTCCCTCTGAATTAGGCCCGGGACGAAAAAGAGCCTCTAGATTTCAGTCTATCCTCCAGTAACCGATGAATCTTATGATCCAATCTCTGGGGGAGAATATCTTCCAGGTCCTTACCGAAAAGTAGTTTGCCCTTGAAAGGCAAGGACCCAAGCTGTGACTTAGAGGAAACATCCGCCGACCAGTTTCTCAAGCAGAGGAGCCAACGAGCTGAGACAGCTGAAACCATGGATCTGGCCGATGTGCACAATAGATCGTGTAGTGCATCCGCGCTGTACGACACCGAAGCTTCCAGACGACCTGCCTGGACCGCCTCTTCCTCCGATAAGGCGGCGTTAGCTTGCAACTGCTGAACCCAGCGGAGACCCGCTCGTAAGGTGAAATTGCTGCAAATAGCCGCACACATGCCCAGTGCTGAAACCTCAAAAATCCTCCAACTTCCTGTCTTGCAGGTCCTTTAGTGCTGTAGCTCCAGTAACCGGGATTGTGGACATCTTGGTAACAGTGGACACTGCCGCATCTATCTTGGGTACTCAAAGCAGCTCTAAGGCATCCTCTGGCAGAGGATATAGCTTGTCCATGGCTTTACTCACTTTCAATCCCAGGTCGGAGGTATTCCATTCCCGGAAGAGCAAATTTGTAGCCAAGAAATGAAAGGGAAAAGAAGAAGCAGCACCTCTCAGACCCAGCAACACCAGATCCATAGCACCCAGTTTAGATTCCTCAGGGGGACCTTCAATGCCCAGTTCAGCTAAAATAGAAGGAATAAGGGGACCCAACTCCTCCTTTCTAAAGAGGTGCACCACCTTAGGGTCATCCCCTTCCGCAGCAAGCGCCCCACGCACTGTGCCTTGGTGTTGTAAATCAGGGTCTACATCCACTCCCTGTGTGGGCTTGGGCTGGAGGTCTGGGTCATCAGGATCAGTATCCTGACTAGAAGTATCCGTAGCAATCTGGGGAATCCCTGACCGTCGGAGACGCTTAGGCTGAGAAGGCTCCGCACCTCCCTTAGACGTAGACCGTTTCTTAGTAGAGGGCTTAGAACCTTGAGAAACGACCTTTTTACCACACTGCAGCTTCCCTAACTTCCTCTCCTTGTAAGCTTTATGGAGCAACAACATAAACTGTGACGAAGAGGAGGAGGAGGAGTCAGAGGCCCCCCTCGGAGCTATCCTCCATTGTAGGGGAATTAGGCTATAAAAGGTTCCCTGTCCATTGGGAAACCTTGCTGGGGAGAAAGAGGAGGAGGTAAAACCCCCTCCCCCAGCGCTGCACTGGTCACAACCCTGAATGACTGGAAAATGGCCCCCGTTCCCGTGCTGAACGGGAACTGATCAGCCTAGGATTGAATTGCAGCAGATGTCCCAACCGGGACCCGGGCAGACTTTGTTTTAACTAGTTTTGCTGTTTTAATATTTGTTTCAGCTCCCAATGAACCCTCTCCCCCCCCCCACCAGGATACAAGCTGAGCATAGGCCCTCCCTGGAGAGACGCGCACGGGCTGACCCGCACACACAGCAAACGGACGAACGCGGCATCACGTCGTGACAGGAAAACAAAGACAAAATAAATGAAAGAAATTTCAATGAAATTCAATGAATAAACAGCAAAATGAAAGGCAAATACCGCGCTGAGACAGGGAGTGAGGGAGAGGGAGCCGGCGCGGGAGAAAATGAAAGCAACATTTTTTTAAATTATAAAAACTTGCCCGGCAGTGGTCCAAGGTGCTGATCCCTTCGGGTGGAGTGAACCGGGCTCCCCGGTGTCCACCTGAGCTGTTAAGTAGATAAGTAGGGCCCTCGACCCTGTGAAGCAGCTGCCTCAGACCACTGGAGGATGGTTCTCTCAGAACCTAACGACCACTGTGCTGCCACAAGCCCCTTTTCTTATTTTTTTTTTTTTTTTTTTTTACATAAAGCTGAAATAAGCCAGAAAAGACAAAAAGCCCCCTAAACTAACTAAACACAAGATACCAACTAAGCACACAGCCCAGACTGTAGGTTTTGCACCTCCACCATCTGCTGGAGACAGAGGAATACTGCCGGACTTGTAGGTGACACCATCCTATATATAGGCAGAGTTTGTTTTGATAACTGCTCTGTCTTCATCTGCTGGGGGGGGGGGGGGGCAAAACCCAGGAGTCTGGACTGATCCAGGTACGTACAGGGAAAGAGAAAGTTTCACTTACACTGTACATAACCCAGTGTACCACCTGCAGTCCCTCAGTACTGACCTGTACCCAAGCCAAGATGACAGCAACAACCATACATTTCTAAGCAAGCTTCTAAGCAAACTTGCTCCTTTCCAACAAGCTGGAAGAAGGTGAAGTTGCCCAAAAAGTCAACAAAAAACTTGTTTCCCTAATTTAACTTAAGCGATCAGCATTGAAAACCTCCAATTCCACACTAGTTACAAAGCAACAGTACGATCGGCGGACTCTCCCCCCAGCAAATGCGTGGGTCTCTGGACTGATCTGTGATACCACAGGAATGAAACTTAGCACATAAGAACCAATATTCCTTTCCCTGTACGTACCCAGATCAGTCCAGACTCCTGGGATGTACCTAAGCGCCCCTTAACTCGGGTGGGCCGTGGAGAGTTCCGCTCGTAGAACACTCTCACATGGAACATAGAGTTGTTAGCAGAAAAAAAAGAAATCAGCCAAATTAAAAAAGGGGATCTACTAAAAGAAAACAGCCATCCTGAGCCTGAAGCTGCCTCAGCAGCCTCATGAAGGGGAGGGATCTGGACCTCCAGATTTACACCCCATGGAAGAAAGAGGAGAGCATATAAAAGGGTCACCAACCCCCAGCTCGTCCTCCTCGACCAGACAGGGAAGGTCCTCGGGACCCAAAAACCCCTAGGAGGAAGGCTCATAAATCCAAAACAGTCTCCTGACCACAGCACTGCAGGTTTTGCACCATTTACCATCTGCTGGAGACCGAAATACTAAGGGACTGCAGGTGGCACACTGGGTTATGTACAGTGTCAGTGAAACTTTCTCTGTCTCCATCTGCTGGCAGGGAGGCAAAACCCACGAGTGTGGACTGATCTGGGTACATACAGAGTAGACATGGTTCGCTTTAATTATTTGTTTTTTTAGTTTTGTATAATGTCTAGATTTAAAGGTCAATGTCAATCACACAATATTTGTTTTTGTCAACTGCCAAAAATGTATGATCGAATGGGATATAAACTTTAAATAAGCAAACTACAGGAAACTTTAAATAAGCAAACTGCACCTTCTGGTAAACAAACTGTGTTTGCTTCCCTTTCTCCGCAGCTGCATCTCTCCACTCTGTCAGCCACTTCAAGAAAAGAGGATTGGGACATACAAGCACAGGCTTCTTCCGGCCAAACATCACAGACCTGGGCATTTCAGGTGACTAGGAGCAGACACGCCCATACTTTACTCAAGTATGTTACAGCCGCTTCATGGATCCCAGTGCCTTATTCGTAATTAGCAGCCCTGAAAGAGAGGAGTGGACAACAAAAAGGATTTGATTCCAAACCATAAGCAATGTTCCCTCTTAGGATTGAATTGTTCATGAGCAAAAATACCGCATTTTTCGCTCCATAAGACGCACCTGACCATAAGAAGCACCTAGAGGGAAATTTTAAAAGAAAAAAAATCGCACAAAAAGACACACACATTCTTATTCCTCTCATTCACTCTCCAGACTCTCACGTTCATACAAACTGACTCAATTCTCCTCTTCCACTCCTATACTCATCTCAGTAACTACAAACCAGACAACCTTCGCTGCCAAATACTTTAAGAAGTAACACAAACCCCTGAAAAAAAAAGACATATAGAATCTTGTCATACCATACCAAACCAACACTATCTCAAGAATCAAAAAGCAGCAGCCTTATCTATGACACGGCAGCAATGCAAATATTATACCATATCTTAGAACACTAATACACCACCTACTGAGGTTAACAGAATAAACTGTAGTGCTTCAAAGCCTTACAGAAAAACTACATGCTATCAGAAATACTGCACCTCAGTTATACATGCAGAACACAGACAGATCCTTACCTAATACAGAATAAGGGACTCCACATTAAAAATAGAAATATGCAGAAAAGAATAAAATGAAAAACCTGAGAAATTAGACTCTGAAGAGTGGAATACTGAGAAAAGAACAAAATAAAAACATATAATGCACATTCCCAATCAGGAAAAATTCAAAATAATTTTTTTTTTACATTTGTTGTCTGAGCTTATTTTTCTACTCAGTTGGTGCCAGCCTTTTTTTTTTTTTTTTTGCCACATTCCCTTTCTCGGTCTTTTCCCATTTCCTTTTAGAGTCTTTTTTTTTTTTTTTTTATTTCTTCTCTCTCCACCTGTCTTCTTCCCTTCCTCCCTCAAACATACACTCAGGCTCTCAGTCTCACTTGCTCTTTCACACACATACACACAGGCTTTCACTCTCACATGCTCTCTCACATACACAGTTTCTGTGTCTCATTTGCTATAACATATATGCACATACACAAGCTCTCAACTCATGCTCACACACATACTCTACAGCAGTGGTTCTCAACCTTTTTTCCGTCATGACACACCTGACAGATGATGCTCACGTGCGTGACACATTGCACACTACATTTAACAGCCTTACTAAAAAAAAAAAAAGAAATCCTAGATATTTTATGGTTGAAAATGATGCAGAGAAAGACAACATATTCTTTAATTTCAATAACTGTTTATAAAATATCATTATTACATATTTTTTTCACAAAAATGTTAATCTTTGCTTCTGCATCAGTGAGAAATCTGGGATTGATATGCATATGTCATGCAAAGTTTTTCGATACAGACACTCATACATTTCACTGTCAACCTCAGAAAGTTCTGACCTCTTCTGGAATTTATACAAAGAAGAGATAGGAAAATTCCCCTTTCAACTCACCATACAGAAAATATATTCAAATTCTGATATCCCCTCAGTAATAGTACATCAGAATCCCTTCCCTGCCAGACAGTTTGCGAAACATGAAAACCTGTTAAAAAGACATTTAGAAATTATATAGCATACCAGCCATACCATAAGAGAACACCCAGGGCTTGAAAGGCAACAACCTTACCTAAGAAAAAGTAAGACTACAAATATAGAACACAATTCACTAACTATTGGAAAAACAAAGCAAGCCAGACTGCTCTAGATCCCTACACAGAATCTACATCCTAGTTAGCAGAATCCCTCATCTCTGTCAAATATCCAGAATGCAGATTGACCCTTATCTAATACAGAACAAAATACCATAAATTATAAACAAAGATACAGAGGAAAAACGGGGAAAAGCAAGAACAGGGAGTGATGATGGGGAATTTTAAGTACCAGGCTTCTTACTCTGCACTCTCCTCAGGCAGCAAGCACATGTGGCTGTTATAGAAAGCATAGGCGTGTATGTCAAATATTTGGTGACACACCTTCCATCCCTTGGTGATACACCAGTGTGTCTCGACATACTGGTTGAGAACCACTGCTCTACAGGGCCTCAGCCTCCCTCTTGTCTTTGGACCTCCTCTTCATGGGTCATCACAGGATGGGATCTGCGTTGGCCCCGATCTTCTTGGGCCAACACATGACGGGATCCACAATGACCCTGCTATGGGACTCCTCTTCTCAGCTCGCTGCAGAATGGGCTCCATGGTGACCCTGATCTTCTCAGGCCCCCCACAAGATGAAATTCGTGGCAGCCCTGCCACAGGTACACAGATGCTGCTTCTCGTCTCCACACAGGCTGACACATCTCCTTCTTCCTGCCCGTATGACTCTGGCAACTTTTTATTCTGGGGCTTCAAGTGCAGGAAGGAGGAGGATCACTAGAGTTTTGAGAGGTTGGCTTAGAGACCGGTAATTCCTTCAGAATTCTGTAGTTTCTAGGCCAAACCTGGAGAGTTTCCAGACATGCTGCCGGTTTCTTTTTTACTTCAGGCTGTGATGGGATGAGTTCCACCATGGCCCCACCAGTCTTCCTGCGCTGAGGGGTAAAAGCTGTGCGTGGCTGCACATGCACACAGCTCTTAGAGGGAACATTGCATACAAGTGATCTGATTCAGTTATCACATGGAATTGCCTTTGTTTTGGCCAAACTGTAAACTCCATGGAGTACAGACTATCTCTTATGTGTATCTTACAGTGCAGCACTGTACATTAAGATCCAACCAAGAAGGCAAATACTCTCACTCGGTTTAATATGCATGTTAATGTGGTATAAAAATGTTAAATAAATAAATAAATAAATACTATGCACTAAGAGCACCATGTCATCAGGGTCAAGCTGAGCCAGTCCTGGTTTGCTCCTTATCTTTCCCTGCCATTTTATCTATGGGATTTATAGTTTCAATGTATCTAAAACACAAGTTAACAAAAAACATATTTGTGATTAATCTCCAAGAGCTATGCAATTGCATTTCAAAAACTATGAAAACTAGAGGACACCAAATGAAGTTAGTAAGCTGTACATTTAAAACTAATAGAAAATATTTTTATGCAATGCATAACTAAGCTCTGGAATTCGTTTCCAGAGGATATGGAGAAAGCCATTAACATAGCCACGTTTAAAAAAATGTTTGGACAAGTTCCTGGAGGAAATGTTTGTAAACCATTAAGGTGGAGTTGCAGAAATCCACTGATTAACCCTCTGATAAGCAGCATAGAATCTATCTACCCTTTGGGATCCTGTCAAGTACTTGTGACCTGGATTGGCCACTGAAACAGGATACTGGGCTTGATGGACCTTTGGTCCGAGTCTGACCCAGTATGGCAAATGTTATATTCTAAGGGAGATTAGTTCTTGAAATCTTATCACAACAGTATTTAAATTACTTGGATAAAAACATAATTTGTATTGATGTTTCTTTTTACATTTCCAAATGAACTAGCATAGTAACCAAAACACTATTCAATTATTCCGTTTTTCTAAAAAAAAAAAAAAAAGGCAGGCAGGCACTACATCTCCATGCTTTTGTCTCCATGCTGGTAGGGGGCTGCGGGAGTTAAAACCAGGACTAGATCAGCCGGATCGTTATACTGGGGCGACAACTTTAAGAACTATGGGTGGGGAAAGAGAAGGCGCTACGCTACCTTTCTGAGACATTCTGCGAGTCAACAGGGGAAGGAGGTGGTGAAAGTAACCCTTGCCCTGGTTGCTGCCCTTGCGACACGGAAGTATCTAATCATTTGGATAAACAATAGGATTGCCAAACACTCCCATATATATATATATATATATATATATATATATATATATATATATATATATATATATATATATATAGACTAAAACCAGAACTGGATCGACTTGTGCTTTATGTATATATATACATGGCTTTGTAGTTCCAAGTACTCAATGAATGAGAACAGAACCTACGAGCCACACGAATGACACGGGGGTAGAAGCAGAACTAGTTTAGCCTGCCACCGATTACTCTGTGCCCTTTCACCAGGCCATCCAACACTGCCTCCCTATAGGCTGAAAAGGGTTATTCTACCTTGAAAAGGGAACGCCATGCACTCCACTTAAAAGCATTAATCCTGGTTTCAACTGTAGTTAAGACTTTCTTGTTACCCAACTCTCCCAGCTTAGAAGCCGCGCCGAATGACACAGAGCGCGCACGGACAGGAGCAGGACAAGACAAGGATTCACTGCGCCATCCCGCGGTTGGAGGAGGAAACTGCAATCTATTAATGAGCAAAGGGGACGTTTACAGTTGCCAACCTCGCTTATTTACCGCGAGATTGGGCTTCTTTTTGTAGTCATTCGCGGGTTTTTTTTTCCGATTCGCGGGTTGCTTTTAATTGGGCTATTTTTTTCTGCCAGTCGCGTTTTTTTGGGCTTGTTGGGCAGGACTTGTGCTCTGAATCATGTTGCAGTGATCTGCTGCTGCGAAGAAGCCTGTCCATAGCGGCGCACCCTATCCCTATATTGCAGCAGTAAGCCAATCAGAGCAGAATGCAAGCCTTGTTAATTCACACGACACATTTTGTGGGCAGACCCGGCCAGCACAGCATCGCACGTGGGCGGAACGGGAAGGCCAGTAGCACAGCATTGGAGTGCAACAGCAAAGGAATATAGAGTGTGCAGCTACGGCCAGGTATCAGGAGGGGAGGAATGAGAGTGTGGGGGCCAGAGATGTGCTCGGAGGGGTTAGGGAGGGGGGAATGAGTGTGTTGGGGCCAGAGATGTGCTTGGAGGGGGGTGAGGAGAGGGGAATGAGAGTGTGGAGGCTAGAGATGTGCTCGGAGGGGGGTGGGGAGAGGGGAATGAGTATGTGAGTGCCAGAGATGTGCTCAGAGGGGGAAATCAGTGTGTGCGGGCCAGAGATGTGCTCGGAGGGGTTAGGGAGGGGGGAATGAGTATGTGGGGGCCAGAGATGTGCTTGGAGGGGTTAGGGAGGGGAGAATGAGAGTGTGGGGGCCAGAGATGTGCTCGGAGGGGTTAGGGAGGGGGGAATGAGAGTGTGGGGGCCAGAGATGTGCTCGGAGGGGAGAATGAGAGTGTGGGGGCCAGAGATGTGCTGGGAGGGGAGAATTGTGTGTGGGGCCAGAGATGTGCTCGGAGGGGTTAGGGAGGGGGGAATGAGAGTGTGGGGCCCAGAGATGTGCTCGGAGGGGAGAATCAGTGTGTGTGGGGCCAGAGATGTGCTTGGAGGGGTTAGGGAGGGGGGAATGAGAGTGTGGGGGCCAGAGATGTGCTCGGAGGGGGGGTGGGGAGGGGGGAATGAGAGTGTGGGGGCCAGAGATGTGCTCGGAGGGGGGTGGGGAGAGGGAAATGAGTATGCGAGGGCGTTAAATGCTATAAAAAATAAAAAGTTTCAATCTCACGTGTTTTGGGCTTTTTTTGGGCTTGTTTTTTTGGAAAAAAAGTGCTTGTTCTTTCATGAAAACCTGGCAACACTGTTACATGCAGAATAGCAAAGCGGCTCAGGGGCACTGAATCGAGGTTCCCGCGCCCTGGATCTTTCTTGGGGGGTCTCTTCGAATGCTGCAGGCTCAGAGCCGCCTGCGTTGTTTTGTGATCTCGCACGTTCTGCATTTCCAAGCAACCCGGAATCCCTTTCGTGCCTGGTTTTCCAGAAAAAATCTGCAGCTCTTCAAACATAAATTCCCATCCTCGCCTCGAGGCACAGCTGTGAAAATGGAAGGCAGCTCTTAAGCAATATTACAGTGTTCATTAACATATTACTGTTATCGAGCTCCTTTTCCTGACCATAGATTGACACCAGCTTCCTTTACCTATCCTTGTCGATTTTCTCTCTTTCCATCTTTCCCTTTAGTAAACATCCTGCAGTCAGCTCATCACACTAATGCTATAGTACTAGATGGCTTCAGGTTATCTAGGTCAACTGGATCCAGTCCTGACTTAAGTCTGGCTACATGCATGGATTTGTATTTCTAGATTTTAAAGGAAACCAAACTATAGATTCGTGCTTATAGAGGAGATAAAATCAGCACTGGAGCATCTATCCTATCTGACCTGGAGTCACCTGGTAAGACTACAACCATCTGAAGTCATTTCTTCCTTTAATTCCTGTTCCTTAAAAAAGAAAGTCATCTTCTTGTGCATGTATTTGCAGATAGATTTTGCCATTTATATGGTGCTATCCAAGGGATGGCTTGAGGCAATCGCTGCCTGAGGTGAGGGAAGAGATGGTGCTTCCCCAACACAGAAGCGCAGCGCAGTGCAGGACAAATCACTAACGGGCCGATACAGAAAAACCTGTGAGAGAGCCGGCGAGCGCTCGCTCTCCCGGTGCGCACCCAGGCCACTCTACTGGGCGCGCGATTCAGTATCGGCCCGTATGCAAATGAGGGCCCACGGTAAAAGGAGGCGCTAGGGACACTAGCGTGTCCCTAGCGCCTCCTTTTTGACAGAAGTGGCGGCTGACCGGCTCCCGGACGACCGAAACGGCGCCTGCGAAAGGACTGTGAATAAGCTTGTTGCCGGTTTGCGCTGTGCCGAAAGGAAGACGCCGAGCCCCGAGAGGTTCTAGAACGACGACCGCCTCGAAAGCGAGAACGAGAAGCCGTAACTCCCCTGGTCCTTGGTCTATCTTCTGGGAGCCGATGCACCTTATTCTCTCCCAAGGACTCAATCAGATCTTCTAACTCCTTGCCAAATAACAGTCTACCCTTAAAGGGCAACGAACCCAAGCGGGCCTTAGAAGTCACATCCGCCGCCCAATGACGGAGCCACAGCAGACGACGTGCCGCCACCGCGGACACCATTGTCCTGGCCAAGGTGCGAAGCAGGTCATAAAAGGCATCAGCACTATAGGCAATGTCCGCTTCCAAACGCCCCGCCTGGCGTGCCTCCTCAGGCGACAGAGACTCATTGGCCAGAAGTTGTTGCGCCCAACGAAGGCCAGCCCGTTAGGAAAAATTACTGCAAATGGCCGCGTGCATACCTAACGCCGAGACCTTGAAGATCCTCTTGAGCTGAATCTCCAACTTCCTGTCCTGTAAGTCCTTGAGCGCAGTGCCCCCGGTGACCGGGATGGTGGTCTTCTTCGTGACCACCGCTACTGTCAAATCTATCTTTGGCATACGTAACATCTCCAGGGCGTCTTCCAGCATAGGATATAGCTTATCCATCGCCTTCACCACCTTCAGCCCTAAATCAGGCGTATCCCATTCCTTAAAAATCAGATCCGAAGCAGAAAACTGTAATGGGAAGGCTGAAGGAGGACCCCGAAGTCCCACGATGACCGGGTCCGTCACACCGAGCCGGGACTCCTCCTGTGGTAATTGAATTCCCAATTCTCCCAGGATCTCCGGGATAAGGGGCCCCAGCTCATCTTTTCTGAACAACCTGATCACTTTCGGGTCATCCTCCTCTGTCCCATGGGAAACTCGGGAACCTGTGGCCCCCTGATCTCCATCCCCATCGAGCCCCACGGAGGCTGGGACGAGACATCCTGATCCCCTGCGTGCCCCTCCGGCTCATCTGAATCCGTGGTGGAGTCCAGGTCAGCCCTGACTGCCAGGGCATGAAGGGGCCGGGATCTGGCCGGGCCCTCTGGCTCTGAGGCGGACCTCGACTGCTTACCCGCTCTAGGCCCCGAGGCCGGAGCCGCGGTTTCCTGGGGCCTCTTCCTGGCTAGCCTCTGGGCCTTAAATGCTTTGTGCATGAGGAGGACAAACTCGGACCCAAAGGATGAGTCCGAGGACGCCCCATCATCATCCCCCTCAGAAAGCCTACTGTCACTGGGACCCACTGGCCAGGCAGGTCTGTCCCCCACGGAGACCTTGCGCTGCGGGGACAAACGCGGAGGAGGGTCGTCCTCCCCCCCCCCCCCCAATCCGCCAGCACCGTGTTGGACTTGGACCCCCGAGGAGGGAAAATGGCTGCCGTTCCCGCCGAAAAGGACGGGAGAGGAGTCAAAATGGCGCCGTTCCCGATGCGAGACTACTTTGCCCCCCCCCCAGTTGGGCCGCCGAACCCCCCTCATCTCCCGGCTTGCGGGTCCGCGCTGCTGCGGACCCGCAGGCCCGACACGCCGCCTGCCGCGGCATGCCCCGCTTCAGCGGGAGAGAGAGAGAAAACCCGAGCGAAAATGAAAGAAAACAAGCCCCCGAAGCGGCGAATCAGCGCCCGGACCTCCCCAGAGAGAAAGCTACAAGAGACTCTTAATCATGCAAACAAACTTTTTTTTTTTTTAAACTTTACCGATCCCTCAGGTCCGGGTCCAGCCGGGAGGAGCATACCGGACACCCCGGTGTCACCCCCAGCGTTGATGGTGCACTGGAATGTGGGGCTCCCCCACTCATCAGCGGCCTCAGAACCAGAAAGGATGTTCCCCTCAGGACCTCGCAACCTTCTGGGAGGCGGATGTAGGGACCAGCAGGCAAGCCTCCGCGGTCCCTACCCTAACCTTTTTCCTATATCCCTCTTCTTTTTTTTTTTACACTATCTACCACCTAAAACTTAGGATCCAGCACAGACTGTAGGTTTTGCACCTCCTCCACCTGCTAGGAGACAGAAGAATACTGCCAGACTGTAGGTGGCACCAGCCTAGATATAGGCGGAGTTTTGGTTGGTAAACTTCTGACTCCATCTGCTGGGGGGGGGGGCAAAACCCAGGAGTCTGGACTGATCCGGGTACGTACAGGGAACACCCCTGCTCCTCCTTTCCACTGGGGTATACATATTTAGATTCTTCAATCTCTCCTCATAAGGCATTCGATGAAGACCATACACCTTTTTGGTCGCCCTTCTCTGGACCGCCTCCATCCTGTCTCTGTCCCTTCAGAGATACGGTCTCCAGAACTGAACACAATATTCCAGGTGAGTCCTCACCAAGGACCTGTACAAGGGGATAATCACTTCTCTTTTCTTACTCGTTATTCCTCTCTCTATGCAGCCCAGCATTCTTCTGGCTTTAGCTATCACCTTGTCGCATTGTTTCGCCGACTTCAGATCGTTAGACACTATCACCCCAAGGTCTCTCTCCTGCTCCGTGCACATCAGCCCTTCACCCCTCATCAAATACATTTCTTTCGGATTTCCACACCCCATATGCATGACTCTGCACTTCCTGGCGTTGAATCTCAGCGGTCTCCAGAACTGAACACAATATTCCAGGTGAGTCCTCACCAGGGACCTGTACAAGGGGATAATCACTTCCCTTTTCTTACTCAATATTTCTCTCTCTATGCAGCCCAGCATTCTTCTGGCTGATTCCTTTCACTATTATAAGACACATTTGCTGACCACTGCCATCTACATTTATATTTTGGGTTCCTTCTATTTATAATTTGATTATTTGTCTGGGTTCCCCTTTTTTGACTCTTTGTTGTTAGCAACAGTTTATGACATGCTCTAGTCCTATCAGCATACCTGAAAATGGCAGAAGTTAAATTCATGGAGATTTAAAAAAATGCAGACTCTTGAAGGCCTGAATTCATAGTCTAGAAGGGACAGTAATGGATTGGGGGTGGGGTGGGGATGGATGGAGCAGTTGTCCTAAAGAGAAATCCATAAAGGATTGCATTAAGGGCAAAAACAATGGGAGCCAATGGCCTGGGGCCCAAGGCACCCTTAATTTGTCTCCGATTCTGAACTATCAACCTTCAGAAGCTGCAGGTTAGGCTTCCATTATCCTTACATCCTACAAACTGATGGATAGCACAGGGGTGGTTCTGTCATTAGGCAGGGTGAGGCAGCGGCCTCAGGCGGCAATATTTTAAGGTAGCAAAAAGTGTTCCCCAAAACACCTCTGAGGCGGTTGCCTTACCCTGTATACAAACTCAAAAGACCCGCAAGCAGAAAGAACGTGCTAGCAGCTCGGAGGGATGCCACAGATAGCGGTGTATGTTTATGATGTAACTGAGGGGATCCTAGGCCCTGTGGGAAGGAAGAAGACAGTGGTATTAGCACTAATTTATGACATACTCAAGGGATCCAACCCCTGCAAGAAGATGGCGGCAGCAGCATGGATTTATGATGTGCCCGCGGGGATCACAGCTCTGCGAGCAGAAACAAGATAGTGGTGGTGGTACAGATTTATGACGCTCCCGCAGGGCTCTCAGGCCCCATGGGTGAGAAGATGACAGCAGCAACAGCAGCTAGACATGCCTGCGGGGATCGCGGGCCAACGCTGGATTTTGATGTGCCTGCAGGGATCCTACATCCCACTGGCTGGAAGAAAGAAGAGACCTGGTGTATGGGGTGTAAGGGAAGGGGGCGTGTGAGTGAGATGCAATGGGAGGGAAGAGTCTGAGAAAGAGGGAATGGAAGGGAAAGAATTGAGTGTAAAGGGTAGAGAGAAGAGGGGAGGAAAGGGAGGAGGTAAGGAGTGTTTGAGAAGAGGGAGAGAAGGAAAGCAAAGGGGGCTGAGAGCGAGGGAATGAAAGGGAACAGAAGGGATGAGTGAGAAGGAAGGCAAAGGGGAATATGCGAGGTACTCTACGTATGAGCATGTGTATATGTGAAAGTATGTGGAGCATAAGCATGTGAGTGAGCTTGTGTGTGTGTGTGAGAGCATGTGAGTGTGAGCGAACTTATAGAAGTGTGAATGTGTGTGAAAGAGCATGTGTGTGTGTGAGAGCATGTGTGAATGCGAGCAAACTTGTGTGTGAGAATGAGCAAATGTGTGTTAGAAAGTGTGTGTATAAGAGAGAGAATAGATAAAATTGTGTGTAGTTCTTGCCCCTTCCCCTGCTAATCCAGGACAATTTCAAGGTGACTGGAAATCAAAGCTCCCAGGTATGGAAAGCTGGAAATGTTTTTTTAATTATTATTGGATGTTATTTGATGTTTCTGGAGCTTTTGGGTTTGATTTTTTTGGAACTTTTAACATTTAATGAATTAATATGAAATGAATTTTAGAATGTTATTCTGTTCATCAGCTGTCTTGAAATATGTTTTTTATTAGTATGGTTTATTATTATTACTGATGTTTTATATTTCCTGTTTTTCCATTGTTGCACTTCATACAGAATCTGGCTTTTTGGAATTTCCAATTTAGCTTTTGGCTGCGTATTTCTATTTTTACTTTATGATCACGTTATTCTGTATTTGGTGAATGTCTGTGTTCTGGTGTGTGATAGAAGTGTGCAGGGGGGGTAAGCCTGCACAATGATGTGCGGCCAGTCCACTCCTTGGTACCCAGAATCAGCGGAAGATTGAGTCGGTTTTACGAGCAGTGTACCAGGATCACGTCGGATCAGTGGGTCCTGGAGGTGATAAGGCACGGTTACATAGAAACATAGAAATGATGGCAGAAGAAGACCAATCGGCCCATCCAGTCTGCCTAGCAAGCCTCACACTTCTTTTTTTCTCATACTTATCTGTTTCTCTTGGCTCCTAGTAACCTTTGGTTCTATTTCCCTTTCACACCCACCATTAATGCAGAGAGCATTGATGGAGCTGCATCCAAGTGAAATATCAAGCTTGATTAGTTAGGGGCAGTAACCGCCGCAATAAGCAAGCTACACCCATGCTTATTTGTTTTACCCAGACTATGTTACTCAGCCCTTATTGGTTGTTTTTCTTCTCCCCTGCTCTTGAAGCAGAGAGCTATGATGGATATGTATTGAAAGTGAAGTATGCATTGAAAGCCACATTATCAACAAATATTGAATAACCCTAATAATTGGTAGTACCTATAGCTTATGAACTCTTTGTTAATTATACATACTCTTGCCCACCCCTGTTTTTGTTTTGTTTTTTTTTTAAATATGGAGATTTTTTACACCAGCCACGTCAGTGCTTCCTGGTGTCGTCTTGCGGTTTTTCAGAAAAGCGTCGGGCGGTAAGGACAACCCTGGGGCGGCTCCGAGATCTTGGCACGATCGTTCCGGTTCCACCCAATGAGCTCCGCAGGGGCCGTTATTCCATTTACTTCATAGTACCGAAGAAAGAAGGAACCTTTCGCCCTATACTCGATCTAAAAAGAGTCATCAGATGCCTGCGAATCCCGCAATTTTGGATGGAAACCTTGCGGTCGGTGATCGCTTCCATGAGGCAGGGGGAGTTTCTGGCCTCCCTGGACCTCACGGAAGCGTATCTCCACATAGGCATATGGGCAGAGCACCAGCAGTTTCTCCGGTTCGCAGTGCTGGGGCAGCATTTTCAGTTTCAGGTGCTCCCATTCGGCCTGGCAACAGCTCCCCGAACGTTCACCAAGATCATGGTAGTGGTAGCGGCCCAGCTGCGATGGGAAGGGTTGTTGGTACACCCCTATCTGGACGATTGGTTGATTCAGGCCAAGTCGGAGACCCTATGTCAGGCAGTGATTCAACGAGTGCTCCAATTGTTGCGTTCTCTCGGTTGGATAGTAAATGTAGACAAGAGTCATCTGGTGCCGTCGCAGTCACTGGAGTTTTTGGGTGCGTTGTTCGACACCCGCCAGGGCACGGTGTCTCTCACACAGGAACGCATGTTCAAGTTACAGAGGCAGGTTCGAAACTTGTTATCCAATCCGCTGCCCATTGTCTGGGACTATTTATAGGTGTTGGGGTCAATGACTTCCACACTGGAGTTGGTTCCTTGGGCGTTCGCGCATATGCGGCCCTTACAGTCAGCGTTGCTCTCCCGTTGGAACCCAGTGTCGGAGGAATTTCGTCTGCCATTACCCCTGACTCAGGCGGCCAGGGGCAGCATGGATTGGTGGTTGTCTCCGGCCAACTTGAGTCAAGGAGTTCCACTGGAGATTCCGTCGTGGACAGTAGTCACCACGGACACCAGCCTTTACGGTTGGGGAGCGGTCTGCCTGCACAGGTTGGTGCAGGGACAATGGTCCCCACAGGAGGCGTCTTGGTCCATAAATCGCCTGGAGACCAGGGCGGTCTGGCTGGCTCTATTAGTGTTCCTTCCGCTCATCCGAGGTCAGTCCGTCAGGATCTTATCGGACAACGTGACCACGGTTGCCTACATCAATCGTCAGGGGGGAACCAGAAGTCAGCCCGTGGCAGCCGAAGCTCGACTACTGATTGCATGGGCCGAAAAACATGTGAGCAGCTTAGCAGCCTCCCACATAGCCGGGGTGGAGAATGTTCAAGCGGATTTTCTCAGCTGCAATTGGCTGGATCCCGGAGAGTGGGAACTCGTGGGAGACGCGTTTTAGCTCATTTGTGCTCGGTGGGGCACACCCGCAGTCGACCTAATGGCAACCTTCAAGAATGTGAAAGCTCCTCGATTTTTTGCTTGGCGCCGAGCAAAAAACACATCTGTCGGCTCTGGCGGTGCCGTGGCCGACAGATGTGTTGCTCTATGTGTTCCTTCCGTGGCCGCTCATAGGTCGGGTGTTGCGGCGCATCGAGGCACACCTGGCGGCCATAGTGATGGTCGCTCCCGAATGGCCGCGACATCCATGGTTCACGGATCTGCTGAATTTGGCGGTGGAGGAACCCTTGCGCTTTCCGCATCTCCCAGACCTGCTGCATCAGGGTCCCGTTTGTTTCGACCAAGTAGATCGCTTTTGTCTAGCGGCATGGCTTTTGAGAGGCAGCGGTTGAGGTCCAAGGGATATGCGGAGGCGGTAGTGACCACCCTGCTGAGGTCTCGAAAGGTTTCTACGTCCTTATCTTATATGCGAGTTTGGAAGGTGTTCGACTCCTGGTGTCTGGCTCGTGGCATGGTTCCTACCCAGGTGGCCGTGTCGGATATCCTTCTTTTCCTACAAGAGGGCTTGTCTAAGGGTCTGTCATGTAGTTCGTTGCGGGTACAAGTGGCGGCACTGGGTTCCTTGCGCGGAAAAATTCAAGGTGCATCGTTGGCAGCACACCCGGATGCAGTGCGTTTTCTTAGGGGGGGCGAAGCATCTACGTCCGCCATTTCGACGACCATGTCCGTCCTGGAATTTGAACATTGTCCTGAAGGCTTTGTGTGCAGCCCCTTTTGAGCCTATTCGCAAGTTCACCTTAAAGGATTTAACTCTGAAGGTAGTGTTTTTGGTGGCTATTGTCTCAGCGCGGCGGATTTCAGAGCTGCAGGCTTTATCGTGCCGTGAGCCTTTCTTGAGAATTTCAGAGTCTGGGGTGTCTTTGCGTACGGTTCCTTCCTTTTTGCCCAAGGTAGTTTCTTCCTTTCATGTGAACCAGACGATCGAGCTGCTGTCATTTGTACAATTGGATGGTTCGGATCCTTTGGCTAAAGATCTCTGGAAATTGGATGTACAGCGAACGCTTTTACACTATTCAGAAGTCACCAATGCGTTCCGTGCATCCGACCATCTTTTCGTCCTTTGGAGTGGTCCCAGAAGAGGTAATGCTGCTTCTAAGACTACCATTGCTCATTGGCTGAAGGAGACCATAAGCTTGGCGTACCTCGTACAGGGGCGGTCTCTACCATTGGGTCTTCGGGCTCATTCTACTCGTTCTCAGGCCACATCCTGGGCTGAATGTCACCATATTTCTACGGAGGAGATTTGTCGGGCAGCGACCTGGAAGTCTCTACATACGTTTCCATCTGGATGTCAAGGCTCCGGGTCATGCGGGATTTGGAGAAGGAGTGCTTAGAGCGGGCCTCTCCGGATCCCATCCCAAGTAAGGTAAGCTCTGGTACATCCCAGGAGTCTGGACTGATCCGGGTACATACAGGGAAAAGAAAATTAGGTTCTTACCTTTGATAATTTTCGTTCCTGTAGTACCACGGATCAGTCCAGAGTTCCGCCCTGTTGTGTTGCTGATACCGGGAGAGGCAGTGGGATGCGAGTGGGAGCTTGTGTTTTCAGCCAGAATGTGATGCCATAGTTTTCGATATCTCGGGTTCGGTTCCCAGTTGGGAGGTTGTGAACAGGTATCAATGTTGTTTGTACTATAGTTAGTTGGAAGTATTTTATTGTTTATTCTGCTTTGACATTAAGTAATACTGCCAGACTGTAGTTGGCACCAGCCTAGTTATAGGCGGAGTTTTGGTTGGTAAACTTCTGTCTCCATCTGCTAGAGGGGGGGGGGGGGGCAAAACCCATGAGTCTGGACTGATCCGTGGTACTACAGGAACGAAAATTATCAAAGGTAAGAACCTAATTTTCTTATATGATACAGACCTTCAGATACTTGAAAGGTTTTAATGATCCAAAATCAACGAGAAACATTTTCCATTGCAAAAAAATCAGCAGAACCTGGAGTCACGATTTAAAACTCCAGGGAGGAAGACTCAGAACCAATGTCAGGAAGTATTTCTTCACAGAGAGGGTCGTGGATGCCTGGAATGCCCTTCCGGAGGAGGTGGTGAAGACTAAAACTGTGAAGCATTTCAAAGGGGCATGGGATAAACACTGTGGATCCATAAAGTCTTGAGGATGCGAATGAAGAGAAGAGGCATGGGGGTGGCTTGCAGGAATGATGGCTACTACCTGGTGATTAATACCCTTATTCAATAAACATACACACGGTTAATGCGACTCCAACATTGCTCTATGCTTCAACAGCAAGAGGAAATGTGGGACAAAGGATTTGCATTCACAAGTAAGCGTGGGAGTAGCTTGCTTGTTGCGGTGGTTACTACCCCAAACCAATTAAGCCTGATACTTCACTGCTCACTGCTTCAACGGCAGGGGGGAATGAAGATAAGAGGATGTACATTCAGACAACTACCAACAAGGACTGAATTGCATAATCTGGGTAAACAAATAAGCATGGGAGTAGCTTGCTTATTGCGGCGGTTACTACCCCTAACCAATTAGGCATGATACTTCACTTTTATGCAGCTCCAGCACTGCTCTCTACATCAATGGCAGGAGTGGAAGGAAATTAGAACCAAAAAAAGTTACCAATAAGGGCCCTGACCTCAGCCGCCAAAGTAACAGATAAGTATGAGAGAAAAAAATGTGTGAAGCTTGCTGGGCAGACTGGATGGGCCGTTTGGTCTTCTTCTGCCGTCACTTCTATGTTTCTATAAGCCTGACAGCGTGTCCAGAGAAGAAAAGGCTCAGGACTGCCCGGATTGTTCAATCATCCGTCCTCAATGCAAAAGTTGTTTTTTTTAAGAGTTTTTTCAAAGAGCATATAAAATCAATCACAACAGTCATAAGTGTAGAAAAAAAGCCCCACACAGCCAGTGTTTTGCTAACTATAGCTTCTTCAGGTTTACAGAATTATTTGTAATCCAATAATATGACTGCTGTCATGAGCTGTTGTCTAAAATATATAGAAAAAACAAGTCAGTCATAATAAATGACAAATGAAATGAAATAGAAAAATACTTATGTGCAGGCCAGAAAAATACCATGCAAAGCAGAAAACAACATATCTGTGAAGGTGTCTCATCAAACCACTTAAGGAAGACATGAGCGTCTTTTAAAGTTCAAGAGTTTCGTCAACAAGGGAATCTACCTGAAAGGATTAAAAGAGGAAGACAATGGTGTAATGTAAGCAGATGCACACACACAAAAATCAGCCCAGAAACACTCAGATCCAAGTCAGCATTCAGTCTGCTTGGAGAGACAGACTGTAGATAATAAATTCATTTTTGTTCTAATCGTAAAAGTTCCCGATTGTGATTACCACCATGCCAATGAGCAGCTACATGATCCCTCTTGGTCCCTCTGTATATAGTTGCACCATTGTAGATAATTTATTGTGTTTACCGTTTTACTGTTACTGTTTTGAACCTTCGGTACCACTGTACCTCTGTGATTCCTTTTACTCCTCCCCCCTCCCCCTCCCCTGTTCATTGTAATTTCAAATCTTTGCATGACAAATGGAACAGTGACTGCAAGGTTGGTGTGAACCAGAACTCAAAGAAACCGATCTAGTATTATAGCGCGAATGATCCGAATGAACAAGTAGATCCTTTAAATTATTGCTCCGGGTATAAGTTATCCTCGGCGGTTCCATAAAAACATCATGTATCTGAAGGATTCTCCAGTTGCACAATATTGAAGAAAATACCGCATGGATTGGAGGTGAAAAATGGAAGGACACAAGTACAACATAATGATTCCTCAGTAGTGCGTGGTAGAATTAGCCACTCACGATGGCTAAACTTTGCTCTCAAAAAGACTTTCCTGATGCAGGATTTAGGATATCACCTGTCCAAGAAGCGATTGCTCAGAGATTTAGCCTGTAATTTAAAGTCATCAATGGATGAGCAAATTCAACAGAGACAAAGAAATTGACTGACTGGGAGACTGGTCTTTAAAGCCCACGGATAAAAGCTTGAAAAATGTAATAATGTATTAGAACTGACTGGCTTTTGGAACAATGTTGTTGTCAATCCGGTGGATGTCTTGCGGATCAGAATATCCAAAAAAAGAATCTCATGCCTATGTGTGTTGGCTATGAATTTAAGATGACTATTGAATGAACTAAGCCAAACCAGAAAGTCTTTAAATATGGACGTTGTCCTTTCCACAGTAAAAAAAAAAAAATTAGCAGCAATGTAATGTTTCCATAATAACACTGAAAGCTTAAAAGGAAAATCCACCAGCCAATGAGCTTCAAAATGACCAACATATAGATTGGCAAGGTCAGGGGCCATGTTTGTGCCCATGGCCATGCCTCTTATCTGTTGATAGAACACATGATTAAATGCAAAAACATTTTTGGTAAGGGTGATCTCTTAAGAGGTTGATCAAAAAAGGAGAAGGGATATGATATGGTCTAGGTTGTTCCTCAAAATAGTGAATGGCAACTGCAATAGCTTCCTCTTGCATGATGTCAGTGTAGAGGGCTTCCACATCTAAAGTTACCAAGGTCAGTTCTATAGTGTCCAAATGGAGTTGTTCCAAACAGATGATCATCGCTGAGAATCACAAATATATGAAGAGAGTTGAGGAACAAATGGTGCTAAGAAAAAATCAACAAAGCAAGAAAGTGGTTCTAAAAAAGAGTCATTTCCCAACACAATGGGACATCCCGGAGGATCCACTAGACTTGTGAATCTTTGGTAGTATGTAAAAAAAATGGTGTTACAGGGGAAGATTTAATCAGATATGAGACTTCCTTCAAAGTCAAAAAGCTGATTTGTGTGTGTTTGCTTACATCATACCATTGTTATTCTCTCTTAACCCTTTCAGGTGGATTCCCTTGTTGACGTCACTCTTGACCTTTAAAAAGACACTCATATCTTCCTTCAGTGGTCAGATGAGACACCTTCGTAGAAACATTGCATCATGCTTTGCATGGTATTTTTCTGGCCTGCAGATAAGTATTTTTCTATTACGTTTCATTTGTCATTTATTATGACTGACTATTGTTTTTTCTATATATTTTAGACAACAGCTCATGACAAAGGTCATGTTATTGGATTACAAATAATTATGTACCAGTGAAGAAGCTATAGTGAAACACTGGCCGTGTTAGGCTTTTTTCTACACTTATGACTGTTGTGATTGTTTTATATGCTCTTTGAAAAACTCTTTAAAAAAATAAAGTTAGTATTGAAGGTGGATGAATGAACAGTCTGGGCAGTCCTGAGCCTTTTCTTGGCTGGACACACTGTCAGGCTTGCTGACACCTTTCACTATTCTAAGACATATTTGCCAACCATTGTCATTTATATTTTAGGTTCTTTCTATTTATAATTCAATAAAGTGTTGCTAACTAAATGAACCCTGTTAGAGCAATGTTGGGTACCCATCTCAAGCTGAGTATCTCTGTCCAATAATAAATTGGGTAAATTCAGTGGGAAGTTAAAAAAAAAAAAAGTAGCTAGTGGGTGAGGTTCTTGACTGGAGGTAAAAGAAGGACTAGAACTCCACCTGAGGTCTCTTCCAGCCCTGTCTGTCTAGGATGCTTTTTTTTGGCTAAGATCCAAATGTAAGTCTAAGTTATGAACTCAAGTCAGTCTAACCTTTGCCTTTTGGTTGAGATTGAGAATCTCCAAATTTATTTGTTACATGCTTTTCTTTATCATATCCTGTTGTGGTTAATGGTGTTTGGGTGGATCCTTGGACACTGTGGCAGCTGACCACGCCCATGTGGGGCAGTCCCATGAGGGACCACGGTGTCAGGCTAAACTCTGGACCCACAAACACAGATTTGAATCTTTTATTAAACAGTTTGAGTGACCACCAGAGGTGGCAGTAGTGAGTAGTGGTGTAGAGCCCAGCTGGGTGCATCTCACACAGAACGCTGGAACAGCGGATCCTCTGCAGGGCAGTGCTGTAGTGGAAAGAGACTGAGAGTTATGAGCACACAATGAGAATAGCATTCAGAGTCCCAATGTAGAAATAGGAGAAGCTCCGAGACAGAGAGAGCAGGCCCTCGAGGAGCGAGTACCTGATCCCTTAGAGCAGAGAGACCCGGTAGCATTGTACTCACTTAGCAGTAACAGAGATTCCACTAGACGAGAGGTCTGGCACCGGAGCAGAGAGCAGGCCCTCGAGGAGCGAGTACCTGGTTCCGGTGAAGCAGTACTGTGGAAAGAGATGGTTTCTGTACTCACTGATGGTAACTGTAAGTTAGTTCTTCCAAGCAGAAGGGTAGAGGTTGCAGGCAGCAACTCAAGGAACATGGGCCCTCGAGGAGCGAGTTCCGGTTTCCTGATAGCACCTGAAAGAAGCAAAGAGGCCCCTGAGGAGCGGATACCCCGTTAGAGACCCTGAAGGGTAGTAAGAGTTCTAGATAGCGCTGGAGGGGCAGAGTAGTTTAGGAACGGAGAGCGAATCCCATCCGTACGAATCCTGTTGCTAACTCAAAGAGCTAGCAAATACTGTAGCAGATATATCCGGAGTGTGACATCAGAACAGGGGGACGCCCCTGAGGTTTTCACCAACGTAGAGTTAAAGATGAGGGCGGCGTGCGGCCTAGAGGTACCTTGAAGGAGAATGGAAGGAGGCAGCACCAAAGCCACTCCAGGGACGCCGGAGAGAACGGCAAGCAGACGCCGCGGCGGCCATCAATCCAAGGTGAGTGTGAGGAGCCGAAAGTAGAGAGAGGTATTTATTTATTTATTTTTAATTTTTATATACCGATGTTCCTGTAAAGAATACATATCGCACCGGTTTACAAGGAACTGAACAGTCGCCTCCAGGGCGGAAATACATTAAAACAATCGCCTCAAGGCAGAATACATTAACACAAGTATACAGGAAAACTATTAAAAGAGAACTTTCATAAACTCAATTAAATGTAACTGTGAACCATAAATCAGGAACATATGTACAGAGGTAGGTATATCGTCTGTCGCTTCACCAGATTTTAGCTCTCAGGGAAAGCTTGAGGTAGGCAGGGCAAAGCCGTCGAAGACCAATGAATGCAACATATCCCCTGTCTTTCCTCCACTCTATGAGGTGAATATTAAGACCCACGTGCCGTGCACACACGGATGCAGTGATTTTATAACAAATGTCTTTATGTGCATGTTATAAAATTGGATTTACGCATGAATATGTGCGCACAATTTTATATTGATGTGCACATAAGTGGGAATTTTAGTTGGTACGCTCACCGACGCAATAGCCCTTTTTCCCAGTTCGCTACCAGTTTGCCCTAGTAAAGGAGAGGACTTCCTAATCCACCTAGCTAACTTGCCTCCCTTTTACCCTATTAGCCCGCACCCTTAAAACCCCACTGACTAGCCTATTTTTTTTGTTACATGACTTACCTGCCATTCATAACAGAAGTAAAGTTACGCAGTAAGGGACCCCTGCGTGCTTGTGCATGTAACTACTTACACGCTGACTTCATTTTACAGACTCTGCCCACCCATGCCATGCCCAGATCCCACCCATGCCCCAATCTCTTATTTGCTTTTTATGATTTGTGTGCGTAATGGGAGATACGTTGAGTCACGTGCATATCTCCCAGCTTCAACGTGCATAGGGATTTTAAAATCTACCAGGTAGGTAGGCATAAGATCCTAAGTATGTGTACCCTTGAGGAGAGGAGAGACAAGGGGAATATGACTGGGGCTTCTGATGCTAGTGGTATTGCAAATTTATGGGTTTATTTTTCAAACATTTAGGTATATTTGGTGGGTACTATAATAGGAAAACTGAAAGCGGACAAGGCCATGGGGCTGGATGAGGTGCATCCCTGGATACAAAGGGAGCTCAGAAATGTGCTGGCAGGTCCACTGAAAGACTTGTCCAATATACAAGAACATAAGATATGTCATACTGGCTCAGACCAAGGGTCCATCAAGCCCAGTATCCTATTTCCAACAGTGGCCAATTCAAGTCACATGTACCTGGCTATTACCCAAATATTGAAAAGATCCCAAGCTAATAATGCTGGTAATAAGCAGTGGCTATTCCTAATTGATTAATAGCACTTTATGGACTTCTCCAGCAACTTATCCAAATCTTTTTTAAACTTAGCTACACTAACTGCCTTAACCACATTCTCTGGCAATGAAGTCCAGATCTTAACTGTGCGTTGAATGAAAAAGAATTTTCTCTGATTTCTTTTAAATGTGCTACTTGCTAACTTCATGGAGTGCCCCCTAGTCCTTTTATTATCTGAGAGAGTAAATAACCAATTCACATTTCCTGTTCAAGACCTTTCATGATTTGTAGACCTTTAATCATATCCTCCCCTCAGCCGTCTCTTCTCCAAGCTGCACAGCCCTAATCTCCTTAGCCTTTCCTCATGGGGGAGCTTTTCCATGCCCTTTATCATTTTGGTCGCCCTTCTGTGTACTTTCTCCAGCGCAACTATATCTCTTTTGAGATGCGGCGAACAGAATTGTACACAGTACTCAAGGTGCGGTCTGACCATAGAGTGATACAGAGGCATTAAGACATTTTCCATTTTATTCACCATTCCCTTCCTAAGAATTCCTAACATTCTGTTGCTGAGGCATCTACTACTTGCCAGGGCCGGGGTTAAATAGGCCCTAGCCGCTGGCCCTTTAAGAGTGGGAAAACAGTGTGCGTGTGCCTAGGAGGCCAGGCGCGGACTGTGCAACGAACAGCATCCCTGCCATGCAGCAGGAGCAGGGCTGGAGGTGGCCTCCTGGGGTCGCCGGCAGTGCTTCCCCACCTCAACGAGGGAGCCACCAGAGGTCCCTGGAGCAGTGGTAGGCAGCACCGAACGTCAGGCGGCACAGCGGGTAACAGTAACTTGCTGACAAAGGAGGGGTCTGTCAATTTATTAACTCTTCTTGCTGCTCCTATATTAGTAATGTTGGAAGCATTAGAAATCACATAAGAACATGCCATACTGGGTCAGACCAAGGGTCCATCAAGCCCAGCATCCTGTTTCCAACAGAGGCCAATCCAGGCTATAAGAACCTGGCAAGTACCCAAAAACTAAGTCTATTCAATGTTACCATTGCTAGTAATAGCAGTGGCTATTTTCTAAGTCAACTCTTCTCTGTACCTTCTCCATCGCAACTATATCTTTTTGGAGATGCGGCGACCAGGATTGTACACAGTATTCAAGGTGCGGTCTCACCATGGAGCGATACAGAGGCATTATGACATTTTCCGTTTTATTCACCATCTGGAAAGAAATACGACGAGTGAGATAATCAAATTTGCAGATGATACAAAATTGTTCAGAGTAGTTAAATCACCAGCAGATTGTGATAAATTGCAGGAAGACCTTGTGAGGCTGGAAAATTGGGCATCGAAATGGCAGATGAAATTTAATGTGGATAAGTGCAAGGTGTTGCATATAGGGAAAAATAACCCATGCTATAGTTACAAAATGTTAGGTTCCATATTAGGTGCTACAACCCAAGAAAGAGATCTAGACGTCATAGTGGATAACACATTGAAATCGTCGGTTCAGTGTGCTGCAGCAGTCAAAAAAGCAAAACGAATGTTGGGAATTATTAGAAAGGGAATGGTGAATAAAACAGAAAATGTCATAATGCCTCTGTATCGCTCCACAGTGAGACCGCACCTTGAATACTGTGTACAATTCTGGTCTCCACATCTCAAAAAAGATATAATTGCGATAGAGAAGGTACAGAGAAGGGCAACCAAAATGATAAGGGGAATGGAACAGCTCCCCTATGAGGAAAGACTAAAGAGGTTAGGACTTTTCAGCTTGGAGAAGAGACGGCTGAGGGGGGGATATGATAGAGGTGTTTAAAATCATGAGAGGTCTAGATAGATGTGAATCGGTTATTTACTCTTTCGGATAATAGAAAGACTAGGGAGCACTCCCTGAAGTTACCATGTGGCACATTTAAAACTAATCAGAGAAAGTTCTTTTTCACTCAATGCACAATTAAACTCTGGAATTTGTTGCCAGAGGATGTGGTTAGTACAGTTAGTATAGCTGTGTTTAAAATAGGATTGGATAAGTTCCTGGAGGAGAAGTCCATTACCTGCTTTTAATTAAGTTGACTTAGAAAATAGCCACTGCTATTACTAGCAACGGTAACATGGAATAGACTTAGTTTTTGGGTAATTGACAGGTTCTTATGGCCTGGATTGGCCACTGTTGGAAACATGATGCTGGGCTTGATGGACCCTTGGTCTGACCCAGTATGGCATGTTCTTATGGCACTCAGACTCAGACCTAGAGCCAACCCAGCAGCACAGACGGTGGAAAGAGTCTGCAGCTGAAAAGAGATAGTGTTTTCTAGGAGCAGAAGGTCTGCCTCAGACACAACTCAGTCTGCAGCTACGATTCCAGGACTTAGGACGCAGCTGAGGGCAGAATGAGGGTACGCAAGTCAGGGAGCTGTAACCTAGAGTGGTGGTGCCAGAAAGGAAGAAAAGGGGAAGAATGCTGGGGTCATACCTGGAGGAGGGAAAAGTGGTGGTAGTACTGGAGTCGAGTAGGTGGAATAGGGGCAGTTGATATGCATTATTCCTTCCTCTCCCTGGGCTAATCCACAGAGTGACAACTCAAAAGTTCCCAGCTATGCTTATGTGCCCCACTCGCACACAGTTTCTCCTTAATGTACTCTTTATGGCTAACACAAAGAACATAGCCTAAAGAACAGGAAATTAAATACCCAAATCCAGTTATACATAAAACTCGGGGAATCTACATAATATTTATGCAAGTCTTCACCCGACAGGTTATTTAGTTTCTAAAACGACCAGCTTCGCAAACAATCATGGGAACAAGATCGAGGAATAGGTGGAGGCCTATTTCAGACCGTACGAAAGTTGCCCGGGAGAGGGGCACCAGCCCACTCTCCCAATGAAATATAGAGACAAACAACTGTGCCCTGCATCTCGCAGGACACACTATGTAACAAATTCAGCTGTGCCCTGCATCCCGCAGGGGACACAGAAAAAAAAGAAGGCCTGAACAAGAGTCACAGAGTTGTGACGCAGCTGTCCAAAGATGTAAAGGAATAGGTGGGGCCTATTTCAGACTGTACAAAAAAACGCCCGGGAGAGGATCACCAGCCCACTCTCCCACCGAAATAATAGTCAAATAACTGTGCCCTGCATCCCGCAGGGGACACAGAAAAAAAAGAAGGCCTGAACAAGAGTCACAGAGTTGTGACGCAGCTGTCCAAAGATGTAGAGGAATAGGTGGGGCCTATTTCAGACCGTACAAAAAAACGCCCGGGAGAGGGTCACCAGCCCACTCTCCCACCGAAATAATAGTCAAATAACTGTGCCCTGCATCCCGCAGGGGACACAGAAAAAAAAGAAGGCCTGAACAAGAGTCACAGAGTTGTGACGCAGCTGTCCAAAGATGTAGAGGAATAGGTGGGGGCCTATTTCAGACCGTACAAAAAAACGCCCGGGAGAGGATCACCAGCCCACTCTCCCACCGAAATAATAGTCAAATAACTGTGCCCTGCATCCCGCAGGGGACACAGAAAAAAAAAGAAGGCCTGAACAAGAGTCACAGAGTTGTGACGCAGCTGTCCAAAGATGTAGAGGAATAGGTGGGGCCTATTTCAGACCGTACAGAAAAAGGAATAGGTGGGGGCCTATTTCAGACCGTACAGAAAAAGGAATAGGTGGGGGCCTATTTCAGACCGTACAGAAAAATGCCCGGGAGAGGGGCACCAGCGGAATAGGTGGGGGGCCTATTTCAGACCGTAAGAGGAATAGGTGGGGGGCCTATTTCAGACCGTAAGAGGAATAGGTGGGGGCCTATTTCAGACCGTACAGAAAAATGCCCGGGAGAGGGGCACCAGCCCACTCTCCCACCGAAATAGTCAAATAACTGTGCCCTGCATCCCGCAGGGAACACAGAAGAAAGGCCTGAACAAAATCACAAAGATGTGACGCAGCTGACCAAAGAGGTACACTCCCTGCGCAGAGGCTAGGGAGAAAGACGAGGGGGGGGGGGGGGGGGGGGGGGGGAGGGGACCACTGCCAGGCATGCACCTGTGCACTGATGGGAAAGAGGGAAGGAGGGAGGGGAAACCGTAACCCTGGCGGGGGGCTGTGGGGTTGCTCCCGGTTGCCCAAGCGCCCAGCCAGCAGGGGGCCTATTTCAGACCGTACAGAAAAATGCCCGGGAGAGGGGCACCAGCGGAATAGGTGGGGGGCCTATTTCAGACCGTAAGAGGAATAGGTGGGGGGCCTATTTCAGACCGTACAGAAAAATGCCCGGGAGAGGGGCACCAGCCCACTCTCCCACCGAAATAGTCAAATAACTGTGCCCTGCATCCCGCAGGGAACACAGAAGAAAGGCCTGAACAAAATCACAAAGATGTGACGCAGCTGACCAAAGAGGGACACTCCCTGCGCAGAGGCTAGGGAGAAAGACGAGGGGGGGGGGGGGGGAGGAGGGGACCACTGCCAGGCATGCACCTGTGCACTGATGGGAAAGAGGGAAGGAGGGAGGGGAAACCGTAACCCTGGCGGGGGGCTGTGGGGTTGCTCCCGGTTGCCCAAGCGCCCAGCCAGCAGGGGGCCTATTTCAGACCATACAGAAAAATGCCCGGGAGAGGGGCACCAGCGGAATAGGTGGGGGGCCTATTTCAGACCGTACAGAAAAATGCCCGGGAGAGGGGCACCAGCCCACTCTCCCACCGAAGGAATAGGTGGGGGCCTATTTCAGACCGTACAGAAAAATGCCCGGGAGAGGGGCACCAGCGGAATAGGTGGGGGGCCTATTTCAGACCGTACAGAAAAATGCCCGGGAGAGGGGCACCAGCCCACTCTCCCACCGAAGGAATAGGTGGGGGGAGCTTAATTTCTTTAGAAACTACAACTCCCAAAATGCTCTTGAACGGCCATGAAACCCACGCTGCCGGGAGGCATAATGGACTTTCCCTCTTCTGCATTATGACTGCAGCGCGTCTCACCGAGCACAAGACAAACAATGAAAGACCTGCACCCCCCTCCCCTCATGCTTTACAGAGTGGGCGCTGGCTGGAATTACAGCAGTCGATTCTCACCCCCTGCCCCCCTCCCTCCCCAGGGGTTCTGCCTCGGAAAGGCTTTCAAATAAGCAAAGCATGGAAACAAAGATGAATTCTGAGAGGTGGCGAGAGCAGGTGTTGTGCTAATCTTGGGACAAGCGATTGTACGGCTCAGCATGCAGAATCAGCACTGGCAGCATGCGAAATAGATTTTTTTTCTTTCGTAGTTCCTGCTTTGAATTTATATATATAAAAAAAAAAAAAGAAAGAGAGACTGAGTAGCCCTAAATGCACTTTTTAGGAGATAAAACTGCAGGGGGTGGAGCTTGCAGACTTGGTGGGAGGGAAAGAAATGGTTTCACTGCCTTATTTGGAAACGAGTGGAAAACCTTTTTTCAGGCGTGATCAGAATAAAATATCCAATGAACACTGAAGGCAAAAGGCAAGGCAGAGCAGAAGGAAATTGCAGGGAGTAGGGGTTGATGAGGAGGTTGGGGATGAACGTATGTCAAACAACCAGCAGTCAGAGCACAGAACAATAAAAACAGTTGGTGAGTGCTGGCAAAGCGAAACCTTGAAGTTGGGGGTGGCGTACAGGGTTCTGTACAAACCTTCACAGGAAAAGGGGAAGGAAGTGGTCTAAATTTCACTGATGATTTCCCCTGACATGATGCCAGTACTAACAGCAAAAGCCCATCCTGGCCAGGATGTTCTTGTAAAAGAAGGAACATAAAATGCCCATGACCTCATGACCTAACTCCCCTAGTTCTTCATGGATAGGCCCCGCATCCCTGTATACAACTTAGAGCCCTCCTCTACTAGAAATGACCAGCTTTATATTCCTGCATCCCTCCTCTGAACTCTTACAACTACTATTATTTAACATTTCTATAGTGCTACACAACATATGTAGCGCTGTACAAACATACAAAAAGACAGAGTTTACAGTCTAATAAGATTTAGATTAGATTTTATTAATTTATGAATCGCCTAACACATTTATTTATTTTATTTATTTTAGTTTTTTCTATACCGGCATTCGTGAGAGTATCACATCATGCCGGTTTACAATAAACAGGGGAGTGATAAAAGGTATACTGAACGAAATAAATAACAGGTGCTGAACAAAAAACACAGGGGACCAGGTGATGTACAATATAAAACATACATTTATTTATTTATTTATTTAATGTCTTTTTTATACCGATAACCGTTCACACATCGTATCGGTTTACAGTTAAACAGGAACCATTGGGCAGAACCCTTACATATAACATTGCAAACAGGTTAACTTTTGGGCAGGGCCCTTACATAAAATTGAGAACAGCAAAATCACTATATACATATCACCAAAACTATATACAAAAGATAGGTACATAAATAGCCGAGTCAAAGTACAAAATCGATAGGCATACAACGTAATCCGAGAAATAAATCATAAGTCGCGTATCAGATTCTAGGAGAATCACTTATTTAATCAGTAAGGATTTATGTAATGGGAGGTGAAATAACATCAAACAAAACATTTAAAAATAAAAAATAAAAATCAACTAAAACAAATGAATCAGATAATCATACATAAAAAAGTAAAAAAACTAAAAATAAGCTAAATTAAAAAGATAAGTTTTAATTCACTTTCTGAAACTCTTGATGGAATCTGATTGCCTAATTTCAATAGGTGTTATGAAAGCCCTGCCCGCAGGTTCCCCCCGCGAGCAGGCACTCACCCATGTTGCTTCTTCACCCAACGCGGCATGGATGCCGACGTCAGGCCTGCCTACGCGGCTGGAAGCCGCGGACTTGATCTTCCCTGCGGCCCGGAGGCCGCCCTTCGAGGCTGCACTTCACCGCGGCCGCTTTGCCGCCGTCCATCGCGGCCAGAAGCCACCGCCGTCATCACCATCTTCCCCCGGGGCTGCAGGCCGCATCCCCGGGCTCGAGTGGCTGGAGCCGCCTCCGGGGCCTCCTGCAGCGGCTGGAGCTGCTGCCGTCATCGGGCCTGCTCCTCAGGCCAAGCCCTGCGTCTCTGCGCACAGACGTCGGTGCAGGCCGCTATCCGCGGTCCTGCACAGCTCTTCTTGTTTCCCTTAGCGCCAGCGCGCCTCTCCACTGAATTTAAAGGGCCAGGCACAGGAAGTGTGCTGGTCCCACCTAGGGAGTGGGCTTCCTGCTTCAGCCCTATAAAGGGCTGCTCCGTCAATCAGTCTTTGCCTTGCATCGGAGTTACTTCTCTCTGGAGGTTCCTGCTTGCCAGAGCTCCATCAGGTCTTCTTTGTCTTCTCCATGGAGTTCTTCTTGTTGTCACGTCACGCCACGCCATGCCTCGCCTCGCCTCGCCATGTCAAGTTAAGTCTTCGTGCCTGAGGTCCTCGTCCAGGTGTCCTGGTGTCTTGTTTTGATCCTCCGCTTCCTGTTGTTCCTGGTTCCTCGATGTCTTGCCCTTTGCTGTTTCGTCAACGCTCCTGAGCCTTTTGGTCCTGTAGGCCGGTAGTCCCTCGGATGACGTCTTTCCCGAGTGGGGACTAGCCTGCAGGTGGACTGTTGTCCTGTGCTCCTGAGCCGTCATGTCCTACCAGCCGTTGGTGGAGCTTCGGACGACATCGGCTTCGTCGTTGGAGTTCTGCTTCAACTGGATCCTTCCCTGCGCTTGTCCCGCTCCCAGCATGGTCCGTGACCAGCCTCCTCGGGCTGTGTAGAGCGCGCAGTGGGACAGGGTGGTCCGCGACTCAGTCTCGTGGGTGGGCTGAGTAGGGCACCCTGAGAGACAGTGCCATTGTCCTTCCACCCAGCTTCTCATCTCGTCTGAACTTCGTCAGTTCCTCGTCTCGTCCTGGATGCCGTTGCATCACTCTTGGTATCATGTCTTGTTCCTGATGTCGTCGCATCGACCCTGGTCCGTGATGTCTTCGCATCAGCTTTGGTGTCAAGTCCTCGTCCGCGATGCTGTTGCATCGAGTCTGCTGTCATGTCTTCATGTCAAGGCCCGTCTGCCCTCATCCTCAGGCCAGGCCTGCTGCTCCATGCTGTTCCATGCAGCAGGTCCAAAAGGGCTCGGAATGGTCGGAGGACCATTCACATTCCAACATCATCCTGTTGTTGGCCTTGGGAGCTTGCAGGCCTGGCAGAGGGTCAGACCGTCAGCCATGGTGGAACACGCCGTCAACCCTCGGTTCGGTCCTGGATCCTTCTGGGGTCGGGCTGAGGCCCATGGGCACACGAAAACACCCGAGTGTAACAGAATGCAAGGCCTTTGAGGCCATTCTTCGTAACAATAGGAAATGAGTTCCAGAGAAGTAGGGCCTATAATTGAAAAGGTACATTCTCGAGTGACATGGAGTCTGGCTAGCCGTGAGATGGTACGTCCAGCAGTTCACGTTGAAAGGAATGCAAAGATCTTGTGGGCTGAAAGAATCGGAGCATGGCATTGGCCCAGATACAAGATTCATCGTTTAGCAGTTTGAAGATGATCATAGCAACCTTGTATTTTATCCTTTCGTGAATGGAAAGCCAATGTAACTCTATCAGGGTAGTGGTAATGTGATCGGACCGCTTTAAACCATAAAGCAAATGAGCGGTAGTATTAAGTAATAATTGCAATGGCTGAAGAGAAATGTTAGCTAAACCAATGTAAAGAGAATTGAAATAGTCCCCTATGGGGGAAAAAGAGAAGCCTGTAAAAAGACAAACATACAGGATAAGAAGCATAAGATTTAAAAGTGGTTTCAAAAAGGTGGGTCTTTAGATGGGATTTGAACATGGCAAGAGATGGAGCATGATGCACCAGCTCAGGAAGACCTTTCCAAGCACACAGCACAGCCAGGTGGAAAGCACAGAGTCTGGAATTGGCAGTAGAGGAGAAGGGCACGGATAAGAGTGACTTATCTGACAAGCGGAGTGCACGAGGAGGGGTGCAGAGAGAGACAAGAGGAGAGGCAGTGAGGTGCTGCAGAGTGAAGGCATTTGTATGTGAGAGAAGAGCTTGAACTGTATGCAGGAGTGGATAGGGAGCCAATGCAGTGACTTCAGAAGAGGAGTTATGTGAGCATAGAAACTTTGGAGAAAGATAAGTCGCGCAGCTGAATTTAGGACAGATTGCAGTGGAGAGAGATGGCTTGCCGGGGATCTGTGAGGAATAGGTTGCAATAGAATTAGCAGGTGGAGAAGAGAGAGTGGATAAGGGTTCTGTTAGTGTGTTCAGAAAATAAAGGACAGATTTTGGCAATGGTATAAAGAAAGAAATGAAATATTTTAGCAGTATTTTGGATATGCATAGAGAAGGAGAGAGGAATAGAAGAGACTCCAAGGTTAGGAGCAGATGGGACAGGAACGACCGTGTTATCCACAGAAACAAAGAAAGGAGGAAGAGGGGAGGTGGGCTTGGGGGGGATAAGGAGCTTCGCCTTGGTCATGTTTTGTTCAGTTTAAGGTGGCGGCGGGACATCAAGGCAGCAATGTTAGACAGGCAGGCCGAGATCTGGGATTGGATTTCTGGTGAAATTTCTGGTGTAGAAAGGTAGATCTGGGAGTCGACAGCATAAAAACGATATTGAAAGCCATGAGAGGACATCAGAGCACCAAGGAAATTAGTATATAGTGAGAAGAGAGGGCCCAGGACTGAGCCCTGAGGCACACCAATTGATAGTGGAATGGCAGTAGGGAAGGATCCACCAGAGGAAACGCTAAAAGTGCAATGGGAGAGGTAAGAAGAGAACCAAGACAGGACAGAGTCCTGAAATCCAAGCGAGGACAGAGTATCAAGGAGCAGGTGGTGATTAACAGTGTCAAAAGCAACAAACAGGTCAAGGAGGATAAGGACAGAGTAAAGACCTTTGGCTTTAGCCATAAACAGGTCATTGGAAACTCTTCAGTCCTAAATCTGACAAGCTGTATATCCCTGCACCCCTTCCCTGACGCTTCCTGCCCTAGAGTGGAGGAATAGCCTTGTGGTTAGAGCAGTGATCTACAAACTAGGGAGATGAGGGTTCATATCCTTGCTAGAGGGGACAACCTTGGGCAGGTCACTTTACCCTCTGTTGCCTCAGGTACAAGCTTAGATTGTAAGCCTTCTGGTGATAGGGAAATACCTATAGTACCTAAAATAATCAATTCTGAAGTGCTGAAAAGCAGAATATAAATAATTATCTGTAGCTCTGCATCTATCCTGAGCCATCCAGTTCTAGAAATTTGTATCCCTGACCCCTGCGGTCCTAGAGGAGACAGGCTCTGTATTCCTGCACCTGTCCCCTGAGCTCTCTTTCCCCTAAAGATGACAGGCTCTCTATGCCTACCCTGAGCCCTCCAGTTCTAGATGTGATAGACTCTATATCCCTTCACCCGTTCCCTGAGCTCTCCTTTCCCAGAAGTGACAGTCACTGTACCTATGCACCCCTCTCTTGAGGTCTCCAGTCATAGAGGGGATACATGCCTTGTACCCCTGCACCCTACTCTTGAGCCCTTTCAGTTCTAGAGGAAGGGCTCACTTTAGATGGTGCATGGCCCAGGGTGAATCATCTACAGTGGGGCCCTGGAATGCTGAAATTATTGTGCTGAGGATGAGACTGTCATGGCGGTATGGGGCCCAGGGCATTTTCCCCTTTGCTTTCCACCTCTCCTAACTAAGGACAGCTTTGTCTAGAGATGTCAGCCTCTACTCCTGCACACATCATGAGCCATATAGTGCTAGAGGGCATAGTTTCAGTATCCCTGCACACATCTCCTGAGCCCTCCAGTCCTAGAAATGACAGGTTTTGTATCCCTTTACCTATCTCATGAGCCCTCCAGTCCTAGAAGTGACAGGCTTTATATCCTGTGATTATTCTCTGAGCCCACCAGTCCTAGAGGTGACAACGTCTATTTCACTGCACTATACCAAGCCTTCCTTTCTTAGAGGTGACAGGCCCTGTATCCCTTAGACCTCCAGCCCTAGAAAGGGCAGGCTGTATATCTCTGCAACAGTACCCTGAGCCCTTCAGCCCTATATGTGATAGCTCTCTATTGCTGTGCCTATCACCTTAGTCCTCCTGTTGTAGAGGTGACGGGCTCTGCATTCCTACACCCCTCCCCAAAGCTCACCAGTCCTAGCAGTGACAGGCTCTGTATCCCTTAACCCTCCAGTCCTACAGGGGACAAGCTCTATATCCCTGCACACTCCAGTCCTAGAGGTAACAGGCTTTGTGACCCTGTATCCACCCCCTGAATCCCCCTCTGTTACAGGTTGCAGGCTGTGTTTCTCTGTGCCCATCCCTGAGTTCTCCCATTCTAGAGATGGCAAGATCTGTATTCTCACTCATACCCTGAACCTTCCAGTCCTAGAGGTGACAGACTATATATCCCTGCATGTTCCAGACCTAGAGGTGATAAGCTTTGTATTTCTGTACACATCTTCTAAGCCCTCCATTCCTAAAAGAGATATACTCTTTATCCCTGCACCTCTGTACCCCTGCATACCTTCCCTGATCCCTCTTGTTGTAGAAGTGAAAGATGGCGAATGTGTGAGCCCTTTATGCTGCAGCGTAGTTGATGCAACCTCAAGGGCAAACTCACGAGGCCTATGCTGACAGTTGGCAAACAACCCTGTAGCAGGACAGTTTGGAGCTTCACCTTTACCAGCTACTTCCCCCGCAAGTTGAGCCCTTGGTTTTGGCGGCCAGCAGGACTTAGGCGGGTCCTTAGGGCGGTGAAGAGAACTAAAGTCCAAAGGCATACCGGATTAGGACAAGCCAAGGTTGGGGCAGGCGGCTAGTAAGAGTGATGAAGTCCAGGCAAGAGGTGATGAGGTCCAGGCAAGAGGCAAGAGTCTAGTCAAGGGTGGATGAAGACACTGTACAAGACGAGTAGGACAAGGCGAGGTTGGATGAGGTGGGCTGGATAACAAAGCCTGGAGAATTCAAGACTGAACAAGGCAAGGCTGGACAAGGCAAGACAGGAAGACAAGGCAGAGGAACCAGGAACCAATATGCAGGAGCAACACATACTACTTCAGGAGTAGAAGACCCACTGCTGAGGTGAGGAACTGCTGCGGGGCCTTAGCTTATGTAGATCAGGAATATGATGTCATCTGGAGGTGCTGCTCAGGGTTTTATACCACGGCATGCATATTATGCTTGCGCCTATGGGAAGGCAGTGGCCTGACTGGGATGGTGGCTAACTCTGTTCTGCCCAGAAACTCCTCCTGCCTGACCCCGAAACGCCCCCAACTTATGCATCTACAATTTAGCTGCATATGGCGATGAATATTACTGGGTAGCCACTGTTGCAACCGTCGCTGCTCGATGTCTTCTCTCCGCCCTCTTTAACATAAGAAAAAACATAAGAAATGCCATGCTGGGTCAGACCAAGGGTCCATCAAGCCCAGCATCCTGTTTCCAACAGTGGCCAATCCAAAACACAAGTACCCAAACATTAAACAGATTCCATGCTATGAATGCCAGCAACTAATAAACAGGCTGATACAGTACAGTGCGCTCCGGTGGAGTGCACTGTTAACCCGCGTTTGGACGTGCGTTTTCGATGCGCTAGCTTTACCCCTTATTCCTCTGTGGCGACTCCCTCTGGGGTTGAAGGACGGCTGGCTGCCGAAATTCCTCCGGCGTCCCCGGACCGGCTCGACACTGCAGATCCACCATGTTGCCTGAAGCCTAGGGCGCGCACACACGCGTGCTCCGATTGAAGTACCAGCAAGGGCGCGAACCTCAGGGGCGTCCCCCTGAGATGACGTCATCCGCTTCCGATATTTAAAGGTCTCTGATATCACTAGCTAACTGTTAGCAAGGATTCGTTCAAGCTACTCTGCCTCCTTGGACTTACCAGAGGTACCCGCTCCTCGGGGCCCTCACTCTCTTTGCCTTTCAGGTACAGACAGGAACCGGTACTCGCTCCTCGAGGGCCCTCATTCCTGACTCTTTGCTGATTCTCTTCTGCCTGGAAGTTATCGCTGCCTACATCATTGTGAGTTGCCATTGCTCTCTCTCAGAGCTTTCCCTGGAACCAGGCCCTCGCTCCTCAAGGGCCTACCCTTTCCAGCTGCTGAGCTTCTCCGAGACCATTATTGTGAGTGTTATCATCTAGTTCTGTTCATGAACTCTGCATACCCTGCCTACTCACTGTCTACAGTTTCTCAACAGCTCAGCCATCCTGGGATCGCTGTTCCAGTATCTGAGGGACTTCAGCCCTGCCAGGCACTTCAGCTCACTACTGCCACCTCTGGTGGTTTCAAAAACCTGTTTAATAAAAGAACTAGTGTGTGTCTGTCTCCATATTCTAAGCCTAGCCGGTGGTCCCTCTTGGGATCTTCCCCTGGGGGAGTGGTCATCTGCCACCGGCCCAAGGATCCACCCACAACTAACACCAGAATTATTACAGAAATAACTCTCCTATCTAATTGCTCCTCCCATCAGCATAGCGGATTATTACAGATTGCTAACTCCATGGATCCGTCTTGACTATGTGGACCAACCTTTCTCCAGGACTCGATAACTCCATGGATCCGGCACAACTCAGTGCCTTGCAGGCCATACCGGGCCTGGCCCAGCACATTGTGGAGCAGCAAGACGCTTGGAGAAACTTACTTCAGCATTTCATCAGCTACACACATAGAAGGTTAAGGCACAGCTCCCAACCATGAAGGTCAGTTACAGGAGGTAACTTTGAAGACTGCTGTACCACTGGTAGCTCCAATCCGCTTTTCCGGAGAAATCCAGAAGACCCAGGGCATTTTGACCCAGTGCTGCATGCACTTTACAACCATCTTTATTTCCTATGGCACTCTCTAAGACCACCTACATCCTTTCATACTTGGATGGTAGAGCTTTGTCGTGGGCATCCACCTTGTGGGAACGCAAGGACCCCATTTTGCAGGACATAGAAGGATTTATGAACTTGTTTAAATCCTTTTTTGATGACCCTGCGTGAACCTCTGTTGCCGGTTCTGTTTTAGTGGACTTGAAGCAAGGCAGCAGATCATTGGCTGAATTCGCCATAGAATTCAAGACTCTTGCGGCAGAACTCCGCTGGGACCCCAAATGTCTCAAGACCCTCTTCTGCAGAGGCCTGGATACCCAGTTAAAGGATGAGCTGGCTGCTCGCCAGACACCTGACTCGCTGGACGAATTAATAGCCTTGGCCACTCGGATTGATCACCGGCTCCGGGACAAAGTGAAGGAACTCCGGCCCAAGGTGTTACCTGGGTTGAAACAGGCCAGTGCTACCAATGCACCTCAGATGGTTCCAGTAACTTCTGCTGCCGATACAGATGAACCGATGCAACTTGGTCATGGACAATTGACCTCCAAGGAGAGAAGATTTCGGAAGAAGCACGGCCTATGCATGTACTGTGGTCAGCCCGGCCATGATGTCTCTACATGCTCCATTTTGTCCGGGAAACGGACGGGTCTAAGTCCTGCAGGAGGATTGTTCTTACGCCTTACCGCGTCCTCTCCTCCACTCTCTCTCCCAGTCTCCTTGACCTATGGACCAGTCACGGTTCAGACTCCTGCCCTGGTGGACTCGGGGACAGGAGGCAACTTCATTCTCAGACGACTAGTGGAATATTTGAGGATCCCCCTCATCAAGTTGAAAGATCCACTACGGTTATCCTCCATTCATGGAGAGCCCTTACCGGGAGACGTGACTTGCCAAATCGAATCAGTTACTCTCCGCACCGGAGTTCTTCATATGGAGTCGCTCTCCTTATTTGTACTGGAAAAGGCTGTGCACCCTATCATCCTGGGTTACCTTGGTTGCAAGTACACCAACCCCAATTCGACTGGGCATCTCTGGATCTCTCCCACTGGGGCCCAGAATGTCATGGGAGATGCCTTAAGGAGATATCACCTGTTATAGGCACGCCGGCGACCTCAGCAGTACCGGGGTTGCCGTTCCAGTACACCCCCTTCGGGGAAATATTTTCCAAAGAAGTAGTTGATGTTCTTACTCCACTGGAGCCCTATGACTGTGCCATAAGACTGAAGCCCAACACTGAGCCATTGAAGGGTAGGATGTACCCTCTCTCAGCTTTTGAGAATAAAACAACGTCGGAATACATGGAAGAAAATCTCCAGAAGGGCTTTTCCCTACCATCAGGGTCGTCAGCTGGTGCAGACTTCTGTTTCGGGGGAAGAGAAGATGATACTATATCTAGTGAATGTTCTTCAATATCTCGAGACGAAGACGATACTATACCTGGAGATCGAAACACCAGAGCAGACGCTCTGTCACGCTTGTTTCACTCAGAAGATGTGCCTGATGAACCACAGCACATAATAGACCTGAAGAAGATACTCTTGGCAACCAGCCAGTCCGTATCCGCTGACAATGCCATCAACTCTCATCCAGCAACTTCTACTGGACAGTCACCATTTGAAGTGGACTTTGGACATTCTTCAACACCACCACTTCCACTGAAGCCCTCAGTGACGTCCACAGCATCTCATTCCATTTCTGCTGATATCTACAACAACACTCAGCAAATTTCTTCCACGACTCAAGATCCAACTGTCATCGATGCAGAAAATGACTTAGAGATTAAGATCAAAGAGATTCTGGATGTTCGTAAAAGAGGTAAGACTTTTGAATACCTTCTGATTTGGGAAGGTTTTGGCCCCGATATCATCTCTTGGGAACCTCAGACCTCAAGAATATCTTGGACAAAGAGATGCTTCGTCAGTTCCACCTCGTGCATCCTTCAAAACCCAAGCCTGGTACCCGAAGAGGAGATCGCCCTTTGAAGGGGGGTACTGTTGCGACCGTTGCTGCCCGACGTCTTCACTCTGCCCTCTTTACCTCTGTGGCGACTCCCTCCGGGGTTGAAGGACGGCTGGCTGCTGCGGCGTCTCCCTGCCAAAATTCCTCCGGTGTCCCCAGACCAGCTCGACGCTGCAGATCCGCCATGTTGCTTGAAGCCTAGGGGGCGCGCGCGCGCCCCAATTGAAGTAAGGACGCGAACCTCAGGGGCATCCCCCTGAGATGACGTCATCCGCTTCCGATATTTAAAGGTCTAGCTACTCTGCCTCCTTGGACTTACCAGAGGTACCCGCTCCTCGGGGCCCTCACTCTCTTTGCCTTTCAGGTACAGACAGGAACCGGTACTTGCTCCTTGAGGGCCCTCGTTCCTGACTCTTTGCTGATTCTCTTCTGCCTAGAAGTTATCGCTGTCTACATCATTGTGAGTTGCCATTGCTCTCTCAGAGCTTTCCCTGGAACCAGGTACTCGCTCCTCGAGGGCCTACCCTTTCCAGCTGCTGAGCTTCTCCAAGACCATTATTGTGAGTGTTGTCATCTAGTTCTGTTCATGAACTCTGCATACCCTGCCTACTCACTGTCTACAGTTTCTCAACAGCTCAGCCATCCTGGGATCGTTATTCCAGTATCTGAGGGACTTCAGCCCTGCCAGGCACTTCAGCTCACTACTGCCACCTCTGTGGTTTCAAAAACTTATTTAATAAAAGAACTAGTGTGTGTCTGTCTCCATACTCTGAGCCTAGCCAGTGGTCCCTCTCGGGATCTTCCCCCAGGGGCATGGTCATCTGCCACTGGCCCAAGGATCCACCCACAACTAACACCAGAATTATTACAGAAATAACTCCCCTATCTGATTATTACAGGCATTTAGATGGATAACTGTTCAGTTATTCATCTAAATGGCTTTTGATCATCGACCTCACACTGCTTGTTCAACAGCCATCTTGGAATCTGCCCTGCAGAAGCACTACCCATTTGTTTCCTAATATCCAAGCCTTGTCTTATCTAAGTATCTATGCCTTGTTCAGTTGAAGTATCCTGTTTCTAAGATTCCTGAAATTGTATTTCTGCACTTGTATTTGTGTACAGCATTTGTGCACATAAACCTTCCTGATTCACAGTTCAATCTTGCTTGTGTCCAGTTCTAGCATTTCTGTTCTGTGTCTCTTCTGTTGACTCCAGCTGTTGACCTTGCCATCATGTCTCCATCCTGCCTCTCAAGTAAGCACCTTCCCTCCAGGGCAGCCCTGATTGCCAAGCCCAAACACCCATGACACAAGGTTAAACTTTAAAACTGCTCCTCTGTGATTATCCCTTCAGACATAACTGCTCGTTTAGTTCATAAGATAGTCACATATGTTACTATATGTAGAAATCTTATGAAAAAGGATTACTTACAAGATATTTGACAAATTGCTTACGTGTGCATGTAATTTTTTCACAGGCCTCCAGCACCCAGTCCACTGGCACTCTGAAGGGGTGTCAGCAGTGGCATAGCCAGAATTGATTTTTTGGGTGGGCTGTAGGCATGCAGGTCTACTAGTTTTCTTATTGATAAAGAATGCCATATACTGCACCCTAGAATGGCTTTCTAAGTAATTTGCAACAGCCATTGTGTATCATGTATGAAACTTTAAAATAATTTACCTCAATTATTTCAAGCACTTACCAACATTAAAAATTCCTTATTAATCAGAATTTATTTTAATTTTTATTGCAGTTTATAAATGCACAAGTATAGAAAACAATCAGATCCAATCATGTAATAAAACAAAAAATAATATATTCTTTCATGAGCCATCTTTGCAGAAAACCAGAAATCATCATAAATACAATAAAATATAATTAATCATCAGAACAGATGCAGTGCAGAGCAAGGGCAATTCACATTACAACTAACATGAAAAAAAAAATCAAATTCTGGTTGTCACCTCAGCAAAAAATAACCCTCCACTGCTATTTTGTGAAGTAACACAAACTCTTGCAAAGAAAGAAGCATCTAGATCCTTGCTGTAGAGGCACAGCACTGACTCTCAGGATTCAAATAATAGCAACCTTATGAAAAATCAGCAATGCAAATACTACACCAGGCCCTAGAACATTAATACATCACCTACTGGAATAACAGAACAAGCTGGACTACTACTACAGAGAAACTACACACTAGCAGAAAAACTGCATTTCAGTCACACACACAGGCAAAACAGAGACCGATCTTTACCTAATATAGAAATAAGAGACTACAAATTAGAAACAGAAACATGCAGATAAAACCAAAATAGCCTGAGAAACTAAAGTTTCTGAACAGTGGAATACTTAAGAGCAAAATACAAAATATAAGAAATGCACATTCCTAAATATCCATAAGTGGATTAATTCTTTAGATCCTCATCTTCAATTTACCATAAGTTATCATCCTAATACCATTAACTTTTTGGATATTAGCATAACCAAAAATGAAGATTCTTTTGTGACAATTATTCACAGAAAAACCGATAGAACACAGCACATTATTGCATTACACCAGTTTTCACCCATTGCATCTACGTAACAACCTACCAGTAGGGACAATTTCTATGTCTACGGCAGGTTTTATGCTGTGAAAAAACAGAGTTTGTAAGCAACAGACATTTTATTCGCAAATTGCTGGAACGAGGTTTATCCTATGTCAAGTCATTAAAAAGGCTTACAAGTGAGCATTTAATGCCAAGCGGCAATGGTTACTATTGGCTAAGAAATCACAAACTTCACTTCCGTTGGTATGCACGGTGACCCATTCTGGAAAGCGGTATTAATAGCGCCTATCATCTTGCGACATTGGCCCATTCTTCGGATGCATCAGGTCTTCAAGGAAAGACCGATTATAGCTTACAGCCGTGGTATGAATACCAGGGACCATGTGGTACATTCTTTTTTATCCCCAATTCTAGTTTATGATGAAGATGGTAGAATAGGCCATTGGTCTTGCCAAAACTGTGAACTCTGTAAACAAGCAATTACGGGATCAAGTTGGATGGACTACACCGGAAGACTTCAAGCACGGCAATACTCTGACTGTTCTTCTACTAATGTGGTGTAACTAATAGTCTGTCCAATAGATGGCCGACGCCATCTTGTGCTCCTACCATGTGACAGGGGCTGACCAATGGCACCGGTAGCCCCTGTGACATAGTAAGGTCAAAGGCTATCGGTGCCATTTTGAATACCGGCAGCTGACAGCGTGAGTGCAGTAGATGTCTCCCAGACCCCCCACTGGACCACCAGGGAGTTTTGGTAAGTCTTGGGGGGGGGGGGGGTTAGGAGGGTGGGGGGTTTGTTTAAATTCGCTCCTTTAGACGGCCGAATAATTCGGTGAAGATTAGTTGTATTCATGGGGAATCGCAATACGTTTTGCTTCCCCATGAATATGGCCCTATACGTTGCGGATTACCAATACTTCGCAAACAATGCACACCCCTACTGTAAATTACATGGCCAGACTATTAGATACACCACATTAGTAGAAGAACAGTCTGAGTATTGCTGTGCTTGATGAAGTCTTCCAGTGTAGTCCATCCAACTTGATCCTGTAATTTCTTGTTTACGGAGTTCACAATTTTCACAATACCACGGCTGTAAGCTCCGATTGTGGCACACTGTATTCAACAAAAACACAATTTTGCTGATTTAAAATGGCGAGTTATAGAAGTAGTACAATCCCCAACCCAAGAGGAGGCGATCCGAAGACAACTTTAAACTTAAAAGAACAACAATGGATTTTTCAACTAAAAACCTCACATCCCAGAGGCTTGAATGCAGCAGTGGAGTGGTACTCGTGTATCTAATTGTTCCAATAAATTTTTCACACCAAGTAGTGCATTCTAACCTAAGAGGAGACGATCCAAAGATATTTTCAAACTTAAAAGAACAACAATGGATTTTTCTTTTACAAGCCTCTTATCTTAGAGACTTGAATGCACCAGTGGAATGTCACTCGTGTAGTTAATTGTTCTATAACATTTTTACATTTTAAGTATTGAGAGAAGGGAGGTGAGCAATTATAAATATCTATCAAAATCTACCAATCATTGCTGACAATTTCTTTAAATTTACCAAGAATTTTGAACAAGTATTATTGTGTGATGTCTTAATGTTTCATCATTAATATTTCTTGACACAATACGGTTTCTGGCAGCATTAAGCAAATAGTGGCTGACTTCTGTTTCCAATTCAGTCGGCATATTTCACTTAGTTCATTCAATTGCAACTCTAGTGGCTCTCTATCACGTCGGCTACAATGATTGACATCCTAGCCCTATAAAAAGCTTAAAAATGACAGTCTTTCCGCTGATCCCGGAAATGAATGCCATTATGCCACCACGCCATGTTTGAAACTGACTGCAACAGTAAGTGTTGTGACACGATTTTTGAATGTTAAAATTACATTAATTACGTTTTCCCAGCATCTATTTAACCTTAAAATTATATTGTAAGTTTTCATATGGTACCTTTTTGTTTTCAGTTACTTTAGCCCTCGAAAAAGGATCGTTGAAATCCGAAACACAGTCCCGTGTCGGGCAGAGCTACCGGGCTGAGTCTTATCTCGGAGTGGTTGGCTTCTAACTATGTCATACCGCTAAGATAAGTAATGCAAAATTCTTTTCACAAATTTGTGGATCACATTATATGAACTGCACAACAAGGGATAAGTTGCAAAGATAAAAAACAAACAAAAAATGTACTTTGTATGGCAGAGTGCAAAAGTGGAATGTAATACTATACGATGAAGCCTATTATGAAGGTCATAACTATATAGGTTCTTGAGTAAATGACAATCATATTGGACACATTGGTACCTTCTTCATAGCCAGATATTTAAATTGCTAACATCTCGAAATAATTTTTTTTTTTTTTACCTTTGTTGTCTGATCTTTGTATTTTTCTAATCAGTTGGTCCTGGTCTCTTTTTCCTATTTTTTCCCTTGTCGCTCATTTCCTAATTCCTTTTCAGTGTCTTTCTTCTACTACTGTCTTCTTCCCTTCCACACACACACATACACGCTTTCTCTCACAGACTCCCTCACACACTCAAGCTCTCACTCTCATATGCTCCCTCCCCACACACAAGCTCACATTCTCTACAGACACACATACAAGCTCTCACTTTCTCATCCCTCCCAAGGCTTACATTCTTATGAACACACATACACACATCCAGGCACCCATTCTCAACCACCCACACAAACCCAGACTCCCATTCTCACCCATAAACCCATGCTCCCATTCTCACCCACACACACACACATTTAAGGTCCCATTCTCACCCACAAACCCAGGCTTCTATACTCACCCATATATACACACATTCAAGCTGCTATTCTCACTCACACACAAACCCAGGCTTCTATTCTCACCCACACACAAACCCAGGCTTCTATGCTCACCCACTCATACACACATTCAAGCTCCCATTCTCATTCCCACACACCCATTGTCATCCACACAAGCCCGTACACAGCTTCCAGTTCTGCTTCCTCCCCCTCCCAAGCAGAAAGATCAGTTGGCCTCTCCTGCTGCCACCGGCCTCCTGCTATCTTTGGGCCGTACGGCCCACCGATCTTCCTACTTAGGAGGGAGGGGGAGGAAGTGAAAGCTGTGTGTGTCTTCTGCAGGATGGGCAGTCCTTCCAACAGAGAGCCCCAAGTCCTGCATCATCGGTGGCCACTATGTCCAGAAGCACTCCTCGAATTCCTGCCATGGCCGAAGGGACCAGCCATCCCCAATCAAGAAGTCAAGAAGAGAAATAAAGCAGTGAACAGAGTGGTAAGCCAGAAAATACATGCAAGCATCTGGGCCTGTAGTAGCTAGAGTACCTGACCAGGTGACGGAAGGCTGCCTGCTGGGTCCATTCTGGCAGAAGAGTCACTGTGCCTAGGTGATGCACGGCCAACCAGAACTCTGCCAGGACATCGATCTCTAAGAGAACAGTGCACTGTATGGCCTTCAACATGATGACTCTGCCAAAAGGTTCCTCTGCCTGAGAAGCTGACTGTGTAATGATGGTAGTTGTTTGCTGTGCCAGCTGCTGCCATGTACTATCATCTTTCAGAGTATCGAGCCCTTCCTGATGCTTGCAATAGAGGATGTGTACTGTACAAAGCTCCCATCAATCCATTATTGAAGCTCTGGTCTCCAGTCTCCTTCTTTGGTCAATGCTGGGGGTACATCAACTTCCATAGACTTTCATACAGAAAAAACCCCCCAGAAAAAAGATCCATAGCTTGTGTCTCTTGGCTGCTCGCCCCACACCCGTGCAAGTCTACAACGTGGATTGTATAGCAGTGTTTTTGCCTTGGATTGTACTGGGGCAGGCCATGCAGAGTTTTCTAGTTATTGTATCTGCATTTCCAGGTCCTTGAACCTTTTTATATTGGGGTGCCACTTCCACTAGATGTGCTCTTTGCTCTGTTCACCTGTTTGTCTATGGGTAAGATAATGTCTATGCTTTTTAAAAAGCCCTTTGTGACAATGTTTGTTCCTGTTTCATATAAAGTTAAAACCTCTGCTGTCACCTTGGTATATCAGCTTATATCTCTCCACCATTGTAAAATGTAATTGCAAAGATGCTCTCATTGTAAAAACTGTATGACTACATGTTGACACTAATAAAGTAGTCATATAATTTAACTGAATGCTCTGGTCTTGTGGTGATATGTTTTACTATCAGTTTTTATTCCTTTCTTTGTTAAGGGTCTCCATAGTACACTGTCATCTCATTGGCTGCATTCTACTTCCTGCCTTCACAGTGTCCTTAAACCAGCACAGAGCTTCCTTTGTATTAGATTTGTCTTCTTGTATGTTGCCCCATGTTTTGGGTATTTCTGCCAGGAAAATTGGAGGGGAAACACTCCAATCCCAATGCTAAATCCTCATATTATCTCACATCAGGCCCTGGGCGAGGAGTCTCTAAATGGCAGGGGAGGCTTACTGGGGAAATGTCTATCTCTCTCCCCTCCCTACTGGTGTATTCAAAGTTTGTAGATTTCACTTGCTCAGTCTTATCTCCAGCACGCATTACTCTTTGCTCACTTGAGTGAGGTATTTCAAAAATACAATTTCAAAGTCTCTCACCAATTCATCATCTTAAGTATTCCACAACCAAAATCATGTGAATATTCCTCTATATGAGTACCTTCCAGACTGTCAGCCAATTGGAGAACCCTTCCTATGTTGGCTACTGAGGAGGGGGTTACTGGTGAGTATCCAGACTATCCTCTGTCTCCCGGGACTTCTCATGTAGGTGGTTCTACAAGCTGCCCATACAGTGTACTCTTCATCACCTTCACCCAGGCTGGAATGTTGTCAAAAATTCATCCCAAACACAAGGAATAAACTCCTTTTCTAGAAGCAGCAAACTTTTGTGATGGCTATACACTGCTATTCCTTATTGTATAGCTGACAGGGAACCACAGTATTTTCTTTTTCCTCCTTCAGGCAGGGGACAAATCCTCCAGAAGCCAAGTGCAGAGAAACTAACAAAAAACATACGAGTCTACTACCATCTTCAAGCATCAGACATATCCCCTCCAGACGTAGTGTGCTGAATCAGATTTGCCTCTTCCTCTTTCACATTTATCAGCTGTGGAGCATAATGTTTGTGACAGGGGAAGGACCAAGCACTGCACATTCCTACTTCAACAAAACTAACTGTAAACGCCACACTGACCTTCCACAATGGCAGCTTTTAGATAGGCAAATCTAACAAATCTAGCTGCATCTTTAGAGGCTCCTCTGTGACTGCTCCACCTTCTCACTGCATTCTAACTCTGACCTAAAATGATGGACAAATACTGGAGATTTAGGGGGTCTCTAAATTCTGCAGAAGCTATGCAGACCCTTGAAAGAGGGTTGCAGGGTACTCCCCAAGAGCTGATTCATCTTTGAATATCTCTTAATGCAGGCTGGTCTAAGTTGAGGGGTAAATACAGCAAAAATGTGGAAGGATATACCTAAAAGACTATTTTTTTTTAGGAAACTATGCAATTTGCTTATAAATTAATAGCAGATTATGGATTTTTCCTCTAGGAACTTATCCAAACCTTTTTTAAACCCCATTACACTAACTGCTGTAACCACATCTTCTGGCAATGAATTCCGGAACTTAACTATGCGCTGAGTGAAAAAGAATTTACTTCCATTTGTTTTAAATAAGCTACTTGCTAACTTCATGGAGTGACTCCTAGTTCTTCTATTATCTGAGAGAGTAAATAACCGATTTACATTAACTTGTTCAAGTCCTTTCATGATTTTGTAGACTTCTATCATATCCCACCTCAGTTGTCTCTTCTCCAAACTGAATAGCCCTAACCTCTTTAGCCTTTTTTCATAGGGCAGCCATTCCATGCCCCTTATCAATTTGGTTGCCCTTCTCTCCATTTTCTCCAGTGCAACTATATTTTTTTTGAGATGCGGCAACCAGAATTGCACACAGTATTCAAGATGCAGTCTGTCTCCAAGGAGCGATATAGAGGCATTATGACATCCATCGTTTTATTTGCCATTCCGTTCCTAATAATTCCTAACATTCTTTTTGCTTTTATGAATGCCATAGCACACTGAGCTGACTATTTCAAAGTATTATCTACTATGATGCCTAGATCTCTTTCCTGGGTGGTAACTCCTAAGTTAGAACCTAACATTGTGTAACTACAGCAAGGGTTATTTTTCCCTATATGCATCACTTTGCACTTGTCCATGTTAAATTTCATCTGCCATTTGGAAGCCCAATCTTCCAGTCTCTCAAGGTCCTCCTACAATTTATCTCAATCCACTTGAGATTTAACTACTCTCTCTTGGGATCTGAAGCAAATAACTATTCTTGTCCTGGGGTCATGAAGCAAAAATGTAGCTTTTAAAAGCAGTATTGCAGGTAAAGAGAATAGCTCTGCCTGACTAAATAGGATCTGTAAATTGAGTCATTGCTAAACAAGCAGGGGTTTTGGGGGTTTTTTTGCCTTTTCCTGTCAAAGAAATAGAAAGAACGGTTGTTGGTGGATGTTTTTGAATAGAGCATGATCCTTGAAGAAATATTCTGCTGCCAGAGTGCTTGGTTGAAGCAGTGAATGGGTATGTACTTTTGTATGGTAGCAGTTTCCCCCCTTTCGAGAGCAGGAGTGGAAGGAGAATCAGAGGCTGTCCAAAATAAGTGAAGAGACAATGCAGTTAAAAAAACAGTCAAGGCAGCAGAGCTAGAGAACCCACTCCCAGAAATCTAGGCCAGGCAGAGAAGTGAATGGCTACAGCTGGTGGCTGAGATACATGAAATTGTGGCAGAGATGGCCCAAGTGGAGGGTGAGCTGAGGCAACTCGCCAGAGAGGTAGAGGGCTGAATGAAACTTCGGTCGAGGTTCTCCTTGATGTATTTAATCATTGCTTGGGTCTCTGGGATGGACAGCGGGTATACCATGTTACGAAGAAGTTCGGAGTTAGGAAGCAGCTCAATGGCACAGTCATATATCCCATAAGCAGGCAATGTTGCAGTCTCCTTTCTAGAGAAGACATCTGCATGTTCACTGTATGGTGGGGGCAACCCCACTAGGGTAGCCGCTAAAGACAAACGGAGGGGTGGTTCTATTCATTGCAAGCAGGATTTGTGGCAATGAGGGCCCCAGCTGGATAGCTATAGTGAAGCCCAATCAAACTGCAGAGAGTAGAGTTGTAGCCACGGAAGGCCCAGTACTATGGGGTGTACTGCATTATCAATAATGTGGAGAACCCTGTCTTTTATGTGCAGTATGCCTGTATGCATGCGCAGGGGCGCTGTAGCAAGAGTGATCTGACCAGGCAGAGGATCCCCATGAATGGATGAAATGACAAGAGGTGTCTTCCGGGCACCATGGGAAACTGCAAGTAATCGATTAGGGTTTTCATTATGAAGACACTCCTGGTCACTGGGAGTGTCAGCTGAGGAACTAGAGTCGTGAAACCTAGGTTCACCTCCTCATTAAATGCTAGGCTTTGTAGTTCCCCGGCCTCTGTGGGGCACCATCAGGCCGATACAGTACAGTGTGCTCTGACGGAGCGCACTGTAACCCTTGATTGGACGCGCATTTTCGACGCGCTAGCGTTACCCCTTATTTAGTAAGGGGGTCGAAAACGCGCATCCAACTCACCTAAACCTAATAGCGCCCGCAACATGCAAATGCATGTTGATGGCCCTATTAGGTATTCCCGCACGATTCAATAAGTAAATGTGCAGCCAAGCCGCACATTTACTTTAAGAAATTAGTGCCTACCCAAAGGTAGGTGTTAATTTCTGCCGGCGCCGGGGAAGTGCACAGAAAAGCAGTAAAAACTGCTTTTCTGTGCACTCTCCGACTTAATATCATGGTGATATTAAGTCGGAGGTCCCGAAGGGTAAAAAAAAGTAAAAAAAAAAATTCGAAGTAGGCCCGTGGCTCGCAGGTTGAAAACTGGACGCTCAATTTTGCCGGCGTCCGGTTTCCAAACCCGTGGCTGTCAGCGGGCTTGAGAACCAACGCCGGCAAAATTGAGCGTCAGCTGTCAAACCCGCTGACAGCCACCGCTCCTGTCCCTAAAGAGGTGCTAGGGACTTTCTAGTGTCCCTAGTGCCTCTTTTTACCTGTTTCAACCTAATTTGCATACTGTATTGCGCACATAGGAGAGTGTCCTGTGCGCGCGCTGGGAGAGCGGGCGTTTGCCCGCTCACCCACGGACTTTACTGTATCGGCCCGTATGTAAGCTGGTGCACGGTCCCGGCGCAGTAGAAACAGAGCATCAACTGACATCAGCGAAGCTTCTCTTTGGGAGTGAGACGCCCGTGACCAAGTTTCATTGGTTCCTCTTGTTGGGTTTGTGGCATATTATGGACTCTTGGTCAAAGTGGCGATGACTCCTCCCATGGGGAGGGGCCCTGTGGGGAACCACAGCGATAGGCTAGACTCTAGTAAGCAGACACTGTGGGAAGAAAGCTTTATTGTATTGCTGATGTAAGTAGGATCTTGCTTCAAGGAAGGGATAGTACTGTAGGCCAGCGATATCACAGTAAGCTCAGACAGTCTCTATAGATGATGGTCTCACCTGGATGTAGCAAGGTTGGGTAGTGTTCCGCAGCGCGGGATAAGCCGAACCTGAAGGGTGGAATAAAGAGAGATGGAGCGTAGTGATACTCACAGAGTGGCAGTGCTGGTAACTTCCTTGGTAGAAGAATGGAGAGAGGGACCCGAGGTCCGAAGTACAGGATAACCTGAGCAGGATAGGCCCTCGAGGAGCGAGTACCTAGGAGCGCCGAAGGATCCTGGAAGAAAGTAGATAGGACCCCCGAGGAGCAGGTCTCCTAGGTTAGGTAGTTGAACCCCGAAGGGCAGATAGAAGTGAGAGGCCCCCGAGGAGCGGGTACCCAGAGCTTCCGTAGGAGCGAGTTACCCCGGAGGGTAGAGAGGAATCCAAGTGAGCAGCTTAGAAGCGGTCAGAGTAGCAAAACCGAAGTCCTTGCTAACTTGTTGGGCTATAGCAGATCGGAGGTTTAAATACCCGGAGGTACTGATGTCATGCGGTGGGGACACCCCCGAGGTTCCCGCCATGATGTATTCAAAAGTGTAGGTGGCATGCGCGCGCGCGCCTAGGAGACCTCAGGAAGAAGCATGGTGGATGGGGACGCCCATGCTGTGTCGGAGACACCGAGGGTTTTGGCATTCAGCACCGGAGGCAGCCATCCTTCCTAGGGAGGAGGAAAAAGGTAGAAGAGAGATGAGGCAGAGCAGTCGCAGCCTTCTTGAGCTGGGGCAGGTGTCGGAAGCGGAGAGAAGGGATGTTAAAATTGGGGAGCTAGTGCAATCCGTCTGTGTGGCGGGTAGAGTTCTCATGCCCGTTGCTGGAGGCGACAGTCAATTCTTCCAGCCAAGTCAATTAGACTGTCCAAGGATTCGGGGAGTTCACGAGCAGCTAGCTCATCCTTGACCCATGAAGACAGCCCTTCCATAAAAATACTGCAGAGGCTGTCTTCTCCCCAGTTCAGCTCCATAGCCATGGTTCGGAATTCAATTGCAAAGTCCATCAAGAGCCGAGTGCCCTGTTGTAGGTGAAAGAGGTCTGAACCCACCTTGGTCAGCTGGCCTTGTTCATTGAAGACAAGCTTGAAGGCCCAGACAAATTGTTGCAGATTCTTAATAAGGGGATCTGCTCACTCCCACAGGGGGGAAGCCCAGGCCAAGGCCTTCCCATCCAGTAGGGAGAGCAGGAAAGTGGGCTTGACATTAGATATCGATGGATGTTCCCTTTGCTCTATTTTTCCATGTTAAGGGGGCTGCATACCGAGTCAAGAATGTGGGAGAAGCAGTCGACGCCTTTAAACAAGCCGGGCTGGCAATCTCGTTTGAAATACCCTCGAACTCTGCACAGCCACTGCCAGTGATGGACCCCACCCCAAGATGGCGATGAGAGATCCAAGGATGCCCAGTCAAATTGGGGTTGGTGCACTTGCAACCAGGGTAACCCCAGGACGATAGGATGCATGGCCCTTTCCAGTACAAAGAAGGAGAACGATTCCGCATGGAGAGCTCCGGTGCGGAGAGTATCTGGTACGGTTTGGCACGTCACGTCGCCCGGTAAGGGCTCTCCATGAATGGAGGATAACAGTAGTGGATCTTTCAACTTGATGAGGGGAATCCTCAAGTATTCCACTAGACGTCTGAGAATGAAGTTGCCTCCACTAGACGTCTGAGAATGAAGTTCAGACTCCTGCCCTGGTGGACTCCATCCACCAGGGCAGGAGTCTGAACCATGACTGGTCCGTAGGTCAAGGAGACTGGGAGAGAGAGCGGAGAAGAGGGTGTAGTGAGGCCTAAGAACAGTCCTCCTGCAGGACTTAGGCCCGTCCGTTTTCCGGACGAATGGAGCATGTAGAGACATCGTGGCTGGGCTGACCACAGTACATGCAAAGGCCGCACCTCTTCCAAAGTCTTCTCTCTTTGGAAGTCAAACTTCCATGACTAAGTTGCATCGGTTCATCTTTATCAGCAGCAGGGATTACTGAAACCATCCGAGGTGCAGGTATAGCACTAGCCTGTTTCAACCCAGGTAACACCTTAGGCCGGAGTTCCTTCACCTTGTCCCGAAGCCGGTAATCAATCCGAGTGACCAAGGCTACTAATTTGTCCAGCGAGTCGGGTGTTTCACGAGCAGCCAGCTCGTCCTTTAAACGGTTATCCAGGTCTCTGAAAAAGAGAGTCTTGAGACATTTGGGGTCCCAGCAGAGTTACGCCACAAGTGTTTTAAACTCTATGGCAAATTCAGCCAATGATCTGTTGCCTTGCTTCAATTCAACCAAAGCAGAACTGGCGACAGAAGTTCGAGCAGGGTCCTCGAAAACGGATTTAAATAAGTCCTGCAAAATGGGGTCTTTGTATTCCCACAAGGTAGGTGCCCAAGACAAAGCCCTACCATCTAGGTATGAAAAGATGTAGGTAGTCTTGGAGAGAGCCGTAGGAAATAAAGATGGCTGTAAGGCAAAATGCATGCAGCACTGGTTTAAAAAACCCCAGGTCTTCTGGATTTCTCTGGAAAAACGAATTGGAGCCGCCAGTGGTACAGCAGTCTTTAAAGTTACCTCCTGTAACTGACCTTCATGGTTGGAAGCTGTGCCTTGAACTTTCTGTGTGTGTAGCTGATGGAACGCTGAAGTAAGTTTCTCCAAGTTGTCTTGTTGCTCCGAAATGCACAGGGCCAGGTTCGGTATGCCCTGTAAGGCATTGAGCTGTGCCGGATCCATGGAGTTAGCAATCTGATATTATTTGTGATAATTGTGGGTGGATCCTTGCGCCAGTGGCAGATGACCACACCCCCGGGGGAAGATCCTGAGAGGGGCCACCAGTCAGGCTCAGAGTTGGGAGACACACACTAGATCTTTTATTAAACTGTATAGTGAACCACCAGAAGTGGCAGTAGTGAGCTGGAAGAGCCCGGCTGGGCTGTAGTCCTTCAGGCACTGGAACAGCAATCCCAGGATGGCTGAGCTGTAGAGAAACTGAATATAGTGAGTAGGCAGAGTATGCAGAGTTCAGGAACAGAAACTTGATGGTAACACTCACACAATAGTCTCTTGAAGCAGCCCAGAGGCTGGAATGGAGTAGGCCCTTGAGGAGCGAGTACCTGGTTCCAGGGAAAGCTCTGAGAGAGAGATGGTAACTCACTGGTGTTGTAGGCAGTGGTGACTTCCTGGCAGAAGTAGTATTCGGTAGCAGGTCCGGGAATGTGGGCCCTCGAGGAGAGAGTACCGGTTCCGGACTGCAACCTGAAAAGCAAGAGAGAGAGCGAGGCCCCCGAGGAGCGGGTACCCCTGGTAAAGTCTGAGGAGGCAGGAGTAGCAAGGTATGCAGAGAGCAAATCCCATCCGCAGCGATACCTGAAGGAAGCTCCTTGCTAACTCGAATAGCTAGCAAAATCGAAGACCTTAAATAACCGGTGAGGATGACGTCATCTCAGGGGGACGCCCCTGAGGTTTGCGCCACAGCTGGTACTTGAGTCAGGGCTGTGCCGTGCGCGCACCCTTAGGCTTCAGGAGAACATGGCGGAAGGCAGCGTCTAGCCAGTCCGGGGAAGCTGGAGGAGTTCGGCAAGATGACGCCGCGGCAGCCAAACTTCCAACAACCAAAGAGGGAGTCACAAAAGAGGTAAGGTGGGCGGAGTGGCGACATCGGGTAGCAATGGTCGCAACACATACCGAGGGATTCATTGTATTAGGAGGGGATTTTAACATAACGCTTAGACCCGATTTAGATAACTCCAGCAAGCAAACTCCTTCCTTGTCTAATGCTTAAAAGGTTCTGTTAACAATTATGAAGGACTGGGACCTGGTAGATGTTTGGCGACACTTTGCGCCTACTTCCCGCTCATATTCTTTTTACTCTGCACTGCATGTGTCCTATTTTCAAATAGATTTTTTTTTAATAGTTAAATTCCTCCTTCCTAGGGTTAAAGCAACAGATTTGGGACCAATAACTTGGTCGGACCATGCTCCAATTAGACTCACTATGGATTCATTGGGGGTCAGAAAGGGTTCGAGGTCATGGAGACTAAATTAATCTTTGCTTAAAGACTCCCTTTTTGTAACATCAACCGAGGAACATTTAGAAGAGTATTTTCGTTAAATACCCCTGGGATAGTATGGGAGTGCTCTAAAGCTATGGCGAGGGGCCTTTTTATCTCAAGGGCAGTGGCCTGTAAGAGAGATAGGGAAAGAACTTGAGAAACTCTAATGACCACAATACAGCAATTATCCCACCAGCACATGAGCACACAATCACCTTGGGTATACCGTAAACTACAACTCGCCAGAGCGGACTTAGGTTAAATGACTCCCAATTAGCTCACAATTTAGAACTAGCCAAACAGGCGCATTATGAAGGTGGTAATAAGGCCAGTCGATACTTAGCCCGGCAATTGCAACAGCGAATAGCTCAGAGTTTAATCTCTAAAATTAAAGAAAATAGTGGGAACACCCAAACAGATGCTATGGCCATAAAGTCGTCCTTTACGGAATTCTATGCCACACTCTATAGTAAGGATCACTCTATACTAGAGGGCGACATTGTGGAGTACTTGCAATCGGTGTCATTACCCTCCCTTTCTACGGATCAACAGCAGTTCCTGGATGCCCCTATTAACATCATGGAAGTAACACAAGCTATTAAATCATTAAAGCCAGGTAAAGCACCTGGCCTCGACAGCCTTTCAAGTGCTTATTTTAAAAAATTCTCCACAATGTTATCTCAACCTTTGGTTGATTTCTTTAATAGCATATGGAGTGGGGATCATATACCAGCTCAATCTAACATAGCGGGCATATCAGTTATTGCAAAACCAGGGAGAGACTCATCCCTATGTGGGTCTTATATTTATTTATTTATTTGTTTATTTATTTATAGCTTTTTTTATACTGGTATTAGTAGTTACATCATACCGGTTTACATCATAACTGCAGGTTGAAATTACATTAAACAGGTGCAGGGTATGGGACAAGAAGGAACAAGAGCGATAGCGAGGAGCTAGCAAACAAGTGCAAAAACAAGTGCAAAAATAGGTAAACAATGTAACAAGTGACAAAACCTGGTAAACAATGTAACCTAACTTTATACATAGGATCCGATCAAGTATTGTTGCAGCAAGGAATAAGAGTGCGAGGGTCTATTCAGGGTAGGCCTGTTTAAAGAGCCAAGTCTTTAATTTAGATCTGAATTTGATAGTGCAAGGCTCAAGATGGAGGTTCGTGGGTAGTGAGTTCCAGAGGGTAGGACCAGCAATGGAGAGGGCTTGATCCCGCGTGGATGTTAGGTGTGCCTTCTTGAGGGATGGCACGTGGAGGGCACCTTTATTGATTGCTCTGGTGGGGCAGTTAGAGAGTGTGAGGCGGAATGGCTCATCTAGCCAATGGGAATTGTGTCTGAAGATAGATTTGTGAATGATAGGGTTTTATAGTGGATGCGTGAGGATATCGGGAGCCAGTGAAGGTCTTTAAGGATGGGAGTAATATGATCAGATTTGCGGGCATTTGAGATGGTCCTTGCTACTGCATTCTGTAGCATTTGAAGTGGTTTTATGGTGGAAAAGGAGAAGGGAGTTACAATAGTCCATTTTTTAAGAGAGGGTGGCCTGGATGATGGTACAGAAATCATTAGCATGGAGTAAGGGTTTTATTTTTTTCATGACTTTGAGCTTAAAGAAACCTTCCTTGAGGATAGTGTTGATGTATTTTTTTAGGTTCAGTTGCTGGTCAATCTGAACACTGAAGTCACGTACACAGAGCTGGTCAGAAATGGAACTGTATGCCGGGTTGTTTGCAAGGGAAGGTTTAGGTCAGTGGTTCTCAACCTTTCTAATGCCGTGACCCCGAAATACAGTTCCTCATGTTGCGGTGACTCCTCGCCCCGCAAGGGCGGGGCGAGGGCGGGGTGAGGGTGGGGCTTTGGTCATATGGGGGCAGGATTATGGATGGGGTTGGATTTTAGTGCATACTTATTTATTATGACATTTATAAACAGAACCACCATTCCTCATAAAACAATAAAATTAAGAAACATAAAGCATCAGTTATAATAGTAAAACCATACTAATAAAAGAATATTTTAAAATTACTGATAAATAGAATTTCTATTAATTAAAATCATATACATTTTTATAATTTCCCAAACACCAATAATATTTCAAAACAGCACATATATCAAATAACACACAATAATTAAAACTAATAAGGATTTTAAAAAGCCCCTGCTGTCCATACATGGGAGCACTTGATTTCCAGTCACCCTGATATTGTCGAGGATTAGGAGGTTATCCTCTCTCTCTCACACATACACTCACATGTCCATTCTCTCTCACACATACACTGTCACATACTTACACATTCATGCTCTTATACCCACCATAACCTCTCGCTCTCACAGACACTGACACACTCTCAGGGTGTAAGATGCTCTCTCCCCCCCCCCCACTCACACACACACACCTCCCCCCCCCCACACACACACCTCCCCCCCCCCCCCCACACACACACACACACTCTTACTCCCCTGGATTTTCTCATAAACACTCATGCTCTCACTCTTACTGGCTCCCTCACAACCTCAGAGCCTCTCAGATAAAACTCTATGCAGCAGAAATAATGCTGAATGTTGAGAATTGTGTTATGCAGACTAATCTGGAAAATGCACTAATTTCTACATGAGTCATAATGAATCAGTCCTCAGCTGCAGGCATCAATTGATTATCCTGGCTCCCTTTATGTTTGCCAGATACAGTTCATGTGTAACAGCAATCCTAATTCTCCACCAGATCAAGCTGATTTCACATCCCACTTCATACTTTGTCACCTCCAGCTGAGTCAAACAATTAATCTAATTACTGCTGCCACGTGGCTATTGGGGAGGCACTGATTGCTGCTATTGGCACTGAAGCCCATTCTGCTGCCTCCTCTGTGCAGGCCCTGTGGGTTTCCACTTCCTCCATGTTGATCTTGTACATTGTGAGATCCGCCATAGAGATTACATGTGCCAATCAGTAAAAAGTAATTTATTTTTTTTTACATCTGCTTCCCTTTCTAATTTTTTGCCATTTCCTTTTATATTGCCTTTTTTTCTATTTCTTTTCTCTCCACCTGTCTTCTTCCCTCAAACACACAGTCAGGTTCTCATTCTCACATGCATTTCTCTCTCACACACACATACACAGGCTCTCACTGGCACAGGCTGTCTGAGTCTCACACACAGGCTCTCTCACACCCCCACATGCTGCCTTGCTCAAGCACAGGCTCTCACTCTTACATGCTGTCTCTTTCACACACACAGAGGCTCTCACATGCTGTCTCTTCAAACACACACAGTCTCTCAACTCATCTCATACTCGCACACACCTCTCTCTCACCTCTGGGCCTCTTCTTTACGGGTTGCCACAGGATGGGCTCTGCAGTGGTCCTAGTCTTCCCGGCCCCGCTGCTCCTCTTCTGCACGCGGCTGAAGCGCCTCTGCTACCCACGCGGCTGACGCGCCTCCTCCTTCCTCCCCGTGCGGCTCCGGCAACATTTGTCTTCCGGGGCAGGGCGGGCAGGAAGGAAGTAGGAGGAGCACCTGCAGTGGCTGATACACCTCCTTCCTGCCTGCGCGGCTCCAGCAACATACGTCACTGCGACGCGCTAGCTTTTTGGGCCATGTCTCTTCCCTTTTGGGGTTGGAGGAGGCAGGTCGCCAGCTTCGCCCCGCCTCCCCGCAGCAGCCGCGGCGCCACGGACCGGCAAAAAACCCCAACGGCCCAGTACTGGTCCGCGGACCGGTGGTTGGGGACCTGCTTTAGGTGACCCCTGCGTTTTGGTCGTTCGACCCCCGCCGGGGTCGCGACCCACAGGTTGAGAACCGCTGGTTTAGGTGTTTGGTGTTGGGATATGAGAAGCAGTTCAGTTTTGGAGGTGTTTAAAGCAAGGTGGAGATTTGTGAATAGGGTATGAATGGCAGTTAGGCATTTCTCCCAGAGTTTTAGGGATTCAGATAGCGAGTCATGAATCCATATGATGATTTGGACATCATCGGCATAAAGGTAGAATTTGAGGCCGAAGTCCGATAGAAGCTGGCAAAGGGGAGTAAGGTAAATATTGAATAGGGTAGAGAAGAGGGAGGAACCTTGAGGAACACCATGGGAGAGGGCATAATGCGTGGATTCAGCTCTGAGAGAGATGGTAACTCACTGGTGTTGTAGGCAGCGGTGACTTCCTGGCAGAAGTGTATTCGGTAGCAGGTCCGGGAACCTGGGCCTTCGAGGAGCGAGTACCGGTTCCGGACTGCGACCTGAAAAGCAAGAGAGAGAGCGAGGCTCCCGGGGAGCGGGTACCCCTATTTTGACTGAAAACTGTCTATTAGACAGGTAGGATTTAAACCATAGAAGAGCTGAACCTGAGATACTATGTCAGATAGGCGGGAGAGAAGGTGCCTATGTCAGATAGGCGGGAGAGAAGGTGATTGATTATAGACCCATATCACTTATAAACTTAGATCTTAAAATTCTGGTGAGAATTCTAGCATTGCGATTAAATAGGTACCTCCCGCAGCTGGTCCATTTGGATCAAGTTGGATTTATACCTCAACGTATGGTTGCTGATAACGTGCGGAAAATTCTTGATGTAATTTGGTGGGTACAGAAGGAACAAATCCCCTCTGTGCTGCTTTCTATAGAAGCCGAAAAGGCTTTCATCCTTGTACACTGGTCCTTCTTGTTTAAGACCTTGGAATGGGTGGAATTTGGTCGTTCTTTTTTGCTATGGCTGCAGAAGCTATATGACTCCCCCCCCCCCAGGTGAAGGTAAAGATTAATGGAGAATAAGGGAAAGAGTTTGACATTGGCAGAGGGACAAGACAAGGCTGCCCCTTGTCCCCCCTATTATTCACCTTTTTTGGAGCCTTTTGCCCACCGAGTCCATAACACCCCTTTAATAGGAGTGAAACTGGGTCCCCACCATTTCAAGTTATCGTTGTTTGCAGATGATATACTGTTCACTTTGACAACTCCAAGCCTTTCCTTGGCAGCCGTAGAGACAGAACTCACTGCCTTCAGTAAAGTCTCTGGCTTTAAGATAAACTTTCAAAAATCAGAGATTCTTAATGTTAATCTACTGAGCGATGAAGTGAACTCAATCCACAACCGCTTCCCATTTTGATGGGCAAAACTATCTATAAAATATCTAGGCATACACATGGGGGCGAAACTGGGAGATCTGTTTAACTTACATTATAAACTGCTATTGAAAACTATCAATAAAGACCTGTTGTGTTGGCAGCGAGGACCATACTCGTGGCTTGGGAGAATAGCAATAATTAAGATGTCAATCCTACCAAAAGAAGGTACAGAGAAGGGCTACCAAAATGATAAAGGGAATGGAACAACTCCCCTATGAGGAAAGACTAAAGAGGTTAGGACTTTTCAGCTTGGAGAAGAGACGGCTGAGGGGGGATATGATAGAGGTGTTTAAAATCATGAGAGGTCTAGAACGGGTAGATGTGAATCGGTTATTTACTCTTTCGGATAGTAGAAAGACTAGGGGGCACTCCATGAAGTTAGCATGGGGCACATTTAAAACTAATCGGAGAAAGTTCTTTTTTACTCAACGCACAATTAAACTCTGGAATTTGTTGCCAGAGAATGTGGTTCGTGCAGTTAGTATAGCTGTGTTTAAAAAAGGATTGGATAAGTTCTTGGAGGAGAAGTCCATTACCTGCTATTAAGTTCACTTAGAGAATAGCCACTGCCATTAGCAATGGTTACATGGAATAGACTTAGTTTTTGGCTACTTGCCAGGTTCTTGTGGCCTGGATTGGCCACTGTTGGAAACAGGATGCTGGGCTTGATGGACCCTTGGTCTGACCCAGTATGGCATTTTCTTATGTTCTTAAAATTCCTTTATCTATTTACTACCCTCCCAATATTTATCACCTTTGCTATACTTAGAAGCTGGCGGAAGATTTTTGACTTATCTGGAGGAAATGACCCCCAAGGGTGGTGAGGAGAGTGCTCATACAGCCAAAAAAAGCAGGAGAACTCGGGGTGCCCAACTTAGTTTGGTACCATGTAGCCTCCCAGCTCAGGGTGGTGCTTGACCTGGGGCGAAAATTTACTGTAAAACAATGGACACTATTGGAATAGGTAATGGCTGGAGAAATGCCCTTAAAAGATATGCCCTGGCAGCTTAGACCAACATGGCTACCCACACATAATATACCTTGGACTCTCCGTACTACTCTATTGATCTGGAATAGGTGGAAAAACCAATTGGTGGGACATTCTCCATACATTTATCAATCAGCACTATTCTCTAATACAAAATTTCCCGAATACAGCTCCCTCTTGTTTAATCCTTGGAAAGAGGCTGGGGTTCTTAAGGTAGAACATATACTTAGGTTAGGAAGGGTAGTATCGAAGGAGGAGTTGGAATAATCTTACATTATGGGACTCATCAATTTTTTGGCCAATGTGCAAGTCCAGAGTTTTATTACTTCCATGCAAAGAGCCCACAATTTACGTGAAGGATGGCCTTTATATGAACATTATTTTCTGAATAGTGATTCCATGTGTTACGCTCGTTGGTCGAAGACGGCTGCGACCACTAATGCTCACCTCTTTCTTTGCTGCCTTGTCAGCATTGGGGAGAACGGCGACTTCTGCCAGTAATTGCCAACCTGCCTGGCGTTCCCGGGACAGCTTGGGTGCTGCCGACCGCCATCTTGCCCCAGGAATCACATAGGCGTGCAAGGGCCACTCTTGGACATGACATGGCGGGAACCTTCACTCTGTTGTACTTAACCTGACTGGCCCTGCCTATCGACGAGTTAGCAAGGATTTCCCTCATTGCTGAATCCGCTCTCGCTCACGGACTTCCTGTTCCTGCATTTGGCGTGAGACACCTTGGGTACACTCCTCGGGGGCCCTTCCTCATCTATGGCTATCTGCTCTCGGAGGGCCTTCTACCTTGGACTACTGCCTGTACTGTTCCTCGGGACTCTGCCTGGAACTACCTTTCAGTGAGTACCTAACTCCACAGATCTACTCTACAAACTCTGCAAGAACCTCTCCAGTGTACCCCGTTCCTCGGGCCACAAACATGTTGGAGGCAATATGGGGAACTAGGTTCTTTTTTACATAATATGGTGGCAATGTGATAAAATAACTCACTTTTGGAAATTAGTGTTTGATTGGTTAGGGAAACTCTTTGACACTACTTGCCAACTAGCTGTAGCTCCGGCATTGATTAACCACCCGCTTCCAGGCTTAACCAAGCACCAGCGCAAGCTTAGTATACAGGTTTTCATAGCAGCTAGACTGGTTGTAGCTGCTCATTGGAAAAATGAACGGACACCACCATTCTCCCAGGTCCTAGACAACATACATTGCCTCTACTGCTTGTCTTCTTTAACCGCTGTTAAAAATAATCATGTTTCCTCTTTTGATGCAACTTGGTCCGCCTATGTTAAATATCTCTCCTGAGGGGTAAACTAAACTAATGGGTAATCATTTTTCCTCAATAAATTGAAATGCAGGTATACTTTACTTGGCTCTTCCCTTGAGATGCCAACTTTGGTGACAACTATGATAATTTGCAATCTGAGCAGCACAAGATTGGAAATTCCTTTTCTTTCTCCTTTTTCTTTATTTTCCTTTAAGAGATGCATTTTCTTAGAGTCCGAGAAGAGGGGGGGGGGGGGGGGGGGTGGGGTAGTGTGGGGATAAAAGTTAAAAAAGGAAGTATTGTATTGTATACTTTATGAATGAGTTGTATAAATGGAAATTGGATATTGTTATTGTTACAATGATTGTGCCCTCTGATTAGAGGACCCATTTGCATCTGCATGCACACTTTTTCTCTTTGTTCAGTTGCAATAAAGTTTTAATAACAAAAGAAAAATGTTTCCTTCAGTAACTTGCAAGGCTGAAAGTATTCTTCAATGGCAAAGTATGATTGTTTACGAACAAGGATGAGATCAAGCAATTTCTGGACAAACTTTAAAAGGAGTCTGCTGCTTAAATGTGTGTCACAGCTAGGTGCAAGAGCGGTGCAAGGTATTCCCCCAGAAGGAGCAGTACAGGAGTCTACAACAGAACAGGGCAGAGTCTTCTGCCTGACCAGCCTCCTCCCCCTTGGTTTCAGCCCGCAGATTCTCGTGGTTGGCAGGAATTCTCTGGCAGGCACAAGGCAGGCCATGGATAGGGCAGGCAGCATACAAGCAGAATTAGGCAGGAGTCGAGGCAGGCAGAGATCAAATGGAATCGGAGTCCAAGCAGAGGTCAAGATAGGCAGAGAAATAGCACAGCAAGAGAAAAAGTCAGTCCATGTCAGCAACAGATCAGTACAAGGAAAGGCTGATTAAAGGCTAGGCAAAACAGGGCAGACAGGAGAGGTATGAGAAAGGCTGGGAACACATTGGCAAGAATAAAAGAAACCAAAGAACAAGGTAAAGATACACAGGCAGGAACAGGGTAAAACAAAGAACAAAGTAAGACAAGGGCAAAATTGGGACAGGGATGCAAAGCAGGGTACAGACAGACTAGATAGGCCACTAGGAAGCCTGGATAAGATAAAGTTAAGACAAGGAACACAGAACAGGACAAGAATGTTGTGGGGGTGGACCCTTAGGCTGAAGTGGAGTTGGTGCTACCTGCAGGGAGGAGCCCTGCAGGTCTCCACCATCAGCAGGCATAGGCCAAACGAGCTTCGCCTTTAGCAGCCCTCGTGTTACTCCTGTCGGTTGCAGACGGCTGCAATCCCTATTGCTCACCTCCTTCTTTGCCTCCCTGACTCCATAGGGTAGATTAGCAGCCTCCGCCAGCTGCCGACAACCTTCCTACCGCTCTCAGGCCTCCCGGGTCGGCATGGACACCGCCGATCGCCATCTTGCCATCAGGACTCTCTAGGCATGCGCGCGCTTGGGCCACTCTTAATCACGTCATGTCGGGAACCTCGGGGGCGTCCCTTCCGGATGACGTCATCCCTCTCGGATATTTAAACAGCCAGCCCTGCCTATGGACGACTTGGCAAAGAGTACCGACCTTGCTAAATCCGCCTCGCTTCCTGAGGATCGTGAGTTCCAGTTCCAGTTCCTGCTTCCCGGGGTGGACATCTCGGGTACCCGCCCCCTTCGCGTCCTGGCTATCCACTCCTCGGAGGGCCAATGCCTGGGACCTTGCCTGCCCCGTTCCCCGGGGCTTCTCTGGAACAAACACAGCTCTTTCGTGAGTACTCCGCTCTGTGGATCACCTTCTGCTCTACCGAGGATCCTCCCTGGTGTACCCTGCTCTGCGGACCATTACCATCCCTACAGAGGACTCCTTCGAACGTACCAGTCCTGCGGGCCTCTACCAACTGTCACGATCACGCCCCTCCGCTCAGCACTCTGTGTGGGCTCTGCTGGGCTTCAGGGATCCCTCTCCGCTCCTATACCACTTCCTGTCCAATCGCACAGCTCCTGCACACCGCTGCTATGGACTCCTCCAAGCCTCTAGTCAGAGTGCCAGGCCTAGTCCTGGCACTCCCAAACAGTACACAGAAAAAGGTCTTTATCACAAAAAGGTTTAATGTGGTCCTGTAGCCTCACCGGCTGCAGCCCATACAGTAATGCCTGGTTGTCTTAGCCTGCCCAAGCCTAAACGCTTAGGTTCGCCTAAACCAGCCAGAATTAAACAGCATTTAAAACAACAATTCCTTTCCAACCTTTCTCAACCCTCCTTGTACAAACACAGTGTTTGCCCATCCCCCAACCTCCTGGTTATTCCACCTCCATAGAGGAACAGCTGGAGCTTTCCTCTCCCCAGCTTACCTCCATCTCCTCCTCTCCTGACTCTGAGTAGCTGGGCTTTTGTGGCCAGTTCCACCACGCTGGCACGCCCTCTTCCTCTGCTTCCATGGACTCTGCTGAGTCATAGGCATCAGTCCCTATTTCCTCCACCTGTTCCTGCTCACTCTCCAGCCAGGGATCTGGTGCCGGTTCAGGGAACCTGGGAACTGTAGTTCGCGCCGCCCTCCTGCTCGATCTCTGGTGTCTAGGTTTGGCATTAGCTGTGACTGTTTTCCTATGTCCTAGCTTTTTCTGCCCCGGGCCAGGTTGTACTGCATCACACAACTCTACTGAGGACTTCACTGGCGCACCCTGCTTTGCGGACCACTACCATCTCTTCAGAACACCGCCACCAGCGAATCCCGCTCTGCAGGTCATCACCATCTTTTCTAGGACCTCATCTGCGTTCCCCGCTCTGTGGGCCGCTATCATCTCACAGAGGGCCTTCCCAGCATACCCCACTCTGTGGACCACTACCGGCTCTATTAAGGGCATTCTCTGGTGTACCCTGCTTCGCTACTAGAGTCCTCTTCGGTGTACCCCACTCCGCAGGCCACTACCATCACTACAGAAGACCTCGCTGGTGTACCCCGCTCTGCGGACCTTTATCAACTCTACGGAGGTATTCCCTCTGGGTCCATGAGACCTCCTCTCTGGTACCCCCTACTCCGCGGGTAGTGCTTCTATCTCTTTAATAAAGACTCTAACCTGCCTCTTTGTCTGACGTCAGCTGGGACCTTGCCTCCTGACAGTGAGACTCACAGGGCTCCTCCCTGTGGGTTGAACCACCTCTCACTTCGGCTGAGGGCCCACTTACCAACTGTCACGACAGAATCATAACACCTCGCTCCCCTCTTGTTGCGCCTTTGGTGCCGGGGCTGGCAGGTCTTAGGTGGGGGCCTCTGCTGGAGAGATCCTTCAATGAAGTTAAGCTGGAGAAGGAGAAGAAGAAGCATATCTGAAGGCAGGCTATGGTTGAAAGCAGGCAGCAAGCGGGAATGTCCAGGAGTCAGGCAGTGGTCAATTACTAGGAATCCATCTGTAGAGCTGGAGGGACGGATAGGCAGGCAGAAAGTCAAGGAGCAGAACAGGTAGGAAGACAAGAAGACAAAGACCAGGAACTGAAGACGAGGACCAGAAACTAAACTGAAGATGAAGACCACAGGGACTGAAGAATGAAGACCATAGGAACCACTGAGGAAACTCACACTACAATGACTGTAGAGAGACCTGTTGCCAAGGCAAGTTGGGACTGCAGCATTACCTTTAAATACGGCCTAGGGTGACATCATCAACTGCCGCGGTCCCTTTAAATCATGACGAGAGGCATGTGCATGCAGTAAAGGAGAAGCGTAGTACTCTAGGCTGGAGGTGTCCAGCCACATGTATTACAGTGGCGGTTGAAGGCATGGCAGATTGGGCCAACAGCCTCCTGCCACGTTGAAGGGCAACATTGGTGACGACTGGAGGCCACAGGATCCTGGACAGGAAGAAAGAGTGGCAGTTTGTAAGGTTAGCCTGTGGATCGCTGAATATAAGAAAGAACAAGGAATGGTACAAGCTAGGCCACTGAGAGACCTAGACAGGACAAGGGCAAGGAATACTCAGACAAAGAGGGCCACTGGGAAACCCAGACAGGCCATAGGAGGGCCATTGGGAGGTCCACAGGGAAAAGGCAAACAAACAGACAGGCAAGGAACATAGGAACAAACCGAACAAGATAAGACGACCTAAACAGGCCACACTGGGAACATGGACAAGGCAAGGCAAGAAGGCCTCTAATACGTCACACAGGAAGCAAGAACAAGCGCAAGGTTGACCAGTGCAAGGAGCCAAAGGCAACTCAATAATGAAGCCCTGAGCAAGCTGTGAGAGGGTTTTATTAGGCTGGCCTTCTGCATCATGCAGCTATCAAGGTGGAAGTTAGAGTGGGTCTGAGCAGCTTGCCAAGGACCCCTGCTGGCAGGAGGCCACCTAGCAGCCAGATTCATTACAATGTGGTCCTGCCAACTTCATTGTCCTAGAAATGTCTTTGTTTTGTCTTTTCTTTTTTTTTTTCTTTTTCAGTTTTTAACACAATGCAAAGAACATTATAGCAGATACTACAAAACTAGTATCCATAAAACTCCCCATTGCCCCACCCTCCCCACCCCTCCCTTCCCTTCCTCATTCCCGAACCTTACTGTTCATGATTCTAGGTAGTGAAAAACCATTCAACCGAATCCAATGACAGGTTGTTCCAGGGTCCAGGTTGTTTTTCGTAGCTCTAGTATGGCATTACGGGCTTTAATTGGCAAAAACATAAGGTAGTCTCTCCAGAGAGCCATATATTTAGCATATTTTTTGGCAGAGATATGACCCTGGGATCTGCAAACTGTCAAGTGTTCATAGACGGCTAACCTCCGTAACTTGTTTTCCCATTAAGTAACAGACGGTGTATCATCCTTCATCCAATAAGCCAGTATGAATTGCTTCATCTATAAAAAGCCTTTTTTTTTTATTTAAATTTTTATTGGCAATAACATTAGAAGCCAAAACATAGTAAACCAGAACAGTGTCTTACAATGTCAGCCATCAATAAAGCTATCAAAATATACATAAATTACTTGTGTGTATTCCCCCCCCCCTTTTGATCCCCCTATCCTCCCTCCCCCCCTCCCTCTGGTGCATCGGTATGTAGTCTAATCTAGTACACTAAGTCCAATGATCAAGGTGTGTATCCTGGGACGTTCCTTCTCTGAAAGATCCCACAGCGTCCCCTGTCAGTGGATACTCAGACACCCTATCTTTGGGCGCTAGTCCGTAAGTCAATTACGAATAATTCTCAGAAGGCATTATACCATCATAAAAATGGTTCCCAAATCTTCATATAATGGGAAACTTTATCAGTCTGTACATTCCTCAAATAGTACCAATACGGCACTGTCCATAGTCTTTTGATGACCAATTGTGCTGTAGGTGGTAGGTCCTTGCGCCAATGTATAAAAAGCCTTTTTGTAGAAATTGCTTCTGTGTGTTCTATAAGGTTCCCTTCTGGTCCTCTATTCCTCCAAAGAGGCAAACCTTGGGAGACTGAGGTATTCTACAGTGCAATATCCGTCCTAACACCTCCAGTATTCTCTTCCAGCATCTTTTAATGTTTGTACATTCCCAAAAGTTTTGAAAAAGCGTTCCTGGTATTTGTTTACATTTTAAACATAGATTTTAATTTACCAATTTAGCTCTCTAGACTCACGTTATTGGCACATACATTCTACATAGAAACTTGAACTGTGTCTCTCGTAACACCATATTTTCTGAGATATCTTTTATACTACGAAAACCTCTTTTTATCAAACCTGAGGATATGGGTGCTCCACCTCTTTGTTCCATGAATCAGCCAATTTCTGCCAGGGATTTGTGCTATCCATCTGTTTGAGAGCATTAGAGATAAAAGCCATGGACAATGTAGCCCTGGAGGTAATTCAAAAAATTTGTCTGCAGAGTAGGCCTCGCACTTTTAAAAAGGTCATTCATAATAAAGTGTCAAATTTGGAGATACACATAAAATTCTTTATGTGAAAAGTCATACCCAGAACGTAGTTCATCAAAAGTTCTAAATTCTGAGCCCGTATTATTTAATTATTTAAATAATTTTTGAGTGTTGTTAAGCCCTTCTGTGACCAGACTTCAAGGGTTCTATTTTCAATGCCTGGTTGAAATCTAGGGTGGCCTTTCATGATAAGAGTTGGAGTAACCTTCCATGACATTCCCAGGTTTTGACACAGTGCCTTCCAGGCGAACCTCAAGGACATCTGTTGTGTTGGAGGTGGATTCTTGGGCTGAGGCGGAGTTGGTACAACCTGTAGGCAAGGGCCCATGGGTCCCCACCGTCAGCAGGTGGAGTGGACTGAAGCTAGAGGCCACTGGAGCTTCACCTACACCAGCCCACGTTCCCCTCGGGTTGAGCCTTTGGGTGCCGGGGCCAGCAGGACTTAGGCGGGCCTCGAGATAGAACAATATAGCTGGTAGTTCAGCCCAGAGACAGCAGCCAGCAGATGGTGTAGTTCTATCCAGGATGGGTAGCGGAATGGAAACCCAAGCACTGATGAACTGGAACAGACTGAGGGTGCTTGAGCACAGAGGGGCCAAATCCCTAAGAGTCTATGTCCTAAGGTTAGAGTCCAGAAAGTCACTGAGGAACTTAAGCTGAGGCTGGCAATCAAAGGAAGCTGTAGCAGGCAACGTGGAACTCAGAACGTATCAGAGTCTATAGCAAGGTCATACGTAGCGTTGGTCTGGGCACAGAGAAGACAGTTGTGGTCAGGCATAGCAATGGTCAAGGCACGGTGAAGGCAAGCGTAGTCAGGCGTCGCAATGGTCAAGGAATGGAGAAGGCAAGCGTAGTCAGGCGTAGCAAATGGTCAAGGCACGGAGAAGGCAGGCGTGGTTAGGCAGGCAGAGGTCAGGCTTGGAGAAGGCAGCATAGTCAGGCAAGCAGAGATCAGACTTGGAGAGAGGCAACGTGGTCAGGCAGGCAGAGGTCAGGCTTGGAGAAGGCAGCGTAGTCAGGCAGGTAGAGGTCAGGCTTGGAGAGAGCAGGCGAAGTCAAAGCGAAGCAGAAGTTGGCACCAGAAGCCAGTCAATACGAGGAGACACACGGGCACAGGAACTGGGAACCGGAGATACTGCAACAGGAATGAAGACACAAAGAGGCAACGAGCACTTGGAACCAAGGACAGGTAAACCAAGGAGAGCTGCACAAAGGCAAAGTCTTCAGGGAAAAGCAGGGAATTTATACTGAGCAGGTTATAACGTCAACATCCGGGGTCCGCAGCCTGGTTCCTGCCGCGGGCCCTTTAAAGTGGCGCGTGCATGCCTAGAGGGAGGTGACGTGCTGCTGGAAGCGTCCTGGCTGGAGGGCCCGGGACGCAATGCAAGGCCCGAGGTGTGACGAGGGCGTCCCGGCTGGAGGGTCCGGGACGAGGTGCAGAGTCAGAGGCGCTGATGGAGGTCCACGGTCGAAGCCAGCAGCCTACCGCCACCAAGGAGGCAAAACTGGGTCCCGCGGGCTGTGCAGCAAGGTACAAGGGCTGCACCACGGGGTTGCCGCAGGCGGTGAGCGTAACACATCACCATAGGGTTGGCCTGCATATAGCCAGGTAGTTGTTTATTCGGCATATGAATCAAATTTCCCAAAGTAAATGGATGGCACCAGCATTTTAAATAAGATATGGGGGAGTACAGCTCAGTAGCATAAATCCAATCAGAGACATGTCTCAACAAACTAGCTACATTGTATTGGGACAAATTTGGACAGGCCATGCCCCCTGCCTCCCAGCTTAATTGGAGTTGCCTAAGGGGCAAACGGGCCCTCTTATTATTCCACAAAAACCTTCTTAGTGCCTTATCCAACTCCGCCCAGTGATGCCTTTTAACCCAGACTGGTATCATGTGGAGCACATATAACCAACGGGGTAACTCCATCATCTTAAAAAGTTGAATTTGCCCACTTAAAGAAAGGGGTAATTTAACCCATTCAGCCAATCTATTTTTAGTTTTTGTTAACAAAGGAAGGATATTTGCCGCATATATCCTGGAAATGTCTACTGGTATTTTTACCCCAAGGTAGGTCATTGCCATAGCGACCCAACGCAGGGGAAACTCCGTTGGCCAATGCATCCTCAGATTTCCCAGGACATTCAGAGCTTCAGACTTATCTAAATTAATTTTTAACCCTGAAAATTTTCCAAATTGTTGTTGTAGTTCCATAACACGGGCTAGTGAAAGTACCGGGTCTGTCAAAAATACTAGCACATCGTCGGCAAAAGCCACGACCTTAAAGGTAGCACCTCTCAATTGCAGTCCTTTAATATTTGGGGACTCCTCGATTTTTCGCAGTAAAGGATCTAAGGCTAAAATATAAAGTAAGGGAGACAGTGGGCATCCCTGTCGGGTACCTCTATGGAATTGAAATTCCTTGGACATATTTCCATTAGCCAGAATGATGGAGCACGGTTCACTGTATAATAAGGAAAGCAGTCTTATTATGTCCCCCTCAAAGGCATATTTTTTTAGGACCGAGAATAAATATTTCCACGCCACCCAATGAAAAGCTTTCTCTGAATCGAAACCCACCACCAGAACTGGTATTCCCTGAGATTTGCAATAAGTCATTGCTGTCCAAAGGCGAGCAATATGTTTGCCAGCAAATCTCCCCTTAACAAACCCAGCCTGGTGGTGCGAGATAAGCATTGGGAGATCTGTTTTATTCATGCAGCCAAAATCTTAGCAAACAGTTTTAAATTACATTTAATAACGAGATTGGTCTGTAGGAAGATGCTAATGTCAGATCCTTCCCTACTTTAGGTAATACAGTAATATAGGCCCGTTTGGCCTCCTGCAGAAAGGCTCCCTGTACCAATGCTCCCAAATAGTACTCTTGCAGAACTTGTTACGTCTATGGCTGCTATGCATCCGCCTCACCACCAGGGGTCCTTATAGAGCAGGCTCTCCTGGCTGGCCCAATCCACCTGCTCTATGTCCTGGAGGTTCTCTTATAGCTCTGCCTACCCTAAACTCGAGTGCTTTGGCATCGAGCTCTCTTGGGCTTCCTGCCCTAGCCTTGCTGTGTGTGGCCTTCTGCCTTGCCTTGCTGTGTGTGTGGCCTTCGGGTCTTCTGCCCTGCCTTGCTGTGCATGTGGCCTTCGGGCCTTTCGGCCTTGTCTCTGCCTTGCCGTGAGTGTGTGGCCTTTGGGCCCTCTGCCCTGCCGTGTGTGTGTGTGTGGCCTTCGGGCCCTCTGCCCTGCCGTGTGTGTGTGTGGCCTTCGTGCTCTCTGTCTTGCCGTGTGTGTGTGTGGTCTTCGGGCCCTCTGTCTTGCCATGTGTGTGTGTGTGGTCTTCGGGCCCTCTGCCCTGCCGTGTGTGTGTGTGTGTGGCCTTTGGAGTCTCTGCCTTGCTACTAGGTGCCTTGACCTGCCTGAACTCTGACACTGCTTGCCTGCCGCCTGCCCTGACCCAGCCCGGACTTTGACGCTGTTTTCCTGCCGCCTGCCCTGACCCAGCCTGGACCTTGATGCTGTTTGCCTGCCGCCAGCCCCGACCCAGCCTGGACCTTGACGCTGTTTGCCTGCCGCCTGCCTAGACCCAGCCTGGACTTGGACTTTGTTCCCAGCAAGTCCTCTGCTCCATTTACCAGCCATCACCCAGCTCCATACACTCCTGCCGCAACATTTCTCTCCCAGCCATCATCAGAGACCTTCCAGTTAGTCCTGTCTCTCTCCACCTGGAGTCACTCTTGAAGGTGGTGTTCACTACACCGGATCACTGCCCAAGCATAACAGAACTGGACTCACTTCTGTGCAAAGTAATCTATAAAACTCTGCATTAAGCCCATCGGGTCCTGGGGATTTTTGTAAAGGGCATGACTTGATAGTAGCTATTATTTCCATTTTGGTAATAAGTCTATTCAATAAAGCCAGTTGATCTGCTGTTACTTTCAGAGCTGCAACCCTTGAAAAAAATTTTCTTCTTACCCCAAGCCTTCAGGGGCATTCTCTTCCTTATATAAATTTGTATAAAAAGCTCTTAATATTTGGCAAATTTCCCCTGTAGAAGATTTCTTAATCCTGTCTTTATCAGTTAATGCCTTGATGAAATGGTTGCTTTGTCTTACTTTTACCAGATTAGCTAAAAGTTTACCCGATTTATTGCCGAATCTATATAATTTGTGAGCTGAATAAAGTATCTCATGGGTCATTGATGTAGGAGGCAGTTTAAATGATACATTTATTAGCAGGGGTAGGGTTGGCTACATATTGGGCTTTTATAGTCTGATGATTCTGTTCCAGCTCTAAAATGCGACGTGACATTAGCTTATTTCTTCTAATAGTATACGCTATAACCTCTCCTCTAATTACTGCCTTCCCTGCTTCCCAAAATAATACGGGCTTAGTTTTATGAGCCAAATTATTCTCTTCATATTCTTTCCACTTGGTTCTTATATACTTTTGAAAATCAATATCCCCAGCTAAATAAGAAGGAAATTTCCACCTGCGTTGGCCTTTCTGAATAGGTCCCCAGGTTATAACCACCCAGAGCATAGAATGGTCCGAAAATTCAGATGGTCCTATTTCCGCCCTGTGAACTTGAGAAAACAACATTGGGAGGCAAAGTATATAATCTATATGGGACATGGTGTCATGAACCCGACGTGTGTATAATCTTTCTCCTCTGGGTGCAACACTCTCCAGATATCTATCAACCCAAGCTGACGACACAGATATCCAATACCTTTCTTTTTCCCCAATTTAGAAATTATTACTGCCGATTTCCTATCCACTTGGGGATCTACTACACAATTGAAGTCTCCCTTCATTAATAACATGCCTATAGCATTCAGATTTAATGTTCGCACTACTTCTTGAAAGAAACTGTGAGAGTATGTATTAGGGGCGTACATGTTGCAGATAGTAATGTCTTTGCCATATAGTCTCCCAGTTATGATAACCCAACGTCCCTCTGTGTCTGTAAAAGTGTGTAGATGCCTCTGGCCACCAAAATGGCTCCCCCCCCCCTTTCCTGTGGACGGCAGAAGAATAATAGACCTGTTCCACCCATTCTTTCTTTAATTTGCGATGTTCTGCATCGCTAAGGTGCTTTTCTTGTAGAAATGTGCAGAAGGAAAAAAATTTGTTTTGATTCATATTCGTTTCGCCAGGACCCAAATTCGTTGCATTCGTTTCATAGGGGGAAAAACCAATTTGTTTTTTTCGTTTTCCGTTTTCCCATTAAAGTCAATGGGGGAAGTATTTGCAGCCTATTTTTGGCTGCAGAATTGGGGTTTTCTTATCAATTATGATGAAACTTCTGGGGAGCAATCATCAGAACAAGAAAAGAGCTCCAAGGTACTTAGACTGTGGCAAAGGGCACCAAAGTGGCATGAATAGCCTAAGGCACTGTAAAGGGGCAAAGGGGTACCAGGAGTGGCAAGAGTGCTTTAACAGAGGTGCAAAGCAGCAGCGAGAGTGTCAAAAACACACCACAGCTTCAAAAGAGAGCACCGATAACAGATGCATGAACCCTCGAAGGCAGCACGACAGGCAAAGTGGCAAGCAAGTGGCATCAACATCCTACAGCACAATGAAGGGGGAACATAGCAAGCAGAATGGGTGTAAGAAAAAACCACAAGGTGCTGATAAAGGGACAAAGCAGCAGAAAGACTAGCACCAACACACTGAGGAACCATGATAGTGGCAAGAACACCACAAGGAATAGAATCATCTGGTGTATGGCAGCAAGGCAGAGTGGCAGAAAGTTGATAGGTGCAAGACAGGATGGCAGAGTGAAGGTAGTCTGGTCCCTGTGGTTTTGATAGGGGCTAGACACGCTGGCAGAGCTAAGGTAGTCAGGTCGCTGTGGTTTTGATAGGGGCAACATAGGCTGGCAGGTCGCTGTGGTGTTGACAGGGGAAAGACAAGGAGGTGTGGTGTTGATAGGTGTGGTGTTGATAGGGGAAAGACAAGGAGGCAAGACAAGACGAGGCTCAGCATTTATTTATTTATTTATTTATTTATTTAACTTTTTTTTTCTATACCGAACTTCATGACAAGCTTCATATCAGGCCGGTTTACATCAAACATAGGGATTAACTGAACAGAACTTATACAGAAACAATATCACCCCCTTTTTCTGCTGACCATTCCTCTCCCCATGCAGTCAAGCATCTTTCTGGCTTTTACGTCACTTTATCCACCTGTTTAGCCACCTCAAGATCTTCAGATACAATTGACAATTGCATGCGGCGCAACTGTCAACCGGGGTGTACTGTCCACCCGACCCGTCTTGAAACATGGACCAAGGAGTCTAACATGCGTGCTAGGACCTGAAACATGATGAACTATGCCTGGGTGGGGTGGAGCGTTGCTGTTGTGCACAGGGTCGGTGCAAGGGTATTAGGCACCCTAGGCAAACCTTACAGCCTGGTGCCCTTCCCCCACCTCCCCATACACAATTTTAAATTATGAATTTAACACATATTTTACATGAAAAGCGACATTTTGAGGTAAAATTAATATATACATTATTGTGATAATTTCATGCACTGTTGTGATGCCAACAAGAAAACTTTGCATCTTGGAATTCATATGGCATCATACCTATTGTGATATATTTCGGCATGGTCCTCCCGTATCAACACAGTACTTATCTGCCAACACTCAAAGAATAACAACACTACCTATGAAAAAGAATACCACAAATATTACACCAGAAGCTAAAATATCAATACACCTCCTATCAGGAAAACAGAACAGGCCAAGCTAAAGCTACTACAGATCCCTACAGAGAAACCACATATTAAAAGAATGCTTCATCTCAGTCTTTGCATGCAGAACACAAACCCTCACCAAATACAGAATAAAGACACATAAAGTATAAATAGAAATCTGCAGACAATAACTGAACTGTAAAACGCATCACACCTGACTCTATACAGTGCAACAATGGAAAAACAAAAATTTCACCATTCCTCATGAAACAATCAATAAAATCAAGATATATAAACCATTAATCATAATAGTAAAATCATACTAATAAAATAATTTCAAAACAGCTGATGAATAGAATATCTAATAACTAAAGACTCATGCAAATTTTGAAAGCTTTACCAAACACCAATAAAATATTTCAAACAGCAGACACTTCACATACTACCCAATAATTAAAATGGTAGTCAATCAAGAAAAATGAACTTAAAAAGCCACCTTTACTTACCCTCTCCAGCAGTTCTCCTACTCCTTTCCCTTGCAGGCCACACCAGAAGCAGAAGTAGCTGCTGAAGCTGTCCTCATGGTCCTCTTCCTTAGGGACCACAACCAGTCTCTTCTGTCTCTCACACACACACACCAGTCACACCCTCAGGACCAGTTTCTGTCTCTCGCACACCAATCATCTCCCCAACCAGTCTCTCTCTCTCTCTCTCTCACACGCACACACCAGTCATCCCCCTGATCAGTCTCTCTCACACACACACGTCACCTCTCAGGCCAGTCTCTCTCAATCGCTCTCTCTTACTTACACACAAGCTTTCAATCACACACATGCTCTCTCTATTTCCCGCTTCGGGCCCCCCAAAAGGATTAGCGATGCACGTGCCTAGTGAGGGGCACGGCGTGGGTGGCGATGTCTCTCCTCGGACTAAGCGGAGAGGCCCGACGAGTAATGGCATCTTGACTGGCAACATTGGGGACCATGGCAGAACCGGAGGCAGCCTGAGGTCGGAGCCGGCGGCCCACCGCCGCTAGCGAGGAGGAACCAGGAGCTGGAGTCCGCGTAAGAAGGTGAGGGCCAAGCCGCAGGTCTGTGTAACACAAGGTACTGAGACGGAGCAGAGCAAGGGTCAAAGCCAGAGTATCAGTCCAGAGCGTAGTCCAACGTAGCAAGGGTCAAAAGCCAAAGAATCAGTCCAGAGCGTAGTCCAACATAGCAAGGGTCAAAGCCAGAGAAGCAATCCTGAGCGTGGTCCAAAATAGTGAGGGTCAAAGCCGGAGAAGCATGGTCCAACGTAGCAAGGGTCAAAAGCAAAAGAATCAGTCCAGCGAAACAAGGAAGGGACCAAGGTACAAATCAAGAGCAGGAACCAGGAACGGAGTCAGGATCAGAAACCAGGAACGATGGACTTCAAGCACACGATGAAACGCGGAGACCTGTTTCCAAGGCAAGGAATAGTGGCAGAGCCCTGTCTTATATACCAGGGCTCGATGATGTCATCATCCGAGGCCGCGGCCTAGTTTCTCGCCATGGTCCTTTTAAAGGAACAGGAGGCGCGCGCACGTGCGTAAGCCAGGGCCCACAGGAGGCCGGACGACGGTGTCTCCCCGCAGCCCACGTGGGGAGATCCACCGGGAACCGAGGAGGTCCGCAGAGGAGTCCGGAACAGCCGATGAGGCAGTAGGTGCTCGGGGGTGTAAGCAGCTGCTGACAGCCGCGAGCGAGGATGGTCCAGGTCCGGGAGCAGTGCTGAAAGGGTGAGTGGGCCCGGTCGCGGGCCTACCGCGAACGGGGCACACGACACCTAGAATGACTGACTGGGTTAGAAAGTAGCTGAGTGGGAGGCGACAAAGGGTAGTGGTAAATGGAGTTTTCTCTGAGGAATGGCTTGTTACTAGCAGTGTGCTTCAGGGATCAGAACTTGAACCGATTCTTTTCAACATTTTTGTGAGCGACATAACGGAAGGATTGTCAGGAAAGGTTTGTTTTTTTGCCAATGATACCAAAATCTGTAACAGGGTGGACAACCAGGAAGGAGTGGAAAACATGAGGAGGGATCTAGCGAAGCTCGAGGAATGGTCTATGGTCTGGCAGCTAAGATTTAATGCTAAAAAATACAAAATAATGCATTTAGGATGCAAAAACCCAAGCGAAAGGTACAATTTTGGAAGTGAAATTCTTCTAAGCACAAAAGAAGAGTGGGATTTGGGGTTAATTGTATCTGAAGATCTTGAGGTGGCTAAACAGGTGGATAAAGTGACATAAAAGCCAGAAAGATGCTTGACTGCATGGGGAGAGGAATGGTCAGCAGAAAAAGGGGGTGATATTGTTTCTGTATAAGTCTCTGGTGAGACCTCACTTGGAATACTGTGTACAATTCTAGAGACTACACCTTCAAAAGGATATAAACAGGATGGAGTTGTTCCAGGGGGTAGCTACTAAAATGGTTAATGGTCTTCATTCTAAAGCGTATGGGATAAACTTAAATATCTAAATATGTATACCCTAGAGGAAACGCAAGATAGGTGTAAACGGTGGGACGACTGGTGGTATATTACATCATAGAATGCACTACACAGAATTTAAGACCAATAGTCAGTTTATTAAATATTGTAAAATATGGTAAAAAATCAACAAAGGAAGATAGTATCACAGTAAATATCAGTAAAAGCAAACAGCTTTACAATAATGAAAGATAAAAGATTTATAAAGATATATCTCTGTCACAGTTCCTATTGTGAGTCAACCTTATCTGTGAAAAAAATGGAGGGACATGCCTTCAGAGAAAGACCGTGGATGGCTAACACACTCTCCCTCTGGCATTCTGAAAAATACTGTTAATTACAATTAACTATATATTCTCCTTTTCTGGCTCTAGTTCAGGTTTTGCAATGCCAGTTGTTCCAATTTCAAACTTACAATTTCAACAAGATTTATGCCTAAGTAGGAGGCATCCTGTTACAGCATAACACCAGACAGTTCAAACACTGAACCTTATCAGACAGAAAAACAGATGATCGTGTCTCAATTTATTACTACCAGACAGCCTAAGGGAAAAAAGAGATATGCTATAATTTTAAAGATAATAATTCTATACCAAGCAATGCAATATATATTGATCCATTTATTTATTGATGATTGTTTTGTTTCACTAATCCCAACTGCGTGCATAAAGTTCTTTTAGTAAGTCCCTATATAGCTTTCCACAATAGGGGAAATATGATAGAGACATTTTAATATTTCAAAGGTTTCCATGCACAGGAGGCGAGTCTTTTTCAATTGCAAGGCGGCTCTAGAACAAGGGGCATGAGATGAGGTTGAACGGCTATAGCCTCAGGAGTTAGGAAATATTTTCTACAGAGAGGATGGTGGATGTGTGGAACATTCCTCCCTGTGGAAAAAAAACTGTATTTGAACTTAACAAAGCATGGCATAAATACAGGGGATCTCTAAGGAAGTGATGAGAATTATAAATGGGCGATTTCAACTGCCTCTGAGCCTTCAGAGTTGTACGTTGTTGAAGCTGACCAATGCGCCAAAGCCTCTGCTTGAAGCTTGCTAACTTCAATCCACCAGTTGGGGGCCTTTCAAGCTCTTGTTGTGATGACTCAAGCGAAGGGAGAGGGGCTGTGTCCTGACTCCTAAACCTGTCATCGATCTGAGGTATCGAACTGGCTAAGGAGCACGAGGTGGAGGCCTGGACGACTTGCATCCTCGGGCTTCAAGTTAAGACTTAGTCGTACTCGGCATTTGGAGGGATGCCATTTCCGCTAGGCCCCAACCACTCTGGGTGACATACTGGCGCAGATATCACAAGGAAAAAAATGCCGCTGTGACCTGTGCCCAGATGCCGGCCGCCCTAGCAAGAGCGGACGTGCTGCACAAACCACCGCTTCTGGCCAAACAGCGTTAATGGAATGGAGCGCAGCGGTCGAAAAGAATACAAAAAAATAAATAAATAAAAAGGTCGCACGAAGCAGCCTTTAGCTAACGGAATGCGAGGGGGTGGCATGGACCAGTTCACGATGACTCACAGCGCCACAAAGAAAAAAGAAAATGCTTCAATACCCAGGCCACATCGCGTAGTGAGCTCGGCAACTGGCCCCGCCCCGAAGCAGGCAGGGGCGCGCCTGCCGGGGTTAAAACGGAAGGAGTAGGGAGCCGCAGCCAGCGAGCGAAAGAGAACGGTATTAGCTTCTCCTCCTCAGTCCAGCAGGCATGGTGAGCTTTCCTCCTTCCTAAACGCGCCTTTTTTTTTTGTCTTTTTATTTATTTTAACGATATTATGTAATTTTGTAAATCATTCCTAGCTGTAATTTTTTTTCCCCCCACTTTAGCTCATTCCTTCTGCATGCTGGGTCCCTTTGTCCTCTGGCTTTTTTTTGTCTGCCTTTATTTAAAAATGTATACACGCCATCTTTGATCTGTGGTGTAAGGGGCGAGGGGAGGAGGAGGGGGTGTTAAGGGAAAAAAATCTAAATGAAAATACATTTTGCTTTTGAGTTCAGCAGCGTGAGGGCCCTGCTTCTTCGTTTTCCCCCCTAGGCGATAGAGGAAGAGGTAGCATCGCACTCCTTCTTCGCGCGGGCGGCGGGAGATTGGTTTCATTTCTTGCCGTTTTTTCTTTTTTTCCTCGCCTGATATGAAGACCCGAGGGAAGGGCAGGATTGGAGCGACCCCCCCCTCCCCTTATTTCCTCTGCCTGCGCCTGTACTTTATGGGTTAGAAGTGTTAAGGGTGGGGAGAGTTATTCCGTGGCTTCCTGTTGGGGAGGTAGCGTGAACGATTTGTTAGTATATATTGGGAAAACCATATCTGGATCTACATTCCTGTTTATACGAATCTGTTTTTGTCCTGTCTCTCTCTTTTTTTTGTCGCTTCAGGCGGTATCGCGCGCACATCCATGGGAGGGGTTTTGCTCGGCCTATGCACGGGTGTAGTTGTGGGTGCGGTGCGTGGCTCAATCTCTGTAAAGGAGGGGGGGGGGGGGGCGATTCGTTTTCCAAGCTCCCAGTAACTGTTGGCCTGGCGCGGGAGAGGCTTGAAAGTGGTTGGGGGGGGGTGGGGATGGTGTAAAATCGAGGTGCTGCAGTGGTGCCTGTTATCGGGCTCTGGGCACTGCCCGTCGTGGCAGGGCGGCCCCGGGGCTTGGGTGCTAAGGGACCATGGCGCGGTTTCTATTGGCTGCTTCCCCTGATAGCAGCGGGAGCGGAGCTACTCTTGGGCGGTGGAGCGACCGCCATTATAGGACTTGTTCCGCTACAATGATGGGGGGGGGGGGTGCTTGGACGCTTTGCAAAAGACTGCTTTACAGATCTAGCAAATTTCAGCCCATGAGAGCTTGCTGTCTAAATAAGGCACCTGAGACAACAGTAGATGGTTACTTACCCAAGGTCGCAGGCGGGCCCACAGCGGCAGAAATCCACTTTGAATTCTGTTTTGCAGCCAGTCGCAACTTACCGCTAAGCTTCCCGTTAAAATTTCTATTATATAGCAAGGCAGCTATTTGGGGTTTTGCCTTGAGTATTTTTTTTTTTTTTTAATACTTCAATATAGGTTGAGGTCCTTGTAAAACCTGGATTGGTTTTAAACTATTGTAGGAGGTCTTGCTTATTTTCCGGTGGGAACATACATTTAAAACCTGCTAGAGGTCTTTTTGTGAGGCTTATGAGCTTAACTAGAGATAGTGGCTTTTCGCAGAGCCCTTTGGCAATTAATCCACCTATGTGTGGATTTCTTCCACTATTCCAAAACATAAATCCTAAATATGGAACTGGTCTGGAATACAGGAAAACTGCAGGGTTTGGAGCCTGATGTGATCCTGAGATATTAGTATTCTGCCTATACAGCCTACAGATTTCATTGTAAGAATGAAATCTGAAAACAAGCGAATGTGAGTAAGGGGGAGAGAAGTAGTATGCCTTCTATTTCTTCAAAGCATTCTTTTGGCTTTAAAAAGTGACTAGAGATTCAGCGCATGCTGCATTCTCCTAGAGTGGCAGCATAACCTAATGGTTAAACTAGCAGGCTGGGAAGCCACTGTTAAGGTTCTACCTCTCCTTGTTACCTTGTGCTAGTGCCTCAAGTACAAACTTAAGCCAATGCAGTAAGATGTGTTTGGCAGAGCATGCAGTCTAACCCTGAGTTGTGCCCACTACTCTTGTGCACAACACTTACTGCAACAAGGTACACTTGTTAGAGCCCTTGCATGGACATGCCATGTTAATGATGGCACTAGCTAGTACCATCCAATGCAGAGAGATGTGCTGCCATACTTCATTTTCTTAATACTGTAAAGCTTGTAGTATGAGAGGGAGTAAAGTTTCCAGGGCTGATGGTAGTCTACAGGCAGAAACTGGAGTTGATACTTTTTTTGGCAGGAAACTGCTTTCTGCATAAAATGACATGCGCGCAAAATGCTTTCTGCACTGAACATTTTTTGCACATACTTTCTGCATATAATTTAACTTGTGTACACAAATTTCTGCACACTTGCTATACACAAAGTTTTCTGTTCACACAGCTCTTGAATTTGTATATTTTTTTAAATTTCTGATGCATAAGGGACCTTTAGCTTTTATTTCTTGAATTTATAAGTATTTATTACAGATACAAAAATGTTAGTTTTTCTCCAGTGACTTAACATTTTTCCCAGAAAAAATAAAATTGAAAATGAAGGTCCCTACTGATGCATTGGTGATTTAAAATAGCTAGTTCATTTAAATTCAGCACACAGTTTCCTCTTTTTGCATTAGCCCTAGATCATAAACTGGGGACTGGGAAATATCTGCAAGTACCTGAATGTAATCTTTTTTTGAAGTGGCTGACCAGTCATAAAAGGTAGACTATTTAAAAAAAAAAAAAATCAATGTACTATCACAAGCTACTGCTGATGCATTAAGTAGTTCCCCCTCTGCTATAAAACATTAGTTAACTAAATTTTCTGTTGATAAGCAGGCTGAATTAGCCATGCTGAATGGGTGATGGGGCAGCACTAGGGAGAGCTGTGTCTCAAAGCGAAGGCTTTTTTTTTCCCCTACTGGGCATGCACAGTAATTCCTGCATGAATGAGCCTTCTAGAAGTCTCAGTATTTTTTCATCCACACTTCGCATGGACGTGGATTCTTCTCTTTCAATCTTCAGATTTTTTTATTCAAATTGTCAGTGCTGTCATGGCCCTGAAAAAAATGGTGGCTTTAAGTATTGTAGCTGTGGTCTCATGTCCATGGTGTGATTTTACAAATGCAGGTAAAGAAAAGTTCATAAATGTCTGTTACGGATGGCCACAACTAGTTTTATTTGGCTGGGCCTGGTCTACAACCAGGCAAACTGCTGGGATTGTGGTTGTATGTCGCCTCAGGCTGACAACATACAGAAAAGATGGCTCTGCTCTGGGCGTAAAACACTTGGGCCCAGTTGTCAGCCTCCTTATCCCTAGAAGATAGAGCTCCTCAGTCTTCCCAAGGCCAGTCACAGTGCCCTCATGTGCCAGAACACTTTTCAGCCTGTGCGAGCACACTGCCAGAAGTCTTGGAGGCAAAACCACATGACACAGCCCACATCTAACACCTTTACAATCTCAGAAAACACTGCATGTGCTGAAGACTATTCAGCACCAATGGCAATGCACCCTGCATCGAGTGTGGCACTTCTCAGCACCACAGACAGGGGCCCCTGACACCCACTACACAGAGGCACATGTGGAGCACACTGGTGCAAGCTCAGACTCCTATGAAGCCAAAGACAAAATTGCACCATCTTGCGCACCCGATGCATAAGGTGCAAGATGCTTCCCACAAAGCAAAAGTACATTTGGAACACTAGACAGGCATACATCTTCCATAGCCAATTGAGAGCCCCCTTAAAGAGACACAGAATACATATAGGATACTATTGAGGAACCCATCCCATGTTGGGATCCCTGGGGGGGGGGCTTTTTTTTACACCCCTGCTTCTCTAGAAGCTAGCGGAGAATAGCAAGAGATGGCCCAGCCTGATTTCATGGATATCCTAGTAGCTATGATTCCACTGCTGAGTAACAAAAATCTTGTATCAACCCCTGCCAGTACCACCACACATGGTACTGGCAGGGGTTGATACAACTACACAGGTCACCTTGCTCCCTTCAAGCCTATGGCAACAGGGCTTCAGACAGCCTACACCCAAACCCTTTGCTTCCTCTTACCACTAACTCCAGCTGCATCATTGGATACCAGCAAAATTTGGAGCAGGAGACCTCTACTGTCCATTTTATCCACTCCAGCAGGCAGTAGTTAACTGCTCCAGACATTCCTGATATTTGAAGATCCTCTTCTACCATCTTCACCCTGAGATAAAGTTGTCTAATACTGCCATCACCTGGGAAGTCTTGTACTAGCTCAACTGGTATCTCTTCTGGTCCACCGGAGGTAATTCCAGGCTGCTACTTCACCAGAAGACCTACCATACTCTCTTCTAGACAGTCTTTCTCTGAAGGTGGTCATCCTATAAGGAGCCTGACCCCCACATAGAAGTAAGAGCTTGCTGAGAACTTTGGAGCTTTCTAGTGAACCCGCAGCATTTCAATCTCATCCAGTGCTGCAAACATCTTTAATAAAACTCTGGGGAAACTCATACAGGGGTGACAGCAAGGCGGCTTGATTGCAAGTTTTGAATGCAGAAATCACCAGGATATGGAATAGTTCAGCTCCCCCATAACTCGGTTATCGTGGAGTCTGCCATGAAGAAAATCATTCTATTCCAACTTTCCTCCAGAAAGACCACAAACTGCTGGATGACTGGTAAAAAGGTTATCCAAAGTTTCACGCTTTTGCCTAGGATACAAATTCAAAACTCAACCAAAAATTCCCCCAAAAATTCCTCACCTTGCTGCTCCTCTGGGTGATCAATCCCAACAGTATTACAGCAGGAGGTGCAATCCCTCCTGAAAACACCATACAGGAGTTAAGCCAAGGCAATTACAACCAAGGCTATCATTCCAAATACTTTCTCAGCCTTCCTGAATTCTTGGGGATCAGACCTATCCAAGATCTTGGTGCTCTCAACAAGCATCTTTGTCGGGAAAAATTCAAGATGACATCCCTGGGCACCATACTGCCATTTATGTAGCTGCAGAACTGGATGTGCTCACTGGACCTTAAAGATGTGAATGCATACTTTCCTATGCACTCATCTTGGCATTAGCTTTTGTTTCCAGGTGGGGGACAAACACTACCAATACAAAGTACTTCTGTTTGGCCTCTTCTAGCCCTGAGAGTATTCACAAAATGTCTGACTGTGGCACACCTGCGCAAACTCGTAATTCGGCTATTTCCTCCCTCACAAGAGGCTTTGCATTCCAACAGTCAATCTGGAACAGTTAGGATTTGTAATCAACTACAAAATGTCTACCCTCCATCAGACTCCAACAATACAGTTCATTGGGGCCTGGATAGACTTATCTCAAGGGCTTTTCTTTCTCAGGACTGAGCAGACATTGAGACCTAAGGACTCTGCAAGCACAAACCATGGCATGCACTCACCTGCTATTCACCCTTCTGGGCCACCTGGTGACAGCAGTCTATATATAGTCCTCTCTTCCTGCCTACACATGTGGCACCTATAAAGGGGCTTACAAATGCAGTGGAATTATTTGAAATCTCTATTGTAGACTAGTGTTAACCAGCTTCATGAAGATTGATTTCAAATGGTGGCTCTGTGCAGGTGTCCTGGAGACTGATTTCTTCTTCAACCTAAACTACGTCAAATTATCCTAACCAGACACCTCTGCCTGAGGTGATGGGGGGGCACCATTTTCAGTTAAAAACATAGGGCTTGTTAGTCCTCCAGGAATCATGTTGCCAAATATTCTAAATCTGAGTGGTGTGGCATGCTGTCAGGGTGTTCCAGCACATTCTCCATTGACAACAGATGAGTCATACAGACAACCAGCTTGCAATGCATTACCTTAAACAAAGAGGGATGTTCTCTTGGACCCTCTACAAAGAGACTTTGGCCCCATAGAACTGAGCAAAATCCCACTGGACAACTATCTAGGCCATCTACCTTCCAGGAGCTGCAAATACAGAAGCGGACCAACTCAGCAGGGACTTCTGACCTCACAAAGTTTCTCTCAGGCAAATTATTCCAAGACTGGTGCCAACCATGGATAGATCTATTCACAAGAGAACAAAGAGCTTGGTTCTGCTCTTTACCCAAACCTATACAGGGAAGTGCTAGATGCCTTCCTAATTTCTTGGTCCCTGGGACTGCTTTATGCCTTACCTCCAATTCCATTCATAGCAAAGATGGTACAGAAGTGTATGCAGGGTGGAGCCAGGATACAAATGTCTCCAGCATGGCTGAGACAACTATGGTATACATCTCATTCAGTTCTTAACAGAGCTACCGTGCAGCTGAAGGTTGGAATCTTCCCTATTAACCAAAGGGAACAGGTTACTCTTCCACCATTTACAACCTTCTCTCAATCTCACAGCATGGAAACTGAGCACTCAACCCTAACCTGCTTCCATCTATCCAAAGTCAAAAACATCAATCTCAGCAAGGAAATATTCACTCATATTTTTAAGTGGAATAGTGGTTCATAAATCCTTTTCACATGTGAGCCTTGATAGATGCACTCGAATGGAAGATGTTGCAAGACCCATGAGGGATAGGTAGTGAAGGTAATCCAACATCTAAGTGCTATAGCAGCTTAATGTCTCAGAGGGGAACCTCCATTTTGCAGTATCAACTCTGTTTTTCCCGATACATGAAAGGACTGCTATACTTATGGTCCCCCCAGTGCCTTAGGATAACATTGTACTTCTAGTTCTAATGGCTCTCCTTTACATAATGCCCCTCTTACTTTCTTAACTTGGAAAGTTGTATTTTTGCTGGTGCTTTTAAGTCAGCAAGAAAAGTGAGCAAACCTCAAGCCCTAGTACACTTTCCACCTTGCTTACAATTTTTCCATGACAAGGTGGCTGTACACACCCACCTGAAATTCCTTCCAAAAGTGCTCTGGTTTTTCACATCAGTCTATAACGCTTCTGTATTTTTTCCAAAGCCATAGAGACTATCAAGTGGAAACTGCAAGAGAGCCTTGACTTATTAAATGGCAGGGTAAAAGGGGAATTGGCTTCAGATGTCAACCAATGAGTACCCTGACTTTTACAGTCTGGGGACCTGATAAGCATGGGGGTAACCTGCACAGAGCAGCAGTTACTACCCTCAGCAGAAGGCATGGGATTAATACCCATAACCAATTTTGAATTTTTTTTAATGCAACTGCAACATCACTCTCCACTTTGGAGGGGGTTGGAGTGTTCTTTTCTGCCATCATACTGTTTCTATAAACACAAAGTGAGAGAAATTGCACTTTTCGTGTCTTATGACCCAAATGGATTGGAACATGAGTTGCAAAAAACTCTCCAATTGGATTGCATGCACAGTCTTCTCTGGTGCATCTGAGATGTGCCTATTGAAGACATCTGCAAGATGGCCCCTTAGTCCATCTATATATTCATATTGCCTAGATCAGTGGTTCTCAACTCTTTTTTTTTTTTTTTTTTTTCCCCAGTGTGATACACCTGATAGGAAATGCTCACATGTGACACTGCTCATAATCCACAGTAAGTTTTTTAAAAAAGCCATTTTTATTAAGAATGACAAGGGCAAGATAAGTATGGAAAATTTCTTTCTGAACAGAAATTACATAAATAGTAAACATCCCATACCAGAACTGCACCAACTTCCAGCACTCACAGTAACCACTTCACCTAAGTGGGCAACATTGGAATATATTACTCCAGTACTCCTCCTATTAGGGAATTGGAATAAGCCAGGCTGCTATAGGGTCCTATACAAACTACATGCCAAAAATACCTCAGTCACATGTGCAGACCCTCACCTAACAGAATAGAGACCAGAAACTTGCAGACAAAAACTGAACTGGAAACTGCAACAAGCCAGACTCTGTATGTAGTGCAACTAAGGATAAAGAAATGTCACCAGACCTCATAAAACAAATCAATAAATATTAGTATGGTTTTACTGCTATTGGTTTTATAAGATTTTAAAACAGCTGATGAAATGAATATCCAATTAAACTCATAAATTTCCAGACACCAATAAAATATTTCAACACAGACCCAATTAAAAATAAGGATAAAAAAATGCTCTGCTCCCCATACCTGGAAACATTTTGATTTCCAGGTGCCCTGAGATTGTTGTGAATGGGGTGAGGGTTCTTGCAGCTTTCTCCTCAGCTTGTGTGTGACAAATCACACAAGGTGTGCTCATAAAGGTTCTGTCACACATGCTCTTTCACATAAACAGGCTCTTAATCACTCATACATGCTCACCCCCCCCACCCCCAATTGAACTAGAGGCAGCTGCAGCCTTGAGAAAGCGGTCCCATTGGTGGCAGGAACCAATGTTGCTCCTCTTTTTGCTCTGGGCTGATGCTGCACACATTTGTACCTAGCGTGGTCTCTTCTTCCTGCATATGTGGCCACTGCACACTGCTTCTTCTGGGGTGGGGGGGGAAGGAAGAAGAGACCTTACTGCTAGTACCACAGTACTGCTTCCAGCTCTCCTGCCATTTTCTACCTGCGCTATCAGCATTTTAAGCTCAGGCAGATGTGTGGTGGGTTGGGTTTTTTGCAGTGGGGGGGTGGGGAAGTGTGGTGGCACACCTGAATGTACTTGGCAACACATTGGTGTCACAATGTACTGGTTGAGAACCACTGGCCTAGATGACCAAGCTAATGCAGATGGATCAGTGGAAAGAGCAGTCATTCTCATCCAGTAACAAGCTGCCATAGAGGAGACTTGGGGGAGGGGGCAGGAGGAAAAAACTGAAACCAAACATGAAGTACCTATAACCCTCAGCCTGCTTATCAATTGGGGGGAGGGGAAGAAGCAAGCTTGCTTACCATAAAGTGTCTTCTGTAGATAGGTTGAATTAACCATGCGTTCCTGCCTTTCCTCTCTGGATAGCATCCCTAAAAGTTCTGGATGACTTTTTTTTGCTTTGATATGAATTAAGGGGACTTAAAAGGCTTATTTGTGTGGGAATTGTGCATGCCCAGTAGGGCAAAAAGCCTTGTCTTTGACAGAGAGCTCTGCTGGGTGATGCCCTGATGTCAGCCATTCAGCATGGCTATTTGATCTTACTAAGTATAGAAAACACCGTTTATGGTAAGCAAACTTGCTTTTTTGAGCCTGAAGTAGTAACTGAGTCATCTTGCTTGAGTAGCTGAGGAGCCTTAGTGAGAACTGGTGTAACAAAATTCATTGGCCTACTAGTTGGAATAAAATAATGCAAAGCATGTTGCCAGGTCTCATTGACAATTACATTCCTTTACATTTATTTTTTTCTGCAAGTTTGTTCCTACTTGTATCTTGGGGTGTGTTTGTGTCAGATAATCTGTAATAGATTTTTGGACAGGATTAAAATCCAGAAAATTCAGTGACAGCCAGCATACTGCAGAAGGTAGGAAGGTGGGTCTTAAATCATGGTCTTCGAAGCAAGCCTAGGGGCAGATGCAATAATGGGAGTTAACCTTTGTGCTGAATTTCAGCACAGTTAAGCTTTTTAACACCTGATGTAGTAAGCTAATGTATCTGGAGCTAAAACCAAAAAAATGCACTGACTGGCAAATGTACACAAGTTAAAAATGTGTGCTCGGCACAGGCTGAATGCACATCCTAAACTCAGGAGTGGGGGAATCTGTCATGATTTGTGCAGAAAGCATATTACCAGAAAACATGGCTTGCGTATACAAAGCATGTTTTCACACACCTCAGTTACAGGCATAACTTCAAATTCTGCACAGACTGACACAAGTACTGGAAATTTTACTCCTGGTCAGAGGTAAAACTTCTAGTGTTAAGAGGACCTGAGTTGAGCCAGGCTACCCCCCACCCCTCTGTATTGGGGAGGTGATGGTTAATACCTTTATTTGCATACAACTTCCATGTCTGGGTGCTAAGCAAGGCAGTTTTACACACACTTGTGTCCAAAGCCCTTTGCTGCATAGAGTAGCATTTGCACAGTGTGCCTATACCTGAGGGTAAAACTGTGCACTCTGCTGAACCCCTAGTTTGGTTATCAAGACTTTGAGGTTCTACTTCTAATCACCAAAATTTTGCGTATGTTAGTGTGAATGTTGGCAGAACACTTCAGAAAATGTTGCTTCTACCTTGGATGATTAGAAGTTTTGGTTTGAGCCTTAACCTGTCTAGTTGGAATTTGCTTTGGTTTCTTTCACATTGTTAAAGATGCTGAAGAAATATTCAAGCAGCTGCAACGTGCTTTACAATGAGATCAGCATAAATAAAGCAACAGGTTTTAGATTCGGAAAGCCCTGGACTGTCCTGGGGACACCATGGCCACAGGCTTGTAGTATATCCACAATGAATATTAATTATCTGTATCTGCTTACATTAGGTCTCAGCAAGACTAAGCTGATTTTATTTGGTTTCCTGGAGAACCACAGCTGGGACCCCTCTAACAGAATGCAACTAGAGCCTCCTACTTCATTGTACTTGTACATCCAGTCTGCAACTTTTTAGAGCAATATTTTGGGTTTATTACAAATATAAAAAAAAAGCAGGTATCACCCAAAGTGAGATGTTAGCATATGCTCATAGGACATTAACAGTTTAATAAAATGAACAGCAGTGTACAGTCAAGAAGCTATTAGCTTGATTATAAAGGTGTGTTCAGGCATAAACTTTAAACTGGCACACCTACTAGATTCTAATTGCAACACAGCAGAAAACTAGTGACTAATTCAAAAATAACACCAGACTTTTTGCTTGACTCCTGAAGTGAGAGGAGTAATTTTGATGGAGCTCCTCTCCATCAAAATTTGGATGGCAGCACTCCTGTGAAGGATTGGTTTTATTTAAAATGTTTTCCCCCCACACTCCAGAGTTTGGGGTGGGTACAAAAATACATAAAATAAGCACATTTAACTAATACAACAGAAAAATGGGAATACAAATGGTCAAAAATGCATTGCCATCTAATCTGAACTGTCAAATATCATATTAGGCTGTACCAGTGCTTATGCAAAACATTTTAATTGGTTGGCTCAAATACTTAAGTTTACAGCTTTTAAAAAATATCTTGGGCTTTTTTTTATATTGCACATGTGTGCAAGCAGAGTTCCATAGAACAGGACCAGCCTTTGAAAAGGTCATTTCTCATGTCCTCACAAAAGTGCACAGTTCATGGAGAAGGGGCTGCTGCATTTTAACTTTGAAGGGATTGTAAAGTATTGGGCAGGAGACTATTGCAATTCCCTCTGTTCTAATCCAGACCAATAAATACTAGAGATTGAACAACTAATCAAAACTTGTTCTAGTGGCTTTAAATGCTGTACAAATTGCAGTTTGGCAAACTATCTGTACTATGGATTTTGAAGTCACATTTAAAGTGACAGATCTAAGATTACCTGAATTCCAAACTTGTGAAATCTTGATCCTGTGCCTATCAAATAGTAATACAGATGCATAATTTCAGGATAGGAAAATGAGTTAATATACTTCTATCACAGGAATCTGTTCTTTTAATTCTTTGTCAGAGAATCTTGGTGCTCTAAGGGTCTGTATAAGGACAGACTCATAAGAACATAAATTGCCATGCTGGGTCAGACCAATGGTCCAAGCTCAGCATCATGTTTCCAACAGAGGCCGAACCTGGCAATTACCCAAACACTAAGAAGATCCCATGCTACTGAATCAATTAATAGCAGTGGCTAGTCCCTAAGTAAACTTGATTAATAGCTGTTAATGGACTTCTCCTCCAAGAACCAACCTTTTTTTGAATCCAGCTACACTAACTGCACTAACCACATCCTCTAACAAATTCCAGAGCTTTATTGTGCGTTGAGTGAGAGAATTTTCTCCAATAGTCTTAAATGTTACTTGCTAACTTCATGGAATGCCCCCTAGTCCTTCTATTATTCGAAAGTGTAAATAACAGATTCACGTCTACTCATTCAAGACCTCTATCATATCCCCCCCCTCAGCTGACTCTTCTCCAAGCTGAACAGCCCTAACCTCCTCTTCAGCCTTTCCTCATAGGGGAGCTGTTCCATCCCCTTTATCATTTTAGTTGCCCGTCTCTGTACCTTCTCAATCGCAACTATATCTTTTTTGCGATGTGGCGACCAGAATTGTACACAGTATTAAAGGTGCAGTCTCACCATGGAGTGATTTATAGAGGCATTATGACATTTTCCGTTCTATTAACCGTTCCCTTCCTAATAATTCCTAACATTCAGGCTGATGCAGTACAGTGCACTCCAACAGAGCACACTGTTAACCTGCCCTTGGACACACGTTTCCCTTACCCCTTATTCAGTAAGGGGTGGAAAACGTGCATCCAACCTGCAGCACCTAATAGCACCCTCAACATGCAAATGCATATTGATGGCCCTATTAGGTATGCCCGTGTGATACAGAAAGTAAAATGTGCAGCCAAGCCACACATTTTACTTTAAGAAATTAGTGCCTAACCAAAGGTAGGCGCTAGTTTCTGCCAGCACCCTCCGACTTAATATCATGGCGATATTAAGTCTGAGGTCCTGAAGAGTAAAAAGTGGGGACAAATTTTTTTTTTAAATGGGCCAGCAGCTGTCGGGCCAAAAATCAGATGCTCAATTTTGTCAGTGTCCAGTTTCCGAGCCTGTGGCTGTCAGCGGGCTCGAACAGACGCCAGCAAAATTGAGCATCTGCTGTCAAACCTGCTGACAAGCCACTGCTCCGGGTCAAAAGGAGGCGCTAGGGCCTCCTTTTGCCCATTTCTACCGCACCACCTAATTTAAATACAGAATCGTGCACACAGGCAAGTGGCCTGTGCGTGCACCGGGAGAGGGGGAGTTGTCTGCTCTCCCGCAGACTTTACTGAATCGCCCGATAGTTTGCTTTTTTGACTGCAGCACACTGAGCAGACTATTTCTTGCTGGCATTACAGAAACAGCAATAATCTTGCTGTTTCTGTAATGCCAATCTCTTGTCCCTGGTTTTCTCTGATCCAATACCACTCGCCTATGAATTTCCTGGCTCTTACATCCCACTCTCCATTAGTCCTACCTTTAACTATAGTATTTGAATTTCATAAATTTATTTGTTTTTGGTAATTGTTCTTATTTTATTTATGTGTGTTTGACATTATGTACACCTTATCATTGACCGTAAAGCTCATTGCTGAAATTATTGTTGTAAACCAAGGTGATAATGTGCCACGGTATATAAAAAATTTCTAAATATTTTAAAGTATTATCCAGTATGCCTAGATCTCTTTCCTGGGTGTTGGCTCCTAATATGGAACCTAGCATCATGTAACTACAGCAAGGGCATATTTTTCCCTATATGCAACACCTTGCACTTGTCCACATTAAATTTCATCTACCATTTGGATGCCCAATCTTCCAGTCTTGCAAGGTCCTCCTGTAATGTATGTCTGCTTGTGATTTAACTACTCTGAATAATCTTGTATCATCCGCAAATTTGATAACCTCACTCGTTGTATCCCATGACTTTTTAGTTTTCTTAGAAGCCTCTCATGAGGGACTTTGTCAAACACCTTCTGAAAATCCAAATACACTACATCTACCAGTTCACCTTATCCACATGTTTATTAACCCCTTCAAAAAAATGAAGCAGATCGTTAGGCAAGACTTCCCTTGGGTAAATACATGTTGACTGTGTTCCATTAAATCATGTCTTTCTATATGCTCTACAATTTTGATCTTGAGAATAGTTTCCACTATTTTTCCCGGCACTGAAGTCAGGCTCCTGGTCTCTAGTTACCCAGATCACCCCTGGAGCCTTTTTTTAATATTGGGGTTACATTGGCCAGTTTTCAGGTACAATGGATGATTATAATGATAGGTTACAAATTTTAACTAATAGATCAGAAATTTCATTTTTGAGTTCCTTCAGAACCCTAGGATGCATACCATCCATTCCAGGTGATTTGCTACTCTTCAGTTTGTCAATCTGGCCTACTACATCTTCAGGTTCACAGTGATTTCATTCAGTTCATCTGACTTTTCACCCCTGAAAACCATCTCCAGAACTGGTATCTCCCCAACATCCTCATTAGTAAACAGAGGCAAAGAATTCATTTAGTCTTTCTGCAATGGCTTATCTTCCCTAAGAGCCCTTTTAACCCTTTGGTCATCTAGTGGTCCAACAGACTCCCTCACAGGTTTCTTGCTTTGGCTATATTTAAAGTTTTTATGAGTTTTTTGCCTCTATGGCAAACTTCATTTCTAATTCTCTCTCTTCGCCTGTCTTATCAATGTAGATAACTTTCCCGGTTAGTATTAAAACTGTAGCAGTGCAGTGACTCAGATTAGTCTCCCATCCAGAGCTCACAAGAGTATGGCAAACTGATGTGCTGGAAGGGAAGGCAAATATTCTTTTGGCCCATTTCAAGGGAGGTAGCTGCTTTATGATATAGCAGAAACACACATCCAGCCCATCAGCTTACATAGCACGACATTTTTCAGGGTTGTAACTATTGATCTGTACAGGTTATTCCAGTGCTTAATTATCATTCTAAGAATTTTGTCTATCCCATATCTTCTTGAATTCAGTAATGGTTTTCTCTCCCCCCCCCCCCCCCCCCCCCCCCCATCTTTGCATCTGCATCCCAGTATTCTGGTTGCAGCCAGTACCAATCACTGTTTTGCTACATATTCTGGCAAGTACTCTTTGTGCAGAGTAGATATTAACATGCCAATCAGCCATCTCCTCAGTATTTTTTTCCACGAGCCAAATGCACACAGGCTTTTTTCTCCCTGATTTTTTTTCAAATTCAATCTTTTTAGTCTCCCCAGCACACAAACATCACACAGAGCGAATTGAACGGCTGAAATCATCCAGCTCTTATGCCCCGACGCCATCTTCCCCCAGCTGGATGAAGATACCATCGACTGCACATCAAAAAAGGGCCTCGACCATGGGAGAAGCCACAAAACTTACCAGAAGTTGGGCCAGGTACTCTTTGCCTACAGAGCCCAAGAAATCTCACCCAGGGGTACGAGGATCACTCCCCCCTCCCCCCTTACTCTCATTAAGAAACAATCTGCGTCGTTCAAGGCACAGGGACCTGTCCCTGGCATTTTGCAGCCTAAGACAGCACACAACCGCTCATCAAATGCAACACATGTGCTGTCTGTGGTGCAATCAAAGCATATTGAGCTGTTCACAACACTTTCGAAGCATACAGAGCCGTCTAGGAAGCTATCTAAGCATGTTGCACCATCTACAGCACCATTGCATGCAGACCCTGCAGCACATACACCTTCCAAAAGCCATAAAATGAAGACTCTCAAATTCCATACACACACCATGGGTATAAAGGGAAACCAGATACATCTGTACATTCTGGCTGCTTGTCTCATTCCCGAGCAACCCTTACAGATGTGGATGTAGAACTTTTTCTCAGACACACCCCCCCCTTCTCCTTCATCCAGGGTGAGCTCCAGCAGTGTGATCTCTCTATTCTGACATGTCTTCAGTCTCCAAATGGAGAAGCCATTCACCAGCCTTGCATCCACCTTCTCCTAAAAGATTGAAGCCTGGTCCTTCAATAAAACATCTGGCAGGTCTTCTTTCTCAAGACATTCTGCATCCCTACCAGTCTTCTAAAAAAAAAAAAAAAGTCAGACTATAATGCCATGAGGCACACTAGCATCAAAGGCTGTCTACAATATCTCAGGCGGTACCTTCTTTGAAGATATAGAATGCATGGAAGTTCTACATTCTCCATCACATCTCCTGTTGGAGGTGCAGGAATCTTTTCTGTAGGAGAGGATATTCCCAAGCTTCTAGGCCCAGATCACCCCATAGCCCAGAATCTCCAATTACATCAGCCTCGTCTCCCTCTTCCTCCACGGGCATGCCATCCAACCTACCAGATACCTTACCAGAACCCTATTCTCCACCAGAGGATCTCTCCTACTGTTGTGTCCATCGGTTCCAGACTCCCTCTCTCAGCCCTCCTTACCTCTTTGGCACCTCCCTCTTTGCCTGCAGGAAGATTGGTTGCCCTGGTATCCCCAGACCGGCTAGACGCTGCAACCCTTCCATGTTTCCTGGAGGCCATGGGGCACGCGCATGGCGCGAACCTTAGGGTCGTCCCCCCTGAGATGACATCACCCGTGACGGATATATAAGGTTTTAGCAAATTCTAACAGATCGAGTTAGTAAGGGTTTGGGCTACTCTGCCTCCTCTGACTTACCAGGAGTACTCGCTCCTCAAGGGCCCACGTTCAGACTTGCTCCGTATTCACTTCTGCCTGGAAGTCATCGCTGCCTACTACATCTGAATTACCATAGCTCTCTCAGAGCTTTCCCTGGAATCAGGACTTGCTCCTCAAAGGCCTACTTCATTCCAGCTCCTGGGCTTCTGTGAGACATTGTGTGAGTGTTACCATCAGGTTCGGTACATGAACTCTGCCTACTCACTATATTTCAGTTTCTCTACAGCGACTGCTGCTGCAAACTCCACTCACAGGAAGGTAGGAAACTGCTGTAAGGTTGAAAAGTGGTAGTGTGGCGCCCAAGCTAAGAGGCACGTCCTTCTACCTCATTCACATCACGTGACACTCCTAAAGTCTTTAATGGTAATTGTCACCACCAGACTTTTACAGCACTTTCTGTCAAGCAGGCTGAATTAGCCATTACATGGAGTGGATATCATCTGGGGGACTGGCTTCTCCTAGCTAGTAGAGCTTTGAGTTCTACTGAACATGTGCAGGCATTGCATCATGAGCTGCCTTAAGACATCTTTTGTCGAGTACACATTTGTATTTGTGCTGTCTCACAATTCTATGAAGAGCTGTATCTGCAGTAAGATTAGGTCTCTTATAGGGCCACAAACTATGCAGAGTTCAGTGCTCCAGAGCAAACAAAACAGAGGACCTATGTGAATCTTTGAAGTGGCTGTAGACCCTGTTACCACAGAACAATATCTACCTTTCTGGGGATAAGAGTTGAGCTCATGATCAGAGCCATGGTGTCAAGTACTTCGGAGAAAAAGTGGCATTTCCTGGCATGTAGCCAGATGGACTCAGGACAAATGGGTATAGTATGCTCGTGCTAACAGTTGGAGACGGATCTGACGTCAGCACGGGTGTATATATACCCCCACCGGAAGCGTAGCAACTTAGTAATTTCCGTCTCCAAAGCAGTTTGGAGAGCCTGCACGCTCACGGAGCGTGTTTTCCAAATCTACTAAATTTTCTACAGCACCATCGAGCCCCGCACTCCTGCGGTGATACCCTAAGGTCCTTCCCCAGTTGAGTTTCCTGGGGTGATTTCGATGATCCCCGGGAGGTTTAAGTCCTCGGTCCAGTGGCCGAATCGCAGCAGGGACGCAGCCCCCAGGTGAGGTTCGGGTGAGGCATACGAGGTGCCTCTATCCCAGCATGGACAAGGCAGTGGATGCATATCCTCAACCACGGCGGTGACGGTACTTGCCCTCTCCCCCTGCAGCCGGAGACCACCCAGGTTCCAGCCGGGAAGCGCCGAGGATCAGGTAAGGCGTACATCTCTTACTTTTGGTCTCCGAGGATCGGTGGAGGGCTCCATTTGTTGAGCCTTGTTCAGGTATTGAGCGCCCGGGATAGGCGCATGGCTATGACTAAGCGCATATTCTTCATTGTGCACATATGGCTGACCGCTTCTTGCTGAGAGCATATTGACTACCATTTAGCGTGTATTTCTAACCGCTTACTGCTGAAAGCATATGGTATACTATTGAGCTGCCCGCTTACTGTTAAGCGTATATTGTTGCCGCATATTATTGAGCTTGTATTGCTGCCGCATATTATTGTGCACCTATTGTATTGAGCGTATATTGCTGCCACATATTCTTGCGCACCTATTGTATTAAGCATATACTGCTGCTGCATATCGTTACACGCATACTTTTTCATGGAACAGAACGCCTCAGCATCTTCAGTGGGGGTGCCTCCTGCCTCAGGCATTCAAGCCCTCTGCCTCTGCTCTGCATGCCAGCTTCGAGCCACGCACAGTGAAGAGCCGGACTCCCTATGTGCCCAGTGTGAGGAGGCCGTGGGACCCTCGGGCCAGGACTCGTCTCAGCCAAGATTTGCTGATAGTTCTCCAGGGGCTACCCCGGCGCTTAGACTGCGTCAATTTCCTGGGTGGATCTTTTTAAGGGGATTCATGCCTTTGTACAGATGCAAACGGCTTCCTGTCCAGGCCCCGCTGTCCCTGCGCTGGCTGCGCCTACGGCTGCTGCGATTACGGCACCAGCGGATCCTGTTCCTGGACCTTCCCGCCCTTATGGGCAGGACCTCCTGCCGTTAGACAGTCCGGATCAGTCTGACCAGGAGGTTTCACCGGATGAGTTCGAACTCCTGGATGACGGGGAACTTCCCTCAGGGATTGAGCCATATAGAACCATGAGGCAGTACTTGACATCATCTCAAGCATCTTCCCCGTCCAGGACTTCGGACGTACCGAAACATCCTGCTAGACCTGCTGAGAAGCAGCATAAGCCAGCTTTGCCACAAGCTTCGAAAGATGCCTTTTGGCAATTATCTCAATCCTTGGCTGGTTTTTATAGCACGTTAGAAGCATCCTTTGCGTTGGGTAAAGCGCCCTCTGCTGGAATAGAGCCGACATCTTCTCCTTCGAAGGCTGAGACACACCAGCCTCTCCTAAGGGATTAAACCCGCAACCCTCCCCGACATCCTCTAACTTGCCGGAACCCTATGACTCCCTTTCTGACTCACCCAACTCGTCAACAGGATTTCCCTCCGATGTACCAGAAGGCCAACAGGAACCTTATTCTCCACCGGAGGACCTGTCTTACCCTCACTTTTTGGAGAAAATGGGTAACATACTCCAATTGCAAATTCAAAAGGAACCTGACCCTAGAGCGGAGACCCTGGGCTTGTTGAAAATATTTGACGTGCCAGGAGAACCTACCACGCTTCCGCCCCATGATCTCCTACATCGACTTCTCCTTAAGCTTGGGAGACTCCCCAGTCGGTACAAGCAGTTTCGAGAAAATCTGATATCAAGTTCCATATCAGAAGGGAAACACCACATGCGCTTCCACAACTACAACATGAATCCGTAATCGTGGAATCCGCAATGCAAAGATTCAAAAAGTCTAAACTTCATGCCACCTATCCTCCCAATAAGGATCATAAATACCTCGATGAGATGGTAGGAAAATCTATCAGAACGCAATGCTGACTACACGTATTATGCACCACCAATTCTACATGGTGCAGTACATGTAAGAGTGTATTCAAGCCACAAAGGGCTTACTATCCACAACGGGAGAACAAATGCCTCAGACACTACACGATATGGAGGAATGCTCTAGGCATCTCCTCCGCTCAGTATACGAAGGCATGGAAACTTCATCAAGGGCTTCAGTGACCGCGATAGCGGCACGCAGGACGGCATGGCTCCACTCCAGCTCTATTAGAGAAGGCGTCCATGAAAAGCTAGCCAATCTTCCTTGCACGGGAGACCACCTATTTGGTACAAAGCTACAGGAAACGGTGGGTAAGCTGAAGGACGAGGCATTAGCAGTGCAGTTGTTGCAGTCCCATCCGACGTACCAATCCTCCAGGCGCTTTTACCAGTACCCTCGTAGGTCTTCATATTTATTTAAAAACTTTTATATACCGATTTTTCACGGAGAGTATCCGACCAAAACTGTTTACAAGTTCAATTTATAACAAGGCAAAAATATTTTATTTAATTTCTGTTTATTTTATTAATTTTTATTATAGTAAAAGATTTGAAAATTCATCGTGTAAATATAATCCCTAACTCATTTACAAAACCTAACTAAAAATTATTACAAAAAGCAGGAAATATAAAAAAGTTAAGAAACCAGAAGCCATAATTTATTATGTGGTTAGAGATAAGCAAGCTGTTAGGCTCCAAGTGCATATCATAACCTGATACTGACATTATGAGGAACTTTGAGGAAGGATATTTGTTTCCTCAATTCCGGCATAAGCTATCGTGAATAAGTAGGTTTTTAAATTCCTTGTGATCCGTAATAGCTCTCAAGGTATTTGGAATTGAGTTCCAAAGAATGGGACCCGCCACAGAAAATGCCCTCGCCCTAGTTATATTTAGTCTAGCCAGTCTGACAGTAGGTACATCAAGAAGATATTTAGAGGTAGACCTAAGATTTCTAATAGGCTTATATAACCGCAATGAAGTGCAGAGCCAGGTAGAATCCGGATCATGAATTAGAGTATGTATTAATGACAATTTTGTATTTCACCCTAAACTTGATGGGTAGCCAATATAACCCATACAATATGGGGGTGATGAGAAATCTCATAGGTACTCCTGTTAATAAACGAGCAGCAGTATTCTGAATCTGTTGCAAAGGTCTTAAGGTGGAATCAGACCCAGAAAAGACTATTACAGTAATCTAGACCTGAGAAAATAATAGATTGAATGACCATTTGAAAATCTGATTTAAATAGAAGAGGCTTTAGCCTTTTTGTCTGTAACTTAAAAAAAGAAGTCTTAATCAGATGAGAAATGTGATGAGTTAAGGACAAGTTGGAGTCTAATTGTATTCCCAAATTGCGAACTACTCTTTATCTCAATCACCTCTGTACCTAGTGTGACCGATTAAGGTGGACAGTTGATGGGATTTTCAATCACACTTAACAGAAGTAACTGTGTTTTTTTAATTAAGTTTAAGCCTACTGTGGCTTAGCCATTGTTCAATTGTCTTTACATACAAATTACATAATGAGATGGTCTCGGTCCAAGATGTTGTATGTCATCGGCATAAATTCTAAATTGAACGTCCAAGGCTGACAGTATCTGGCACAGTGGAATAAGATATATTAAACACTGGTGATAGAGAGGACCCCTGTGGCACCCCTGTTTTTTGGGTGTACAATTGTGATTTACCTTTAAAATTAACTTGCCAACAACAATCTGAAAAATAGCTCTCAAACCAGTTTAATACTGTACCTTGTAACCCTATACTTTGAAGTCTGGATAAGAGAATTCTATGATCAAGCGTATCGAACGCTGCAGATATGTCCAATAACACTAACAGTCTATATTGGAATCGAATCCTCTTATATAGGTATCAAATGTAGAAAGAAGAAGGGTCTCAGTTGAGTAACCCTTTCTAAACCCGTGTTGATTTGGGTGTAAGATGTCATAATCTGATAAATATTCTCTTAACTGATACGGACGTTGGTCCTACAGATCATACCAAGGATATCTCCCTCAGACCTATCCTAACTACCAAAGACAAACACCTCATCAACCATCTCAACTTCCATGTAGGGGTAAACCACGGGCACAGCGCCAGCAGAGCCAACAACCTGTGACCGCCAAGCCGGCTCAGTCTTTTTGAAACTAATGCCACAACCATTACCACTGCCAGGGAGGATCCGGTCTTGTCTACACATATGGGAACACATAACATCAGATCAATGGGTTCTAGACATTGTAAACCAGGGGTATTGTTTACACTTCCAAACAAAACCAAGCCTGCACCCAATTCGCCTCTTCAGAGAATACGAGGACTCACCCACAGCTCCAACAGGAGATAACCAATCTTTGTCAAACAGGGGCCATTGCGCTCCTCTCCAAGATCCACCACAATCAGGGATTTTATTCCCCCTATTTCCTGATTCCCAAAAGGTCGGGGGGCCTGCGACCCATCCTGGACCTAAGGGAACTCAACAAATTTCTGGTAAAGGAAAAATTCTAGATGGTATCCCAGAAGTCAATCCTACCACTCTTACAACCCAACGATTGGATGTGTTCCATCGACCTGAAGGATTCATATACTCACATTCCGATTCACCCCTCTTCTTGGTGTTACCTATGTTTTCGTTACAAACACAGACATTACCAGTACAGAGTACTCCCCTTTGGGTTGTCAGCTGCACACAGAGTGTTCACCAAGTGCATGGTAGTGGTGGTGGCACATCTCAGGAAACAAGGAATGACAATCTTCCCCTACTTGGACGATTGGTAGTGGCTCCAACCAAGGACCTGCTCAAATCCCATCTACAGCGGATCCTACAATGCTTACAGCAATTAGGACTGGTAGTCAATTTTCAGAAATCTCAACTCCAACCGACGCAGCAACTCCAATTTATAGGAGCATATCTAGATACCATACAAGCCAGGGCTTTTCTGCTGCAGGACAGACAACTTCAGTTACGTCAACTCTTACAGAGTTTACGGACAAAGCAAGTAACATCGGCACGTCAGGTGCTAGTAGTCCTTGGCCACATGGTAGCTGCCAATTTTCTAGTCCCAAATACCAAGTTACACATGAGAAGGTTACAGTGGGGACTCAAACGACAGTGGAAACAGCACTCGCAACCTCTCTTGCAATCAATCACCCTTACCAAGGAAATGAAGAGAGACATCTCTTGGTGGCTCCTTCCGTCAACACTAGTGAAGGGGGCTCTATTTCGTCTACCCATTCACAACGCAGTCCTAACGACAGACGCTTCCCGAAAGGGCTGGGGAGCGCATCTAGAGGTATACGAAACGCAGGGCCTGTGGTCTTTAGCAGAACAAACTTTACAGATCAACCTGCTGGAACTTCGAGTCATTCGCCTTGCTCTGCAAGCATTCCAGACATTCTTGCGTGGTCGCAGAATTATGGTATATACAGACAATCAAGTAGCAATGTTCTACATCAACAAGCAGGGGGGGGATCAGGTTCCTGGACCCTGTGCAAGGAAACATTACAAATTTTCCATCTAGCACATCAGCAGAGCATACATCTGCAAGAGACTTATCTGCGAGGCGTAGCAAATACAAGAGAGGACAGATTAAGTCACATCTTTCATCCCCACAAGTGGACCCTCAACGCGGAGGTAGCGCTACAAATATTCAACAAATGGGGAACTCCGACAATCGACCTCTTTGCTACGGAACACAACACTCAACTTCCCAGGTTTTGTTCCATCCATCCAAGCACACTGAGTAGCTCAAGATGCTTTTCTGATTCCGTGGTCCATAGGCTTCCTCTATGCCTTCCCACCCATTCCCCTCATCACCAGGACTATTCAAAAATGCATAGCAGACAGAGCGCAAATGATACTCATCGCTCCTGCTTGGCCGCATCAACCATGGTACAGTTACCTCCTTCGCCTTTCCAGAGACGAACCGATCCGGCTCACGAATCATGGGGACCCTGCTCCATCCGCTACACTCCTCCCTCCACTTGACAGCCTGGAGACTGACAGGTGGTTAACGCAACAAAAGGTATCCCATAGAGCACAACTCATACTTCTAGAGTCCAGAAAACCCTCCACTAGACTCAATTACAGTTACAAATGGAAAAGATATACCACCTGGTGTACGTTACACCACATCTCCTGTGGATTGCACGCCACAACAATTGCTGGACTACCTGCATACCCTTTACGAACAGGGCTTAGCCACAGCATCTATTCGTGTCCATTTGAGCGCTATTGCGGCCTACCATAGGCCATTTAATAATGAAACAATATCAGCTCATCCCCTTCTCGCTCGATTCCTCAAGGGCATACTACACATTAGACCACCTTCCAAGAAACCAGCAGTTCCGTGGAACATCAGTATAGTCTTGGAACAATTGATGCATTCCCCATTCGAACCCATGGAAGCAGCACATATAAAATACCTAACCTGGAAGGTAGTATTTCTCGTCGCAGTCACTTCGAGGCGTGTCAGCGAACTACAAGCATTGGTACACTATGAACCGTACCTACAGTTCTTCCATCAAAAGGTAGTACTGAGAACGCATCCCTCCTTTCTACCAAAGGTCATTTCGCAGTTTCATATTAATCAAACAATTGACCTACCAACCTTTTTTCCAAAGCCACATGCCAATGAACGCGAGGCATTGTTACATACCCTGGATTGTAAGAGGGCGCTAGCGTATTACAGAAATAGAACGTCGGCCTCATCACGCCCATCACAACTATTTCTATCCTTTGACCCTAACAGACCGGGTCTACCGGTCACAAAACGGACCATATCAAGCTGGATAGTACAATGCATCCAATTTTGCTATACCAAACAGAACATACCGCTACTTCAAAAGCCTAAAGCACATCAGGCTCGTGCCCTGTCCACCTCCTGGGCACACCTTAGAAATATTCAGCCTATAGATATATGCAAGGCGGCAACATGGACTTCCCTGCACATTACTGCTTAGATCAGCAAGCTTCGGCGGATACACAGTTAGGTCAAACAATCCTACAATCCGCAACAGCTCACACCAAGTGATTGCCACAATCTCGTTCACGTGTCAAGAACAGAATAGTTAGCACGTGACAGGGAGCTTGTGACTCCCAGGACAGCATGGCTAATTCATTCCTGCTATTCACGGGGAAAAACAAGTTTGCTTACCGTAAACATTGTTTCCATAGATAGCAGGATGAATTAGCCATGCTGACCCACCCACCTCCCTGGCAATCACCAATGTCACTCAACCTTACTGCTTAATCACAGATTGAGGAGAATCTGTACTTCCTGCGCGGGAACCCACGCACAGCCGCAGAGGGACAAAAAACTAACCTCTGCTTTATCAAGCTCCGCCTCCTGGACCTGATTGACAGATCCTAGGACAGCATGGCTAATTCATCCTGCTATCTACGGAAACAACATTTACAGTAAGCAAACTTGTTTGTCCGTTCCCCCCCCCCCCCCCCGTAGTGCATAGGTAGATCTTTCTGCTTTCTTGTTCTTCCAGACGTCCACTTATTACAACGTTTTTAGCACTTTTTAAAATTAGTTTTCCTCAACAAAGTTACAGAAATACTGGTAGGCTTCTGTCAGTATGGATGCTTAGAGCCTGTTGATCTATGTCTATGCTGGTTGTCTGGACTCAAGGAAATTATAAGGTAAGTAACTTCTCAGAGGGCAGGCAGGATGGGAGACATTGAGATGGAAAACTTCTGTCAGTTTCCAGAACTGTCTGAGCATGGTTGGTATGCATTATACCATGCATCCACACAGGATCCCCTTAGTCTTTTTTTTTTTTTTTTTTTTTTTTCCCCCATGGAGCCTCATGTCATGGCAAGGTGCAATGGTGCTCAGTCCTGGTTTTTTTTTTTTTTTGTTTTTTTTTTGTTTTAACCTGCCAGTGAGAGGTGGTTTGTCCTCCCAGTGCAAAGAGCTCCTGGCTTTGACAGAACGAGTCAAATCTCTGGAGGCTAGAGTACAGATCTGGAGTAGCTTAGGCAGACATATATAGATGAGACCTTCAGGGACATAGTGGAGTTGGTACTTGGCTACTCTTGGCAGCCCTGGTGTTTTTGGAGGAGGAAGGTCTCCTGGTGAGAGCATCAACCAGGTGCAGCAGGAAATAATACTATAGCAAGGTCCTTTGCTCCAGGTGACTGTCTGTGAGGACAATGCATCGCCCAGGGCTATTGCTCAGGAGGGAAGGGTTAGGTCTGCTGTCATAGTTGATTTCAATTATGAACTTAGGGCTGTCTGGTGTGAAGGTGGCAGACCTTGTGTATCACAGATAGGATTTTAGACAGTGCTGGGGAGGAATTGGCTGTTGTAGTATATGGAAGGGGGGGTGTCTGGAAGCCACTCAGCATTACATTCATAATTGAAATCACGAACTGATGGCCAACCTAACCCTTCCCTTCTGAGCAATAGCCAAACTTAATCTTGGGTACAAAGCTGAAATCCAGGACCTCCAGAGTAGCATTTTCTGAAGTAGGCAGAGCTTTGGAAACCCAGTGCATAGATGAGACAATGAAAGAAGGATTGTTTTGTAAGGGACTAGGGAATCTTTTGGGGAAAGGGGGAGGGGTTTTCTTCCCCCTCCCCCTTCCAAAGGGATGGGGCACCACCTTAACCAGGGTGGAACCAGGCTTCTGGCACTAACCTTTAAAAAGGAAAACAGCTTTAAACTAGAACAAAGGGGAAAGCAGTCTTGGGTATCTTCAAAAGATACCAATGAAGCAGGAGTTAGGGCATCCCAACAGAGAAGTTCCAATAAAAGCAAAAGTAGTCCATGTGCCTGTAAGAACACCTAAACTAAAATTTCAGATTATCCTTGTCAAAAACAGGTTAATACAAATCAAAAACACACTTTGAAATGTCTGTATGCCAGAAGTCTAAGATGGGTGAGTTAGTGTACAGCCGTGTATGATAACATAGACTTAATTGGCATCTCAGCGACATGTTGGAAGGAGGATAACCAATAGGATAGCATCATACCATACAAATTATATTGCAATGATAGGGAGGAGCACTTTTGTTGGACTTTATGCCATCCCAGACAGATAAGGATCCTACAAGACTGAAGGCAAAATTTGAATCTCTATGGGTAGACATCCCTTGTGTGTTGGAAGAGTATAGCAATAAAGTATACTCCGACCACCTGGCCAAAATGAGGCTGATGACAATATACAAAAATTAGAGGAGCTAACCAAATTACTACTGCACTACTAATGGGAGACCTCAATTACACTTACCTAGTCAATATTGGGGTAATATCAGGATGTGCTAGAGTTCCTGGATGGAATAAATAATTTTGTGGAGCAACTGATTCAGGAACATACGAGAGAGGGAAGTATTTTAGATCTAATTCTTAGCTTAATGCAGGATTTTGTCAGAGGTGTAATGGTGGTGGGGCCGCTTAGCAATAGTAATCATAACATGATCAAATTTTGAATTAATGCCTGGAAGGGGACAGTAAGTAAATCCACACCCCTAGCACTAAACTTTCAAAAGGGAAACTTTGATAAAATGAGAAAAATAGCTAGAAAAAATACTGAAAGATACAGCCTCAAAGGTGTGCAACACACACAGACATTTAGGATTTTTTTTTTTTAGAAGTGCAGTCCATTCCACACATTAAGCAAGGTGGAAGGAAGACTAAACTACTGCCAGCACGATTAAAAGGTGAGGTGAAAGGCTGTCTTAGCCAGAAGGTCTTCCTTAAACTTTGAAGATGGATCTGTCCTGAAGAAAATAGGAAAAGGATAAGCAGTTGTGAGTCGAATGCAAAACATTGATAAAACAGGCTAAATTAGTTTTTGAAGAGAAGTTGGCCATAGAGGCAAAACTCATAATAAAACTACATATATCCTGTTAGAATTAGTTGCACCATTAGATGATTGAGGGATTAAAGGGTTGCTTAAGGAAGATAAGGCCATTGTGGAAAGACTACATTTTAAATTCTTTGCTTCTGTGATTTACTGAGGAGGATGTTGGAGACCAGTTTTCAAGGGTGATTCAGATGAACTGACCCAAGTCAGTGTAAACCTGGAAGCTGTAGTACACCAGATTGACAAACTGAAGAGTAGCAAATCACCTGCACTGGATAGTATACATCTGAAAACTAAAAATAAAACTTCAGACCTATTAAAAGCAGTTTGTAACTGGTCATTAAAATCTCTGTAGCTGAAGACTGGAAGGTTGCCAATGTAACCCAGATATATAAAAAAAAAATGCTCCAGAGGTGATCAGAAACTATAGGCGGCTGAGCCTGACTTCAGTGCTGGGAAAAATTGCAAACTCTATTATAAAAAAAAAAAAAAAAAATCACAACCTATAAATATCTAATGGGACACAGCCAGCATAGATGTACCCAAGGGAAGTCTTGCTTAATCACCCCTTCAAAATGTAGCAGATTTGAGAGGCATGTGGATAAAGGTGAACTGGTAGATACTGTGTATTTGGATTTTCAGAAGGTGTCTGACAGTCCCTTTATGAGAGGCTTTTAAGAAAATTAAAATCATGGGATAGATGTAGGATTAAATGGTCTGTTTTCAGAGTGGAAAAAGGTAAAAATAGTGGCATAGCCCAGATCTGTACTCAGACCGGTGCTCTCTAATATAGCTCTTTGGGATAATTTATAAACACAACTAGTGTAGTGGTCAAATTTGCAGAGGACATAATTATTCAAAGTAGTTAAATTGTAAGTGTGTTGTGATACATTGCAGGAGGACCTTGCGAGACTGGGTTTCCATATGGCACATGGAGTATAATGTGGACACTCCGAGGTGATGCATGTAGGGAAACATAACGAATGTTGTAGCTACATGATTAGGTTCCATTTTAGGAATTAACACAGGAAAAAATCTGGGCATCATAGTTGATTACATTGAATTGTCAGCTCAGTGTGCTGTGATGGTCAAAAAAGCAAACCATGTTTGGAATTATTAGGAAAGGAATAGCAAAACAGGACCGTCATGCCTCTGTATGGCTAGACTGCACCTTGAATACTGTGTGCAATTCTGGTCACTGCATCTAAAAAAAAAAAAAATTGCACTGGAAAAAGTACAGAAGGATAACCAAGATAATTGGCATGGAATAGCTGCACTATGAAAAAATGCTAGAGGTTAGGACTGTTCAGCTTGGAGAACACAGCTGAGAAGAGATATATAAAAGGTCCAGAAAATCATGAAAGGAGTTGAACCGGTAAATGTAAATCTGTTTACTCTTACAGATAATAGTATTAGGAGGCACTCCTTGAAGTTGGCAAGTAGCATGTTTATAACAAATCTGAATTCTTTTTCACTGAATGCACAATTAATCTGTGGAATTTGTTGCCAGAGGATGTGGTTAAGATAGCTAGTGTAGGTGGGTTTAAAAAAGGTTTGGATAAGTTCCTGGAGAAGACAAACTAAATAGGGAATAGTCACTGTTGCTGGCATTAGTAGCATGGGATCTATTTAAATGTTTGGGTACTTGGCAGGCACTTGTGACTTGGATTGGTTGCTGTTGGAGACAGGATACTGGGCTTGATGGACCACCTGGTCTGACCCAGTGTGACACATCTTATTTTCATCTTAGCCAGGTTTTTCTGCATTTTGGATAGGACGGACTGACTGACGTGATTTGGCCAGTCTTTCCTTCCGAACTTTGAAGCATAGAACCCAACTCTGTTACTACCTAGTACCCCGTTCTTTCTGTTCAGGCTGCTCCCTCGTTACAACAAAATTTGTTGTGGCCATTGGTACTTGTGTTGGTGTCCTTCTTTTTTTTTTTTTTTTTGTTGGCTCACTTTTTTTTGGGGGGGTGGGTGGGTAACCTGTAGCCCACCCGTCACCCCATGGAGATGGGTTTTATTTACATTTTTCATTAATTCTATTTTATAACACTGAGGGGACCCCATGTGGATGTTTGGCTTAATGTATGCTGAGCATGCTCAGACAAAGTTCTAAAAACTTTGCCAGTTTTTGTGCCAGGCTCCATCAGATGCCCTCCATGTGGGAAGACTGACATGCTACTGTTACAGGTAAGCAAATCTTATTCATAAATCGCCAAGGGTGGGTGGGCTGAATCCCAGACTGCTGACTGAATTCATTTATCAGCTCACTAAAGAAGGAATGAATAGAAGCCACAAACTTACTAACTTTTCTGCGTATGCTTCTGAATACACAGGTTTACGGCAGTAGCATAGCAATATGCTGTATCCCAGGCTACCTCTTCCTTTTGATCTTGCTGTCAAGTCTGACATTTATTAGTGCTGTACTATAGTATTCCAGTTATCTAGTACTTAAACCAGTATTACTCACCAACAGTTTTAATTAGCCCCAGGCTGTAAAATCTCCAAACTTTCAAGTATTCTGTTCATAGCAATGCCATCCCAATACAGGGTATTCAGTGGCAACTAAGTGACACTAGGAACATGCAGGAAGAGGCCCTGGTAACTGTTAAAGTCCTGGATTTCATAAATATTTCAAGCTTCAGCAACAGAAGCTGATTGTGCTGCAGGCTATAGCAGTGGTTTTCATTCATTTTAAAGCCGGGGCTGGAGGAGTGCTGACACTTTTTTTCCACCAGGGCCTCAGGCCAACAATACTAACTGGTGTGTGCCAAATATGGCTCTCATATGCCACCATTCTATTCTCCATCTGGTCTCCATTTTTTTTCCCCAAATACCTCCTAATTCCTTACAGAAGCAGCCTCTGCATCCAGAATTCGGGGGGAACCTACACTTTGTTTACTTGCTGTTGCTGCAGAGCTGCCACCACAGGACAAAAATCTTAGGCAAGCTGGGCCTGTCAAATAATTTCTCTAAGTGTAAAAACAAACTGGGGGCTGCCCTAGGGGGTCAATGGTAGCTGTCCACAGGCCTTATTACCTTGAAAATGGGTTATCAAGAACTTGCTAAATGTAACAGTAGGGAAGCTACTGTATAGAAACTGCACCTTATACAGAGCAGGAGGCTAGCAGAAATGGGGCTTAGCACCCCCCCCCTCCTTCTGAGTCTGTCAAACTTGAGCAAGTTCTAATGTTGCAGCCCACTTCTTCAAACTCTAGTGTTTAAAAAAAAAATCACATGGCTGGAATTGTGACAACTGCCCTTTATACCCAACTGCATTTTGCGCACACATCTAACAAAGGACTTTATACTTTCTCTCTGTAGGCCTCGGGTGTAACTGTTGCAGATGAAGTCATTGCTCTCTTCAATCAAATGAAAGTGCGAAAGGCATCCAGCCAAGAAGAGATCTGCAAGCGGAAGAAAGCTGTGCTATTTTGCCTGAGTAGTGATAATAAGAAGATTATCGTGGAGGAGGGCAAGGAGATCCTAGTGGGAGACATTGGCAAGACAGTGGATGATCCCTACCAAGACTTCATTAAGCTGCTGCCCAAAAATGATTGTCGCTATGCCCTTTATGATGCTAACTATGCCACCACAGAAACGAGAAAGGAAGACCTAGTTTTTCTCTTCTGGTATGTGTGGCTTTTTTTTGGGGGGGGGGGGGAGGAGGAGTGTTTCTTTATAGTAATTTGGGAAGGCTGATGTTCCATAAATTGAGCAAGTATGAGCTGGAACCCATATATTGAACGAGAACCCTGGCATCATATGTGACCCCTTTATTGGGATAGCACACGAAATGGGCACTTTTTGACTTAAACTTGGGTTATTTATCATTGGTTCAAAGACTCCATGGTGGAACTGGTGGGGAAGTAAAGGTGTGACCTTCAAAGTAGGATGTTCAGAGTGACTAAACTTTACTTGTTGGTGAGGTCAGAGATAGTGGTCTTCCAGCCATAGCCAAAAATCTTTGCATTTTAAATAGTATTAAAAAAGGCCTATCCTGCCTTGCTATTTTGCTTTATATAATCTGCAGATATTCTGTGAATAAACACAGCCCCACTTCAGTAAAAGCTGTCTGACCTGTATTTGATTTTGCTGCATGGGATCAAACATAAGTTAATGGTGGCAGATAGTTGTGCTGAATCTCCTTGTGGGGGGGCTTTTTCTGGGAAAGGTGGGCTGTTTTGACTTTACCAAAATGTACCAGTATAGGACACATTGTGGTTTCATACCTGAGGAAGTTGCTGTTTAAATATACTTTTGGGTTCAGAAATTCCTTTACAAATAGACCTACTGTAAACACAAATGATGGCAGAAAGACCCACATGACTCATCCAGTATGCTCAGAGGCTTTTTAGATTTGTAACTCTTACTCTGTGCAGGTTACTCCCATGCAGGTTGCACATGGATAGAATGGGATAATGGCTTGACCAAAAAGGAATAGTTTAGCATTTCAAGCTTGAAAATCTACTATGAGCAGTATCTTCAGTTTGTTAGTCTAGGCATGAAATGTGTGCCCAAGTAGCATAAGGGAATACCTAAAGTTAACACTACTTTGCAGAGGTTGAACCCTGACCTGCTGTGGAGAGATGGATGTTAACTGTTCGTTTTTCTAGCATGTAGACACTTATAACAATGGGTTATGCACCTCTGCCAGGAAATGGAGCAAACTGACAGCCTGCCAGTATTCTGTCTCCACCAAGGTATACAATAACTGAGGGAAAATAATCAAATATTGGTTCCCCAATGTACACAATTACCCAAATAAGGAGAACCTTATATCATATAACATGTATCATTTAAAATACACATTTATTTAAGAAAGACACAACTTAATATAAACCCACATATACAGTCATACATTTAAAATATCACAAACGTGAAGTCATATAGGCAGGAATTATTCATAAACAAGATGTAAACATAAACAATATAACATTCAAATGAATCATATATTGTATTAAAGTGCTTCTAAGTGCAAGTTCTCGTAGCTTTCAGTTTCACAGCTCTCCTCCGTTAAATTCTCATGGCTTTGAGCTTCACAATTCTCCTTCATTAATCACAGCTCTCCTCCGTTAAATTCTCATGGCTTTGAACTTCACAGTTCTCCTTCATTAATCACTGCCATAATGAAATTCACTCGAATACCACCCATCACTACTCCCGACGAAGATCTCCGTTTCACCTGACAAGCAGGCTTCCTCAGGGGAAACGTCTAATATCGCATGCGAGTCCAACCAAGGGACACACAAAATTGTATATCCAAGTCACGAATTTTTTCAAAAATCTTTAATTCACTTGAACTTCATCAAAGCTTCATATCCATTCTTCAATATGGTCACAACACTTCAAAAAGTGGAAGTGACATCATCACTTCCTTTCTGCAAGGATGGAGATCCTTGCAGAATGGAGATCCTTGCAGAAAGGAAGTGATGATGTCACTTCCACTTTTTGAAGTGTTGTGACCATATTGAAGAATGGATATGAAGCTTTGATGAAGTTCAAGTGAATTAAAGATTTTTGAAAAAATTCGTGACTTGGATATACAATTTTGTGTGTCCCTTGGTTGGACTCGCATGCGATATTAGACGTTTCCCCTGAGGAAGCCTGCTTGTCAGGTGAAACGGAGATCTTCGTTGGGAGTAGTGATGGGTGGTATTCGAGTGAATTTCATTATGGCAGTGATTAATGAAGGAGAACTGTGAAGTTCAAAGCCATGAGAATTTAACGGAGGAGAGCTGTGATTAATGAAGGAGAATTGTGAAGCTCAAAGCCATGAGAATTTAACGGAGGAGAGCTGTGAAACTGAAAGCTACGAGAACTTGCACTTAGAAGCACTTTAATACAATATATGATTCATTTGAATGTTATATTGTTTATGTTTACATCTTGTTTATGAATAATTCCTGCCTATATGACTTCACGTTTGTGATATTTTAAATGTATGACTGTATATGTGGGTTTATATTAAGTTGTGTCTTTCTTAAATAAATGTGTATTTTAAATGATACATGTTATATGATATAAGGTTCTCCTTATTTGGGTAATAGTATTCTGTCTCCAGCAGATATGGACATGCATCTCCCTACTGGGGATTGCTTCAGATTTTAAAAAGAGAAATTGAAAGAAAGCCCCATGCTCCTGCAATGATACCAAATGGTCCCTCCCCCAGTTGAGAATTCCCAAGATTTCCGTGGTCCCTCAGACAAGTACCTTGATCCGGTAGCTGGTTAAGGCTGGCATGGACTTAACTGTTTAAGCAGCAGGTGCAGGAAGCCAAGCACTCCAGTGACAGTATATGCCCTCTCCCCCTGCAGACAGAGATAGTCTCTGTACTTGGCCAGGAAGGCTGAGCTCAGGTAAGTTTGTGTTCTTTACGGAAAAAAGTCAGAGTGAAGGGGTTAGTATAAGACTTCACCTGGTCTCCTCCTTAGCTCAGTGTGCTGTCCTGACATTCATTCCCATTCAGTTAGGGAAACTGAGCAGACCAGGTGGGCTAGGCCCCATTTTAGGCTTCTCTTGGTGTGCCATGTGGTAGGGCTCAGCAGCATCTTTGTGCACAAACACTGGGTGCACAATTCGGATGCACTGACTATCCTGTAGAGGGCAGCTAAACATGCAGAAAGTGTGCAAATTCTTACCTATAGCTTATCATTGTATGCACATGTAAACTTGACACACATTTTCAGTCGCCTGTTACGCGTACTGACAGCTTAATGGGGCCGGTGGCTAAGACCTAAGCATCTTTCCCTCTGTGCTGCCTGTCACATTTGGGTATCTTAAACCTGAAGTGCCCTCTAATTTGTGCCAGTGCTGCTTAGAAGCTCAGGGAAAACTATTATCCGATTTTTCACTAAGGCTGTGTCCTCCCAGCCTGATAATGGCCTGGTTGAGAATATTTCAGGAGGGATGCCTGAACTTGGAACTCCCTTGACTGGTTCCTCAGTAGGGGATGGCAGTTCAGTGGGCACCACACAAGCACCTCCTGGGTTTGGCATGGGATCTTCTGCCTTTTTCTTGGGTAGAAACTTTTTTTTTTTAAGGGTTACAAGCCTTTATTCAGGCAGTCCCTGGCTCCTCTATCCAATCCAAAGTACACCTCATGTGGCAGGTGTTTCAGACACAAATCCAGATGGTACTGATGAGGCAGATCCGGATTCCTTGGAGAATGGGGAAATCCCTCCTGGACTGGAACCATATAGGACTATGTTGTGGTTCTCTCATGAACTGCCAGCCCTAATTTCCCAGACATTGAAGATGCTGGGAGTTCCTGGGGCTGATTCCATGTCTGAGCCAAAGAAAAATCCCATTTTGGTCTCTTTGCATAAAGCCTCTTGCTCTTTTTTTTTTTCCCTGTTATGTAGGCCATTCAAGAATTGATTGATCTTGAGTGAGATGCCCTGGAGGCAAACCTCTAAGGGAGTTGGACCTTGGAAGGCCCAAACCCCTTGGATCCAGCAGTGAGCATCTTTTTCTGAAAGTAAAATGTGCTTGTCTAATTCCTGAACGGACAACTATCCCCGTGGAGGGAGGAGCGGCCTTGAAGCATGTACATGATTAGGCTTGAGGCCATTCTTAAGCAAACATTTTTTAAGCTGTGGCAATGACCTTGCAGATAGCTTCCTGTCCTGGTGGCTCGCTCTTGTCTGCTTATCTCTCAGGAGGTTGACTCTGGGGTGAATTCCAGGGCAATTATGGAATCTGCTGCCTTTTTTAGCAGATGCAGGCTGTGATTTTATTTCTGCACTTCAGCCAGAGTAGCTTTGGTAATAGCAGCCAGACATTAGTTATGGCTTAGAAATTGGTTGGCAGATACAACCTTCAAAGCTAATCTTACAAAATTGCCGTTTTTAAAGGCTCACTCATTTAGGAGCAAGTTGGAGAAGCTGGCCAATAAGTGGGGCAAATCTCCGGTTCCTTTGTTCCCAGAAGAAAACAAGCAGTTGCTGTGCTCCTTTGGTATGAGGGGTTATCGCAGGGGTTCCAAGTGGTTTTGCCCTTACAGAGGGGCAAACGTTCAGAGGACTCGGCCTTTTGGTAGGTTGTAGTCCTTTCATCCTAGACTGCCCAAGTGAGGCACAAGCTCAGGTAGTGGATCCTCCCAATGAAGGCTTGCTGACCCTGGGCTTGGCACCCAGGGTCTCTAGTCCACTAAGGAACACTCTTGTCAAACTTCCTGGAACTTCAGGTGATTGGTTATGCACTATTGGCTGTTCAATAAAGTTGTCCTGATCCAAACAGACAACTGGGTAGCCATGTGGTAGGTTGTCAAGCAGGAAGGCACAGGATCATACCGCCTGTCAGGAAGCAGTCCCAGGGTTGGTCATGGTCCATGTACCTGGCCAGGATGGAGAAAGTGGTCCTTAGACCAGGGGGTAGGAAACTGGATATTCCACCTCTAGGGGAGCCTGGCTGTCTGTTAACATCCCCTTGCAACAGGAAGGTGCTTAGATTCAGCCCCCTGTACAGGTTAGATAGCAAACCAGTCTCTGATGCCCTTGCCTGTCACTTGGGCAAGGGTCTTCTGTATGCCTATGCACCGAATTTTGCCCTTAGTGACAGTCTCTTGAAGCTTCATGAGAACAATAGGACTATGAACCTCATAGCCCCTTATTGGCTGAGACAGGTCTGGTTTCCACTTCTATAGGAATTGTCATCCAGAGATCAATCTGGAGACTTCCACATTTAAAACTAATCAGAATTTTTTTCACTTCGTGCACAGTTAAGCTCTGGAATTTGCCAGAGAATGTAGTTGGCATAGCTGGGTTCAAAAAAGGGTTGGATAAGTTCTTGGCAGAGAAGTCCATTAACTATTAATCAAGTTGACTTAGGGAATGGCCTCTGCTATTACTGGCATTGGTAGCATGAGATTGTGGTGTTTTGGGTACTTGCCAGGTTCTTGTGGCCTGGTTTGGCCTCTGTTGGAAACAGGATGCTGGGCTTGATGACAATTTCTTATGTTCTCATCACACAAGATCAAGGCAGGCTGCAGCATCTCAACCTCTAGGCCCTGTTCACAGCCTGGATTTTGAGAGGTTAATCCTGTAACCGCTTGATCTCTGAGGATGTCTCTGGGCCTGGTGGCTGCTTCTAGAAAGTCCTATGAACTGGCATGGTTTTCTTTATGGTGTGAGCAGAAGTCCCTAGATGGTATGCCCATCTCTGTACAGCATATAGCTGTATGATTCATAATGGGGCCTGCTTCAATTGAAGCCTCCCCTAAGGCCTCATGTGGTGTTAGCTCAGCTGATGAAAGTTCCTTTTGAGATGCTGTGCACCTATGACCTGCAGTACCTGACCTAGAAGGTCATATTCTTGGTGGTGGTCACCTCAGTGTGCTGGTTCAGTGAGCTCCATGCCTTAGGGTGGTCTAAGTTCCTATCATGATAAAGCTTAGTGTAAGGTGGATAAGTCACTAAGGTGGTGATGGACTTCCATCTTAACCAGTCAAGTTGTCTTGACAAAATTCTTTCCCAGGCCCCATTTGCACAAAGGCAAATGAGCACTAACCAGTTTGGACTGCAAGCAAGCCTTAGCCTTCTAACTGGAGCAGTTGGTAGCCCATAGACCGTACACCTATCTTATTTCTTTTGATAGGAGTAGGTTGGGTGTTGTCGTAGCCAAACATGCTAGCAGATTGCATCTCCCGTTATTCCCAGGCAGGATTGCATCTTGGGGGGGGGGGGTTTCATGTTAAGGCTCATTATGGCAGCATTGGTGACCCATTTGCAAGCAGTTCCCCTGGAGATCTACAAGGCTGTGGCATGGAGTTTTCTCCATAGTCACATCCCTTTATTGTCAGGATAGGGTTGACTGGTAAAATGGTAGGTTTGGCCAGTCTGCCCTTTGGAACTTGCTTGAAGTGTAGAACCCAACTCTCTCTGCCTAGGGCCCATTGTTTGGGTTCAGGCTGTCTCTTCCCCTCCGTTACCAACAGCACTGTTGTGCCTGACACCTGGTTAGGTGTCTCTTGGTCCCCTTTTGTGTTGGGTGAATCTTTAGGTACAGGCTGCTCCCCCATGTATGAGGTCTACCATTCTCTTGTCCTCTGAGAAAAGAGTTGCTTACTGTTACAGATGTTTTCTGAGGACAGCAGGATGTTAGTCCTTACAAAACCTGCTCACCACTCTATGGAGTTGGGTTCTTTTTTTTTTTTTGTTTAAATTGTAATTATGTAACGACTGGAGAGGGACCCCATGTGAATGCATAGAATAAGATTGCTGTGCATGCTCAGTGTGCCTAGTCAAAGTTGTAGGAACTTTGACAAGTTTTCCACATCAAGGCTTAATCTGTTGTAACCCATGTGAGAACTAACATTCTGCTATCCTCAGAACACCTGTTACGGGTAAGCAACTCAGTTTTCTGAGGTTTAGTAAGCTAAATGATAAACTGCTGCGGCCTACTTCTGCATGCTTAAAAGCACATATGGGTGCTTGTGCACATAAAACTGTGGTCTGGTTTTGAGCACGTATTTGTGCAGGTACACCCAGGCACCCTTGGAGTGCACTTGGGTGACCTGGAGCAGAGTTAAGGAAAACAATGGCACTGGGGATGAAAGGTCTGAGTGCCTTGCTGTTTGAGACTTTCCATATAAGGCAGTCTAGCCATATTTCTATGCCTCTTGTCAGCACTGTTTAGATGCTCAGGCTATTTGGTTACCACAGATCTTGCCAATGTTGGGACTTCCCTTTAGCCTGTGGTGACTCTGGAGGGGGGTGGCATGGGAGATGACACAGAAGTTAGTCTCCCCCCTTCTCCCTGGTGGCAGAGGCATCCCTGAGAAAAGGATAGTGTACCAGGTTTGGACCTATGGATCCAACTTTTTTTTTTTTGTTTCCCTAGATAAAATTTTTACAGGGCCTGCAGAACTTCGGCAGGGGCATCTGGTGGAGGAGAAGCAGTCGGTTGCTCGGGCCTCTCGTTATCCCCTGCTGGCAAATGCTGCCACATGTAAACATCACAGGGAGGCTATCCCTGGAGATCAGGGGGTTGTGGATCATGATGAATCAGATTATTCCGATGGGGTCTTAGTTTTCTTTTCTCTGGAAGGAGACATTCCACCTGATCTGGAGCCACATTGGATTCTTCTCCAGTTGTTTTTCACAAAGATAAGTTGCCAAGTTGGTTGATTCAGACCCTAAAGATGCTCTGTGTGGATGGGAGTGATGCTGCAGGCTTACAAAAGAAAGATCCCATAGCTGTCACTTTATGTGAAGTGTCTTATTTCTCTTCTATTTCTTACTTTCCCCTCCTGGGTTCAATTCAAGGTTTAATTGACCTTTAGTGGAATTCCCTGGAGGCAAATTTTTGAAAGGGGGGGGCACACTTTGGGTTTGGACCTAGAGGCAAAGGAACAGTTATGTTTCTCAAAGGTGGATACCTTGATATGCACTGTTACCAAGCAAACCACTATTCCAGTGGAAGAAGCAGTGCTAAAATATGCTTAGAGGAAACTATCATTAAACAGGCCTTAGGGGCCATAGAGGTGTTGCAAATTTGCTTCTTTTTACTGCCTATTTGCTTGGGCTGGTTTGCATTCCCCTCAGACACAAGGCGCAGGGTCCAGTGGCAGATTGGTAATGGATTGGGAGCCACGTGTGGGCTGTGACTTGGTGTAGTAGGCTGCTAGAGGGGTGGCTTCCATGATAGCAGCTAGGTGCCAGTTCTGGCTACAAAATTGGTTGGCAGACACTATTTCAAAGTCCTTTCTCACAATAATTACCCTTTAAGGATTCTCTATTTGCTATCTTCAACTTACACCCAAATAGCTGGGACGAATCCAAGATTCCTCTATGTCCAGAGGACAAGAAGGTGGTGCATCCTTTCGGTGCAAAAGGCCGCTCCAGGGTTTCCCATCTGTTTCTCTTTTATAAAGGGCAACTACTTAAGACTTGTCCCTTTGTAAGATCTGTCCTTTCAGCCTAAAACCTTGTAAGGATGTGGGCTTCAAGGCCAGATCATCTGTCTTTTGCTATGAAGGTGTGTGGGCTCATCACCTGGATTAGGAGATAGGCAGTTATCTGTCTCTCTTTTATCAAAGGTGGGCCCAGATTGATACTGGTTCCTGAAGATTGTAAAAGATGGCTATGCTGTAAAAGTTCTGAGTCTCTCCATGCAACTCTTTATAGATGTGACACTGGAAATTACATTTAGGAGTTTTTTAGATTTGATGGTTGTAATTCCTGATACCAGATTGCAAGAAAATGAGGCATTACAAACCGGGAAACTTCTCACGTCTCTTGGCCTATTTACATATTCTCATTTACCAGGAATCTGTGGTTCCTATGCGCTGCCATTCTGGGACATTCTTATCCATTTTAGGCCCTGGCCTTCAGACTGGCTACTGTGCCCCAGTCCTTCTCAAAGGTCATGGTAGTGGTAGTACCATATCTGTGCAAGGATGGCATCCTGGTCCATCCGTTTTTCTGGATGACTGATTCAGGCCTAAAGTGCAGAAGAGAATCACTTGGCATCTCACAAGGTGGTGTTGCTTTAGGAGCTAGGCTGGGTGATCTTGGCCAAGAGCAGTTTACAGCAGTCTCAGACACTAGAGTATCAAGTGTGATTCTATATGGAGCAGGGCATAAGAACATACCATACTGGGTCAGACCAAGGGTCTATCAAACCCAGCATCCTGTTTCCAACAGTGGCCAATCCAGGCTTCAAGTTCCCAAAAACTAGGTCTATCCCATGCTTCTGATACTAGTAATAGCAGTGGCTATTTTCTAAGTCGGCTTGATTAATAGCAGGTAATGGACTTCTTCTCCTACAAGAACTTATCCAAACCTTTTTTAAACCCAGCTACCCTAACTGCATTAACCACATCCCCTGGCAACAAATTCCAGAGTCTAATTGTGCACTGTGAAAAAACTTTCTACAGTTTTAGCATGTAGCACACTTAACTTCATGGTGTGCCCCTAGTCCTATTATCCAAGAGTAAATAACCATTTCCTAGCATGTAGCAGATGGACTCAGGACCAATGGGTATAGTGTACTCCTTATAGCAGTTGGAGACTGATCAGATTTCAATCTGACGTCAGCCCTAGTACATATACCCCTGCAGGAAGTGCAGCTCTTCAGTATGTTCCATCTCCATAGCAGTTTGGGACTCTATGCACAATAGCACAGAGTTAAGAGTATTTTAGCAAAGAAAACAAAACAAATCTTATCTCTACAGACAAGCCGTGCTATCCTGCGGTGACACCCATCAGGTCCCTCCCCCAGTTGAGAATTCCTGAGGTGATTTCCACAATCCCTCAGAGGTAAGCCTCAGTCCAGCAGCCGACCCTTGGCAGGGACCTAGCCCCTGATATCGGGTGAGGCGGTGGTGGTGAAGGTATCTTCACACCCCACCCCCCCCACCCCCGCAGCCAGAGACCGCCAGAATGAGACTGGGAAGTGCCTAGGTAAGGTAGAAATCTATTTAAAAGTCTCTGGTCTCCGAAGCTCAAGGAGTCACACAGGTTGCCAGCTGGGACCAGTGCCATCGGGTTGATCTGCCCTAGCAGGGCTAGACCCCAGTCAGATGAAAGGGTCCTCCCACATGGAGACCCTCCAGGGTGGTTGCCATATTGTCTCCAAGCTGCAAGCCCTCTTGGCATGAACCATCTTCTACGAATTACTCCAGGGGTGGTGCGACTTAGGACTGTACCACCACTTTCGGCAAAAAAAAAAAGATTTTCAGAATTTCATTTGAATCTTTCCCTGCCCATGCTAGACGGGGATAGAAATGTGCATGGTGGTTGTAGGCATATGTCAAATGGCATCTGGTGTGATATCTGAAGATTACTCACTTTTAGGAAGTCTTAGGCATTTGTGCTCCATGATTGGAGGTAAACGAGAACTATGATGCAGGCAGCTGTTGCCCATCGGGTGAAAGAGGTGGTCATGGCTGCCTATGTGCATACAGATGTCCTTTTGCCTAAATAGGTCAGGGCGCTTTCCACTAGAGCTCCGGAGGTTTCTTGGGACTTTGGTTGTCTCCCATCTGAGATTTGCTGAGCAGCGATGTGACATCCTTACAAGCTTTTCCCAAGCAATTCTTGGGAAGTTAAAGCTTAGGAGGACACAGCTTCTGCACATATAGCATTGACGGGACAGCGGGTGCCCTCCTACTCTTCAGTGGAAGCTTTTATATCCCACTGGTGGAGCAACTTCCCCCTTCCTCTGAGTGCAGAGAGGAGAAATTTCTACTTGCTTGAATTTCCTTTCTTCTAAGGAAAGCAGGCCAATCCAATAACTTGTCCTAGGCTGCCTGCTTTTTCCTTTATAATGTAGATGAAGAGTTTCTGGTCATTTTGAAGGACTGGTAAGTGAGTTAACCAGCCTCTAAGATCGATAATCTTTTTTGCTGAGCTCAGGGTTTTTCCATTTGGTTGGAAGTATGAGTGGTTTAACTTAAGTCATATTCAAGTCTAATCAGTTTGTCTAGTTTTGGCTTTTCTCGAGATACTAGCAGGCTGTCGGGGCAAGGCTATATGTCAGTGACATCAGTAAGTCATCTTTTTACGGTCTCCATCTCCTGGTAGGATTGCATAACCCACTGGTGGGTTTGGCCTGCCATCCATAGAGGAAAGAATTTCAGGTAAGTAGTAACTTCTCCTTTGCAGTAGTACTAGGAGAACACACTGGAGTGTCTTACATTTCTTGGCAGCTCTAGCATGTGCTTCTGTGTAAGGAAGCTTGAACAAGCTTACTGTAGTATTTATTTATTTAGCATTTTTTTATATACCGAGGTAGAGCAGAGTAGCCTTCACTCCGGTTTACAGATTATAACATGTTACATAAAACTAATTGAAGACATTGAAGAGAAAACAACAATTAACAATCTGAGAACTGTCATGTCAAACATAAGAACAGGGCAAGATATCCCAAAGGATAAACACATTGAGCATAGCAGATAAGATGTACCAAAGGATAGGTACATTAAATAGACTGAGTTCAAGTACTTCTAGCTTTATAAGAGAAGGGTTCTTCCTCCTGCTCATTTGGATCCAAGGCTGGGAACTATTTATTTATTTTTTAATAGCAAACAGCTGGTGGTGGTAAAGGGTCCAAACAGGCAGAAAAAATTCCCCAGAGATGGGGGGTGTGGGTTGGGTTTTGATGAATATGCTATGGAATGATCTGTGTTTTCCTGTTTGATATTAAATTGCAGGGGAAAAAAAGAAAATTCTGCAGATAGTTGAACCAAAGGCTAATGATGCTTGAGTCCAGTTGACCTGGAAACACTGAAAGCCAAGCCCTGAAGAGTGTTGATGTTTGAGGAAGTCTGTCCTATATTGGGACAAACTAGGAAGGGCTAAGAAATGGGGGTGTGGATGTGTTAGAAAAATCTGGTGCTGCCATTGTTGGGGGGGGGGGGGGTGGGGTTGGTTTTTTTTTCATAACTCTTTAACATACTAGGCCTTTCATTATTTTTTTTTTCCCTTTGCAGGGCTCCAGATTGTGCACCGCTAAAGAGCAAAATGATTTATGCCAGCTCAAAAGATGCCCTTAAAAAGAAATGTCCAGGTAAACCTTCCATCTATTAGACTTTCTTTTCCATATGTTTTTGGAGCTGGCCCTGTTAGACAGGGAGTGGAGATGGGATTAAGTACTTGCCATGAAAAAAAATCAGCACTTGCTCATCAGATATCACATTTCCACCAAAGAAAACACTTTAAAAATAGGTTTTGGTGCTGACCTAGTTCCTGTACCAAGCTGCTTCCCTTATTGCAATTTGCACTACTCACTAAGTGTATATATTTGGAATTGTTTAGCTTTCATTATGTATATTAAAGTGTTGGCCAGAATATCTACTGTTACAAATTTAAATATAAAGTCAGGACTTCCCCAAGTCTGAGGGACCCACAACCAGTCAGGTTTTCAGGATATCCAGAATACATTTATTAGAAACATGATACATATACATTTTTATTTCGTGCATCTTATTTGTGGATCTCCTGAAAACTCAACTGGCTGGAGAGTACCCAGAACAGGTTTGATCTAAAAACTGTCCTAATCTTACCCTCCTCTGCCTGCAGGTATCAAGCATGAGTGGCAGGTGAACAACATGGAGGACATCCAAGATCGTGGGTCACTGGCTGATAAGCTGGGTGGCAACGTGATCATGCTGGAAGGCAAACCATGTTGAAGACACTGCCACTTGAAATGTGGAGGCTCCATTAGAAAGTCCCCAGGCTACCTTTATTTTCCCTTTGTGGTGGGGAAGGATGGGTGGGATTCCTAATCGTGTTCAGATTTCAAAATGACTTTATGTTCTGCACTTTCCACATTCCCCAACTTTTCTCTTTTGAACCAACTGTGTAATATCTACCATTTTTTTTTTTTTGTTTAAATCCACAGTACAATTTAAACCTCCAACAGTGAGCGTTTAAATTGTTTGCCAAATCTGACTCGTACATGTGGATTTTTGTTAAACTTCTTGCAAGTTATCTGCCAGGCCTTGGGTTGAGTGGAACAGTGTATATGCCATCTGTAAGCTTGTCCTCCCTTGTTCTGTGTATTTGGCCCAGGATATTTCAGATTGTTCTCAGAAGCAAAACTTGATGTGGAAGGATCTGCTATTGGAGTGCTATTGCCTCAGTTTAAAAGTAGCTGACGGCATAAATTCTTGTCAGTTTGATTAAAAGAGCAAAAATTGGTTGTGCAAGTCAAGTTTCCTCCTATTCAGACCACTTACCATCCAGTAGCCAAAGATATGGAAAATTTCTTTAGCTTGCTCTTAATTCCACTTTTTAAACAGACCAAATTGTTTTACCTACAGTTAAAGACCAAGAAGTGTTAAAGCAAGACCAACAAGTGTTTAAAAAAAACAAAACCCCAGCTTGCTTTCAAATCAGATTTAGAACATTTTTTTTTTCTCCATTTTCTACTGAAGTAGAAGTGTAATGCACGATCTCAGGATGATCATTATGGGTTTACTTGTTTGTGTCAACCAGTTAATGTTTGAATAATTTGGGACACAGAGTTGCTTATGTTTTAATCTCCTGCACATCTTTTAAATGCGACCAAATTTCTCTTCAGCCCTGTCTTGATAAAATTTGAGGATGACAGATCTAATTGCTCGGACTAGTGACTTGTGTTTGTATGTAGTATTGTATATAAATGGAATATTGAGTCTGTAAAAGATGGGATGGAAAGTTTACCCCTCCTTTCAGTGGAGTTACTAATATGGATGGAGCACCAGTAACAAAACCTTTCAATAAAATCCATTAATGCTAAATCCTTTGTCTTGTGACTTTTTTTTCCCTTTGTTTTTGCATCACACATGGGCTGGACATTCCTTGCTGCTTTTAGGTAGATCTTTTTTCAGTAAGCTGAACAAGTGTGCAACTAGTACAGGTTTTCATACATATGGCATGAAGGGACATAGTCTTTCTCATGGGGCTGAGGAAAGGTTGTTATGCAGTCGTATTAAACCTGTGTGCTAACAGCTTAAGATTGCAAGGGGTCAGAACCGGTAGGCAGATCCTTTCCTGATACCTTGACCCATCCTTTATGAAAATTGATGTGGGTCATGTTTTAGTGGCTTTAGCTGGACTTGAGGAACAGGGCATCAGAGGTGATACACTCGACACTGAGGCTAACTGCCCAAATCTGGGGAAGCAAGGATGTTTCCTCCCTTAAACAGCTCACCATAAAAGTATATGTTGTAGTGTCTGAAGCAATTGCACCAAACTGAAAGATGTGCAGCTTTAAGGGGTTTGTTCCTAGCAGGCCCATCCCTAAGGGAGGGAGAACTGGAGCAGGTGTCAGGCCCTGTCTTTTTTGATCCCTCCCTGACTCTGTTAGCAGGAGAGCAGAGATGACTTGGGGCTGAGGGGGGAGGGTCTTACTTTGTAAAAGGGGCATTTATGAAGGATAAGGTCAGAGCAGAAAAACTAAACACTTATTTTTTTTCCTTTGGGCTTTACTGCAGAGGATGTTGTGAGATACCTAAACATGAACCTTTCTTTGTAGTTGATAAAATTGTGCTTCCCAAATTTTTAGCTAATGACTTCATTTTAACATTTAAATTCACAGCATCCCAGAGGATGTCTAAAGCAGTGTTCCCCCCCCCCCTCAAATCACTCTATTCTTGACCCTGACCCTCTCCCCCTCTCTCTTCCCCCTGGAACCTTGATGTAAATTCTAGAACTTTCAGCAGGCTCTACTGAGCAGATGCAGATGGCGTCACCTCCCAGGCAGAGCACCTCTCATCTTCCCCCTTCCCTTCCTCCAGAACCTGTAAGCTATGGAGAGGCAGCATGGGCTTGTCCTGCGCTGCCATAGATAACATGGGGCAGGCGCAGGGAGAGGAGGTGGTGTGGAGGTGTAACCCATAGCAACCAGTCTGAATTGCTGCCTCATTGGTTACCTCAAACAGCAATTGTGCAGATTTTATTTGCTTGCCTCAGTCAGCAAGATGCAGCAAGGCAAATGGCAGAAGCTTGTTTTGCTTCACAGCTTGTGCTGATCCAGGAGGTTTTTTGCTAGCGGTTTTAGTGCTTAGGTTTTGTGTTTTAGTGGCCGCAAATGCAGGGCCGATGTCCAGTCAGGTGCGCCCAGCTGGGCTCCCGCCCCTGGTGAGTACTGATGGTGTGGTGACCCTGCTGCCAACAGCCCTCCCCTCTGTTTTGTTACCTAGTCTCCCCCTGAAGGTGAGGGGCATCCGATTCTGGCAAGAGTGGCCCTGTACCTGCCCTAAGCTGGCCTTTGCTTTGCCCACCCATTCCTTCACACACACCCTCCCCCCACTTGCAAGGCTTCCTTTTGCTACATGATGAAACTTGTATGCTTCAGCAGGAGTTTTGATTTTCACAGGCTATCCTGTGCTGATTCCAGCCCATATTTTGTGACCCATTTTCCTTTGGGGCTGTTTAGCACAGGCAAGGCTGGCTTGGCCTACCCTGCACCCATAGAGAGAAGGATTCAGTGAGGGGCAGGTAGTGTTGCAGCCCAGCAGTGGTGAAAAGGGCAAGGTTCCTTGAAGGAGGAGGGAGGTGCACTGATTACTGCAGCAGCTCAGGTATCTAAGGAGCATGCAGCCACCCTGCCTCCTTCCCCATAACAGGTTTACTGCAAAGGGGGGAGGGTGGTGCATGAGGGAGGGGTAAGCATCCAGTTAGAAGGCAGGCTTTGAGGTGCCTAAGGGGCAGAGCTAGCAGGGCAGGGTATGCCAGGGAACTGCCAAGTTATAGGACAGAGGAACTGAGTGGATTTTCCCAGGTGGAGCTTATAGCAAGATATCCTGGAGCAGTATGTGAGTACCCAACTGGTGACAGAGGTGGCAGGGGCAGTTCAGGGTGGTATGTGTACCAGGGGGTTTGGCTGCTGGATTCTGGGTCAGTTGAGGGGGCCAGAATTTTCCCACGGGATGAGTGCAACATGGGTGGGAGCAGGGCTCAGGTTGCTTTGTTTCAGCATCCAGCAGGTTTGAGAAAAGCGAGTATGGTTGCAGTGTGGGGGATAGGGGCATCTTCTATTTCAGATGTGGCGTTTTCCAGGAACTCAGAGGCAGGAGGGATAGAGTTCCTGCAAGGACAGGAGGCACACATTCCCAGTAAGTCAGGATGCATCTGGAGGTGATGCAGGAAAGCAGCGCAGCAACTTTGGGAGCAGGTAAGAAAGGAGGTGAATCAAAACACTGATCACATGCATTGGGGTGGTGGAAAAGATGGGCTAGATTCAGTTCCTTTTCTAGTTTTTTTTTTTTTTTTTTTAATATTTTTCTTAACAGTATAATCATCACCAAGAACTTTGGGGTCAGACTTTGGTTGGTACAAGGAAATAAAGTACAACACATCAAGGTAAAGCCCCAAACACCACCCAATCCTTTATATTGCCTTCCGGTGGAAGGAAGCAGTTCACAAAGATCCCTAAGGTCAGCGTTACGAGATGCAGTTCTAGTATACTGCTACTTTTCCGGATTAGACAGAGCAACGTAACAGAGATGACCATTTAACTTAAAACAGCTACTAATCTGTAATTTAACCCCCTCACCCAGTCCCCATTGGTTCAGAAGACCTCCCCCCCAGGAAGACACTGGCATATCGATACATGGATATAAGACAGTATGGTATGGGCTAGGTCATAACACCTTAAAAGCCTATAGATGGAGAAATGCATGTTTGCCCTTCCTCTGTCTTCCCCCCCCCCCCCCCCCCCCCCCCCCCCCCGCTATGGGCTTGTTAGGTTACCAAAACCCCAAAATGTTTGCATTTGCCCTGCTAACTGGGCAGGAAGATAGGCTAACGGGCAGGGGAGCCTCTTTACTCTGATATGGGTGGGAGATTTTTGCCATGCAGTCAATAGTTCCATATGTTGTAGCCTCAATTTTCTGTTTCCAGACCGTTACAAGAGTTGGTTTAGGAGCGGTCCATTGTGCCGAAATAGTCACCCGGGCAATAAGAAGAAATTTATCCAATAGCTTGGCCCAAAGTTCATCCATAAGGGATGCCATGTCTGGTATCATGCCTAGAAGCCAAATAGCTGGGTCCATAGGAAGGGTAGACCCCCCCCCCCCCCCCCCCCATTTGAGTTGTCAGATTTCTAATGGACTCCCAAAATTATTGCGCGGGGGGGGGGCAGGTCCAAAAGCCATGGTCTAAGTCCAGGGATAGTGGCCACAGCGAGTACACTGGCTATTCGTGACAACCCCCATGTGATATGCTTGGTGCTGGGAGTAATAAGACTGGTGAAGAAAGCGGTACTGCTCCTCTCAGAGGCATGTTTTCCACTGTGTCCGGGATGCGCTGGAAACAGGATCTAATGTCATTCTGTGAAATCACCTGGGGAAATTGCTTATTCCATTTCACGGTAGCCAAGGCAAAGTGGGCGGTGAGTGCTTGAAGTGCAGCATAGTATTGGGAACACGTTTGGTGCTTGCCATCTGGTCCCAGAAGCAATCCTTTCCTAGGGGCACTGTTGGAAAAAGCAGGTTGTACCCTTATCTCTGCAAGGATAAAATAACATAATTGTAGTTGGCCATAAAAGTTTCTGGAGGGAAGATGGTAGCATTCCCGAAGCTCCTGGAAGCTGAATATAGACTGGGTTGGAATCCTTCTGAATCAGTTGAGACACATTTTTCAACCCAAGTTGCTCCCATTTTTTTTTTTTTTTTTGAGGATGTGCGTCATACCCGGTAGGCATTTTCGGGCATCACCTGATAGGCAAAAGGTCTGTAGAGTCCACCTGCACCTTTAAGCGTTTTGCATACAGTTCGCCACAGCAGTCGGGTCGAATTACTTCACACTCTTGTGATATACTTGGGAAGGTGCAAGCCTCCAAGATGTAATACTGCTCCTGGGGCATAAGGTGCCAATCAATGTTTAAAATGATCCATAGGGGTGTGAAATCCCGTGTTAAATATCCAATATCGCACATGGCGCAGGAGGCTTGCATGATTGTAGTTTTCCAAGTTTGGGCAGTTAAGACCTCCTTCCAATTTGGGTAGCATTAAAGTCCGTAAGGAAATACGTGCCCATTATGCCGTTCCACAGGTATTTGATCAGTCCTCTATGGATATCTTGGATGTTCCTTTTTTTTAACCAAACAGCAAGTGAAAGGGGTACAACCACTTAGATATTTCCATTTTCATTAGTAATATTTTACCAGATAAGGAAAGGGGTAATCTCTGCCAGGCCTCGAGGTTTTTTTTTTAACAGCTTCTGTTTCAAGGGGTATATGTTTAAAGTACAGAGTTGGCAGGGCTTAGCTGGTATAAAAATCCCCAGATATTTAAGGGCTGACGACCCATTTCAGCGGGAACTGGCCCGGCCAGGTAGTGTGGAGGGTGCCCAAGACATCCAGTGCCTCCGACTTATCCACATTAATCTTAAGCCTCGCAAACCTACCAAATGTGGTTTGAATGTGGAGCACGTGTGGTAAAGAGACAGGATCAGTCAAAAATAAGAGCATATCGTCTGCAAAAGCAGCCATTTTAAAGTCCCTGGTTTTAGTGCAGCCATTGAATTGCAGGTGACTCAACCAATTTCCATACCAGGGGATCCAAGGCTAAAATATATAAAATGGGAGACAAAGGGCAACCCTTTCACACCCCCCCCCCCCCCCCCCCCCCCGGTCTGATGGGAACCTCTGCAGAAACTGTATCATTAATAACAAGTTCCATTTGTGTCAGTTGAAGGTCAGTTAAGTGAGTCCAGGTAGTTTCTCCAGCAAGAATGGCCGCTGTAGGAGTAACAGTCTTGATCAGAAATGGACCCGCATACACAGGGGCTTTCCAAGTCTTGTGTAAAGTTCTTTCTGTAAACAAGATCCCCAGCGTGATATCGATAAAGTGGCAATATCAAGGGTGGTACTTCAGTTCTTATGGCTATTTGCTGAGTGGTCACCTGCAAATTGTGAACAAAAACAGAAAGGTCATCAGGGAGTGTAGGGATGCTGGGAGCATTCCCAGTCATGGGTGGGCATAAAGCCCTGCCAGAGCAAAGCTCAAAAAGGATTAATCTTACACACTCGCAGAGGAGGGTTTCTGAGAATCGTTAACACGGTAGGCAAAACCTGTAACCATGATTGGCCAGTGGTTATTAACTGGCATATCTTAGTTTTCAATCTACCACTAACCATCCACAAAATGTGGGGGTAACCCATATACCAATGAATGAGCTAGACACCAAGGCGTGGTGTTCTGGAAATTATATGAAGTATCATCTAACACTCGATAAATATTTAATATTTTATAAAACATTCCATTTTTTACATTTAGGGGACACTGAGGTGTGATTGAAAATTTTCAAAAAAAATATTTAACACTTTATTCAATGATAAGATTTGATTAGTGTGTGGGTTGTTTGGTTGATTTGATATCTTAGTTTTCAGCAAACTATTACATCGTTCCACCAGTATATTGGAGGTAGGGGAGTATATGCCAGCATATCTCCAGTTGAATGCCAGGTGTCCCTTCAAGTCTTGAAAAAACTATTCCAGAAATAGTTAGACCCATTGTCTAACTATTTTGTGTGGTACTCCAAATCTGGGACCGATATGAGTCACCAGTGTCTCAGCCATAACCTTGGCTGTTTCCTGTCAGCAGGAAATAGCTTTGATCCATTGAGAAAATGCGCACACACAGACAAGTAAATATCTAAATCCTTTACATATGTCAATCACATCTGTGAAATCGCAATCCATTCCAAGTAAGAACCTAAGGGTTTAAGAATATGCCCCGCTGGGATATATATTCCGTGCCTGGTCATGGCAGTTGTATATACCTGACAATAGGAAAGTTTCTTTACATCAGTGCATTAGATTACATGCCCAAATACGTTTGGACAAAGCCGTATGCATAGCAAATGCTGACATGGTGTGGGTAGTGGTAGTCATGTAAAAGCAAGTGTAATGCATCAAGTGGACAGCAAGGAAGCCCATTAGGTCCAAACCATCCCACTCTTTTTTCATAAGTGGCCCCATTCAGACTCCACCTATTCATTTCTTCCCTAGAAACATATTGTTAGAAATCAGCTACTGACAGCACAGGGGGTGCATAGGAACTATTTTGTGTTTGTACTACTTGTAACTGCAGGTCATGGTGGCCAGAAACAGCCTCTTTTGCTGCAGCATCCCTCAGGCTGTTCCCTCGGGTGAGCCAATGATCAGGGCTCTGATGAGCCCGCTGCCAACAAAGAGCAGTCTCAGTTTAAATTTCTACCTCTGTCCTGTAGGGTCCCAATAATTATTTCCCAGAGTGGCAAATTTAGCAATAGGTTCACCCGAAGCTGAAACAGAACCTCTTATGCCATTTTCTTAAATGTTCATGCAAAGAGGCAATCACATATTGTGAATCGAACACAATAGTTACTGGTTCAGAGGATGATACATGTAACAGTACATAACATAGAGCTGCAAGCTCTGCCTGCCGGACTGAATTCTTCGGAGGCAACAATCTCTATTCACACTGTATTTTATTGCCATTGGGCGTATTGTGTACTGCTGCAAATCCTACAACGGTCTCATGGGAGGACCTGTCAGTAAACCATACAGGTCCCTGCTGCAAGGGTTCAGTTCCTAAGATAAAATTCCCCGGGAGTGGCAGAGCATTGATCCCACACAAATGTTCCACTTCTGGGCCTCCCTCCAGGTATTCAAGAAGGAATTGGAAAGGGTCAGATTTAGTCAAGGGCACAAGGGTCCCTCCTGAATTTAACAGTGGTGCTACACACGTCCCCAGCTGCAGAGCTGTAAATGTGAGTTGCGGATTGTTAACATCATGGGAAGTGTATAATTTGATCATCATTCCAGGAGCATGGGCTAAAAGTTTTAGTAGGGCTGCACTTCCTGCAAGTAGCCCATGTTTGCAGGGGGAGAAAGCCTGTTCTACATGTGTGAATGTGCCAGTTAAAAATGCAATGGGGACAGTGCTATCATCCTGGTAAGCTGAAGCTGCCCATTCCCCATCCCCATGATAAACATTGAGGTCCTCCGGTAATTGTAGATTAAGCAGGGCTAGAAAAGGAGTTTCGAAAAGTACAGACACTATTTTAGCGATGATTTTCTCATCGCTAGGGGATAAAACAATTTGGGATTCCCTTTCAAGTGTCTTCGCAAAGGGACTGTTTGAATACTGAATGCAGGGATCCATAAGCAGCAAAAATTCAGGCCTAACAAACCCCTTAACAGAAATTCTCTCCGCAGAGAAGAATTATACCAACGGTGATTGTGAGCTTCTAGCGGTCAAACTAACCTTGGAAGAATGGTGACATCTGTTGAAGGGGGTTAAGCATCAAATAACCATTTATACGGATCATAAGAACCTTGAACACTTGGCGGAGGCTCAAAGGCTAAACCCCAGGCAAGATAGCTGGTCTTTTATTTTTAATTGATTTGATTTTAAGTTGTGGTTTCAACCAGCTGATAAGAACCGTCAAGCTGATGCTCTCTCCCGGTCATTCGATACTGAGGGGACCCTGGAACCTGCACAACATATTATCGACCCAGACAAAATTGTGATTGCTTCCACCTTCACAGTTCCTCCTGGCAAAAAAGTGGTACCCAACACCTGAGGCAGAAGGTTCTCAAGTGGGCACATGACTCCCATCTATCTGGTCATCCTGGCATTACCCGAACATTGAAATTGATTGTGCGATACAGTTGATGGCCAAAGATAAAAACCGATGCAGAGCAGTGCCTATGGCCGATATGGCCATGACCATAGACACCATCCACCGGGGAGTGTCACTGTGCTCTCACAATGTGGCTGAAAAGCCACTTCCCCTCCTCCCAAACAGTTCTTTCTTTTCAAGACTAGAGCTCTGCCGCCCAGGAGAACAACTGCTGTGCCAGCTCGTGGTGTCCCCCTATACCTCAGGGCCATCTCTGAAGGCGGAAGTGGGAGGGGAGAAGCTAAATTGGGACAACACCGCTGCTCAGCTCAGAGGCAGCCTGCGCAGGCCCTTGTCTCTCGCCAGTTACAAGCAGTGCGGCCTGCAGGGCCGTGTGAATTGTCATCAGTCCAGTCAAAGCAGGAAGAGCAACACTGTGCTCAGGTTACAAAAAGAAGCATTGGCTCCCCCCTTTCTCCTGGCAGTCAGGAACAGGAGAAATAGTGCAGCCCACAGTGCAGCAAAAAGATGCATCAGCCCCCCCTCCCCCCATAGGAACAGGAGGCGCAGCATGGCTCGCGGTGCTACTAGAAGTATCAATAGCCTTCCCCCACCCCTGTTGGGAACAAGAAGAACAGTGTGCTGCATGGGACCCAAAAGGAAGCTTTGGCCTCCCCTGGCAGACAGGAGCAGGAGAAGAAGAGTGGCCTGCTGGCAGAAAGAAGTATCATCGATCTAACCTCCCTATCGTCAGGAACTAGAGATGCAGGGCCCCAGGCTAGAAGAAAAAGGAAAGTCTGGCGCAAGAAGGAGGATTTTACTGCTGCTCTTGTGCTTCCAAAGGATGGGAAGCAAGTGAGAAAACGTGTGTGTGATTGAGCATGTGACAATAGGTATGTTTGTGACTGAGCATGTAAAAGGGAGCACAAGCCATGTATTTGTGTGTGTGTGACTGAACATGTGAGTGCTTGGATGTGTGTGGCTGAACATGTACGCACACATATGAGTGTGTGTGGGTGTGTGTGACAGTATGTAAGAGAGCATGTGAGAGAATGTATATGTGACAGCACATGAAAGAGAGCAAGTGCATGTGTGTGAGCATGTGAAAGTGTGTATGTGTGTGACTGAGTATGTGAGAGAGCGCACATGAATATGACTGAGCGTGTGAGAGAGTGTGTGAGTGTGACTGAGCATGTGAGAATGTGTGCAACAACCTCCTACTCTCCCTCTGCTAATGTACGACATTCTCATCTGTAAATAAATAATACCTAGGTGGGGAAAGCTGTGGATTTTTTTATCCTTAATTATTGTGTACTATTTGATGTATGTGTTTTGAAATATTTTATTAGCATTTGAAAAGTTTTATGAGATTTTAACTATTAGAAGTTCTATTCATCACCTGTTTTGAAATATTTATTATTTGTAATAGTATGGTTTTACTATTATGATTGATTTTTATTTCTTCATTTTATTGTTTAATGTTTTCTGAGGAATAGTGAAGTTTCTGTTTTTTACATTCTTGCACTGAATACAGAGACTAGCTTTTGTGGTTTCCAGTTTACTTTTTGTCTGCATATTTCAATTTAAACTTTATGGCCTCTTTATATTTGGGGACTGTCTGTCAGTGTTGTGCCTTATGACTGAGGTGAGGTATTGTGCTAGCATGTAGTTTCTATGTAAGCATCTGTAGCGACCTGTCTTGTTCTAGTTTCCTAGTAGGAGGTGTATTGGTGCTTTTAGGGCCTGGTGAAATATTTGTAGTGTTACTTTTTCAAAGATAGGATTGTTATGGTTTGAGTGCTGGTAGTTAGTGCTGTTTTGGTATGTTGTAATTGTAATTCAGTTTATTCTTGGCTTTCTGAGAGCCAAGCCCACACCCAACATGCCATAGGCCAAATATCATGCATGTACCAAGTGTCTATTTTTGCTTTTTTGGCACCACAACAGTGCATGTAAATATAATATACACGTGGTAAGATATTTTTACCTCAGAAGACTATACTTTGCAGTTCTTTTCAAAATAAAATCTTACAATTAAAAATTATACAACTTTGTGGGGACACAAGGCTTTAATGGGGAGACTGGAGCCAGCGAGGTACATGCTGGATTTAATTTTGAAATTCTTGCATGTGCTTTATGGTATTGATTTTGTATCTGCTACAAAGCAGGAGCAAAATCTGTGGGTGTGCAAGAACCCACGGTTCCAGATGGCCCCCAGATTTTCAAATAGAAACTTCATGGGAAGTTTCTCAGTCTCTGATTCTGAATCCTCTAATCTAGTTATTTACTTTGCTATTTGTTAATTATTTACTTTAATGTTATGTTATTTACTATGCATCGCTTCATGAGGCCGGCGATAAACATCTTGCTTCCGGTGTTATAACTCGACCATGCATATTACCTTTCCTGTTATACTGTTCTACCTAATGTTACTTAACTTATAATTTGTTGTTCTACCTGTAATATGTTGTTCTAACTGTAAACCAGTTAGATATGACACCAGTTCATATCTTCACGTTCACCAGACCAATTCATTCTAGCATGCCTTTACTTTGTGTCCTGCTATGTGGGTTTCACTGTTCCTACCTAGTGTTTACTCTCTATCGTCCCTACCTAGTGTCATTGCTCACTGTTCCTATCTAACGACTAATTTCAATCGAACCCCCACCTTTGAGAGTAATGCTCCATTGAGCGTCATGTACCCTCAGTGCTGGACCTCAGACCCTGTCATCTGTCTTACGTCGCCTTCTGATACGCACCTCTATTTATGATCCTTGGACATTATGGAAGTTTTTCCTACACCCTTTCCGCTGGAATCCATATTTCCTCCGGCTCATAAACTTGTTTAATCGTGTCCATTAAGTATTTTATTTTATTAAGTTTTAACTAAGTATTTATTAACCATTTTGAGTAATGTCACATAGCTCAACAGATTAGCTCTAAGTCTTTGTATCTCACTTATTTACGTGATTATCTCTTGTTTGTTCAATGTCTCCCTTTTTATTCAATGTAACGATCGTTTGCGATGTTTTGTTCAAAGTTTATTCATTATTATTTGTTCAATGTAACGCTTACATGCGATGTTTTGTTCATTGTAAACCGCTGTGATTTGTATTCTATACAGGAATATTGGTATATAAAAGTTAAAAATAAATAAATAACCGGAGAGAAGGCATCTAGCTAAACCTCTGTATATAAAAGCCTATAAATAAAATAAGATACAGATACAAATATTTTCATGCTTATTATTCCTATATTAGAAACCTAATTTAAATATAGTGAACATTTACATTTACATTTATTCAGAATTTGTAAATTGCTGTGGAAGTACAAATATTTTAGTTTGAGAACCTTTTGATCCGTATGTCATTCTGAACTCAGCCTAGAATTGTAGCTAAAGCAGGTTATAAAGTTTTTAATAATAAATTAGATAAATAAATAAAGCTCATAGTGCCAGGATCTGTGTACTGGTTCTGATTGAGCTGGAAGCCCAAAGGAGCAGGAGGAAACCGCTGAGCCAAAATAAAAATTAAAGCCCCCTACATGTAATAGAGAATCCCAGCTCACGGTGTTGTGTTCATGGTGAGGGCACACTTTTTCACTTGGCCAGAGGTGCCAAATAGCCTGGCTATGGCTCTGGACCGAAGTTCAGCATTACGTGGGGTCCTGCCCTACATGCACACTGCATAAAAGTGTCAGAGCATGACCGTGGGGGTTGTTACAGTCACTGCCGGCCCCCACGGAACCCTGGACCCATGTGGCCATAGATTTTGTCTGTGACCTTCCCCTCTCTAGTGGCAATACCACCCTATCAGAGTTTGTGGGTAGATTCTCTAAGATGCAAAACTTCAGTCCCCTTCCTGGACTTCCATCCCTGCCTGAATTAGCTAAACTCTTTATACAACACATCATCCGCATGCATGGGCTACCACTTCATATCCTTTCAGATTCAGTTCTTCGCCCAATAATTCAGAATTACGCTGGATTTTACCTCCGTGTATCACCCTCAGAGTAATAGACAAATCAAACTGGCAAATCAAAGCCTCAAGGCCTTCCTGCGGGCTTACATGAATCTACATCAAGATAACTGTGCCTCTCACCTTCCAAGGGCTGGGTTTGCTCGTAATAACCATGTAACTCCACAGAATCATGATCCTTTTATATAGTCTTTGGCTATCATCCTCAAGTACACCGACCAGTTCCTATCTCCAATGATTGCCCAGCAGTCAACCTGATGGGACAGGAACTTCAAGAACTTTGGACACAAACTCATCTTCTCTTGGACAAAGTGACAGAATGTTCTAAGACGCAAGCCAACAAGAAACACTGTCCGGCACCTCAGCTGCACCCAGGAAGCCTAAACTCGCTCAGTACCAAGAATCTGAGACTCAAGATACCTTGTATGAAGTTCGACCAACGATTCATAGGACCCTTTCCTATCGATCATCAACTGGGCCCTGTGCACATAAACTCAGACTACCACTGTCCTTAAGGGTCCACGATGTGCCATTCTCTCTTGGCTGGGCAGAGCACCCTTCCAGACCACTAAAGTTGAGGTAGAGGAAGCCACTCCATTTGAGGCCCAGGAAATGTTAGACTCTTGAAGAGTTCATAACCAGTTGCAGTATTTTATTGCCTGGAAGAACTATGGACCTGAAGAAATCTTTTGGGAGCCAGCCTCCAATCTACAAGCCCTCCAACTTGTAGAGGAATTCCACAAATGTTTCTCCAAGAAGCCCAAGCCCAGAAGATTGGGGAGGGGGCTTTGTATGTGGGTTCTGTTACATTTTGCAGCTTGCATGCCAGCCCCACAAGCCACTACACTTACCCCTGATGCCACAACCAGCTGGGCCTCTTGTCCGGGACCGGATGCCGCTGAGTTCCTCAATTGTGGCAGGTCGCTGTCACCACCGCTGCCTCCAGCTGCTCCTCCTTAGACATATGCACACGTACAAGTGCACGCCCTTTAAAGGCCCCACAGCGGGAAAGCCCTCTGCTGGCATAAACCAATGATGGCAGCGGCTCCCTTGCTTAAGCACCCAGCCAGTGCTTCAATGACGCCTCAGCAACAGGTCTCCTGCATTCCTGCAGTGTGTGTGGCCAGCATTCCTGAGCCTTGTCTTCTCGTCCAGCCTTGCCTTGTCTTCCAGCCCAGCCTCGTCCAGCCTTGCCTTGCCTTCCAGCCCAGCCTTGCCTAACTTTGCCTTGTCTTCTCGCCCAGCCTTGCCTTCCAGCTTCTATCATTCTCATCCAGCCTCACCTTGCCTTCTAGTCCAGCCTGTCTTTGAGGTGTTTTCCTGTGTTTCCTGTGTGTCCATGTCTACCCTTGGCTTGTTGCTCTGGAGCTTGACCTCTTGCTTGGACATGGCCATGATTATCTGCCACCTGGACCTGACCCCTCACCTGGACACGGCTACAATTGCCTGCCGCCTGGACCTGATCTCTTCCCTGGACCCTATTATCCTTGCTCACAGCCTGCCCCGACATAGGTTCTCCTTTTGACTTACATGAGTCTGTTATCTATCCCATTTCTGGTATGTATCTCCAGAGTCTACTGCCACCTCTACCCTAGGGATCTGCCTAAGTCCTGCTGACCACCAGAATCTAAGGGCTCAACCTGCAGAGGAGGCAGTTGATAAAGGTGAAGCTCCAGGGCGCATTTTCCTGATGCTGGTATAGGCCTCTGGGGCTTGCCCTTGAGGATGCGTCAACTATGTTTCCGCACTAAGGGCTCACGCACCCCGTATTCATTTCACATTCAACTATATAGGTCAGGAAAGGAAGACAATGCAGATTTCCTACAAGGCTGAACTGAGGGCAAGGGTATATGAGGGAGGCTATAGGAAACGCCCTCAGACTACTTTAAGGGACTGGGCACAGCTGTCTCTCCCAGTCCTCCTTAAAATCTAGATCCACAAGTTATCCTGGGTGAAGGGAAGAGCCCCACACCAGACTATAAGAACTCAGATCCTAGAAGGGTTAAACAGGCAGCAGGGAGCAAGCAGAAAGCCAGAATATGCCAAGACCAGTTACGTTTGACTTTGTTTGTTACCAGCACTGCAAGGTGAGAAGTTTCTTTCTGGTTTTTATTTTTGCTCTGTAAATAAATTGTATATAAGGAAACAGCCAGTGTTTGCCTCCTTTACCTTACTGGCTGTTTCCCAGCCATGACCTTGCAGGTTACCATAAGAAGTAAGTAAGTGTAATTTGTGCATGTTAAGTCTACTTGCATATTACTTTAAAGTTAGAAGTAAAAATACCTGGGTATAGCAGTTGTTCACGTTTATCCAGATAAATTCCGAGTTCTCCAGATAAGTATCAGTGAAGCCACTATTTAGCATGATAAGTTCTAAAGCATTTTTTATCCGGCTAAGTAAAATAGCTGGAAACATCTAAAAAGCATTTCTTATCCAGCTAACTGATTTAGCTAGATAAGTAAAACTTTTTTAGACTTATCCAGCTATTTTACATTTTTATTTTTTTTAATTTTTTTTATAACTTTTGGGACATCCGACTTAATGTCGCTATGATATTAAGTCGGAGGGTGTACAGAAAAGCAATTTTTTCCTTGGCAGGCATTAATTTCTGAAAGTAAAATGTGCGTTTTTGACGCGTTATTACCCCTTACTGTATAAACGCGCGGCCAAACATGCGTGGCCAAACACGGGCTAACAGTGCGCACTTTACTGTATCGGCCCGTTAGCTGGATAAACAGAATTTTCAGTTTTATCCAGCTAAATAGAAGTTTTTACTCTGCTTAGCCTGATAAATTGGTACTTTTCTGGATATCTGCCGCTACTTAGCTGGATAATTTAGAATTCATCCGGATAATTGCAAAAATGTATTTGCATGTTTTTTACATGCACGTGCATGTTCCTGGGTACATTTACGCGTATTTTATAACATATAAAATACTGGAGCAGTTCTGCATATGCCCACATACACATGTATATTGGGATGCACATTTCAAAGTTATCCTCTTAGATTCAAAACACAACCTTTTATCTAAGGTAGCCAAATAAACTTATTTGGCTACCTTAGATAGGATATTCAACAGCTATGGAGCAGGTCTAACTTAGCCAAGTAACTTAACCAGCTAAGGCTGAATATCACTACTGAGGCAGATAACTTATCTAAGTTACCTGGCCCCGAGTTAGCCAGCTGGTTAAGTGGCTTAACCATCTTAGTGGCGGCTGCTGAATATCTGACTTAACTGGCTGTTCCTTTTGAATGTCGGCCTCTTCGTGTCTAACCAGAAGAAATTTCCCACCTGCTTGAACGATGAGCTCTAGGCTCAAATGGATCATCAGAAATCTGGTGCTGGAGAGGAGGGAAGCAACTATTTTGTCTCAGCACAATAGAGAACCTCAAGTGTGATTCAGATGTTGGAGGTGTGGTTTAAGAAATTCTGATCCTGTTTCTTCTGATTGTAATCGAACCATGCTATTGGCCCTCAGGAGCCATTCAAAGTACCCTTCATTTCACACCAAGTGGAAACAGCTTATATCCAAGGAGAAAAAAAACAACTACTGCATTGTTTGCTTTCCAGCAAATCCCACCAGGATGCTAGGTCAGGTCAAGGTGTTGAAGAAATTGAGCAGTTTGACTGGCCAGCAGTTTTCTATTTCTTTAGCAAAAAGATACTATAGCAATTCAATAGGTTTGAAAGACTAATCGTCCTTACTTTATCAAATCTTGCAGTTCCCAGGAATGATAAAAATTGCTATGGCTTTGCACCTGTGCATATGATCATTTCATTATTGAATCTCTCTTTTTTGTTGTTAATAATGATTTGGCTTATTTTTCTGTCATTTGTTTGTTCCAGAATAAAATCAAATATATGTGTTTGTTGGGGGGAGGGAGAATTATTCTTGTGTATTAATACTTCACTGATTGAGAGCAGCTGGCTCTGATGGTCTGCATTGATGCCGTCCAGTGTGCTCTGTGCTCTCTCTGCACAATAAATTTCTTTCCACACTTCTCCTCCCCATTGACACTTTTGCTCTCTCTTGATCCTGTGACAAATCCTTCAAAGCAGAAAGAGCGACCAATCACACAGACTGATGTGGAAAGGTGCGTTCAATTACACTTAAATGCGCATTTTCTGTGCACAAAACTACTGCCGATGCAGCAAGGAGTTCTGCGTGCAGAAAATATGTGTTCCTATACTGGAGTACTGCTTAGCGCCCTTGCATTGAAATCTCATGCAAAAGAGGCATTAAACAGTATTCCCCGATGCAGAGAGACACTGGATTTTGCTAGTGCACCTTTCTTAGCATTGGAAACTTAAGTCCGGGTCAGAGCTGGGGTTAAGTTTCCAGCGCTTCTGTGCTGGCACTTAAAATCCCTAAAAAAGTGGAAAAAAGTTTAAAATAAAGTTTTAAAATGTCCACAGATAAGTCAGTACTTATCCAGCTAAGTAGGGGCTGCCACCTCTTATCCAGCTGTCTGGCAGAGGGTAAAAGTCAGTACTTATCTAGCTATCTGGCCCAATTTGCCACTTCTTAGCCAAATAAGTATTTATGTTGTGGATGTGGACCCTTGGGCTGAGGGGGAATTGGTGCAACCTCCAGGGAGGACCTTCAGGTCCCCATTGTCAGCAGGCAGAGCTGGCTGGAACAGAGACCCAAATGGAGCTTCATCAGTACCAGCCCTTGTTCCCCTTACGTTGAACCCTCAGGTGCTGGGGCTGGCTGGACTTAGGCGCGGGCCTCGGTGGAGGTAAAAATCCATCATGAAAAGATGTTGCAGGCTAGCGGAGTCAGGTCATGCAGCGGTCAGGGCAGGCGCAGGCAAACAGGTTCAGGCTGTGGTCAAGGTGGGCAGAGTTCAGTCGATAATGGTAAACAGGCAGTGGTCAGTAGCAGGAAGAGGTCAAGCAGCATCAAGGTCCAAGCCGAGGTCAAGCCAGAAGTCTTATCCAAAGTCAAAGCCGGAAATCCAATCCGAAAAGCAAAGAATGAAGAGGAGAGAGGGACCACAGGGGGAGGAAGGGATACTGAAGACAGGCGAGGAAGGTTGACCAGGAATCAAGAACCCAAGATGAACCAGACTGCCAATGGAACCAGGAACAAGACACAGGATCCAGGAACACAGAGGCAATGTACTTCTCTAAGGAGATAACCTATTGCTGAGGCACTGGAGGGGTCTTGGCTTCTTCTCTTTCTATGGCTGGAAGGAAGACATCATCAGGAGGTGCCTCTGAGGAGTTCCTGTCACTGGCTCTTTGAATTTGGGGCCTCATTTACCAATATCGCATTAAGGGGCATTTCCCATGCAAATGAGGCTTTTTTCGTGCAGCGGGAAAACTTCGCATGCCGTGATGTTTTCGCCATTCGCGAATACATTTGCACAAATCGCGAAGTTTCCCCGGTGCGCGATAAAACACCCAAAGAATCATCACAGTGCACGATATTGTTTCCCGAGGGGGGAGGGAGAGAGAGAGAGAGACTTGCTATAGTGTCTCTTCCCTAGACAGGTATTTGTATCCCTATGAGAGGCCCACCTAGTAACTCGAGGTGGGGATTAGGTATTAGTGTAGGGGGTTGGGGGCCACTTTCACATTCAACATGAGACGTACGAATAGAACAGTGGTCTCTTGTGAAGATTTGATGGCCTTCGGAGTGAGGAAACTCACTCCAAGATGAGATTTGGCCAATGTTCTCTCCACCTAGCTTGATGGACACTCTACCTGGGCAACAACTCCGCCCACTGAATACAAAATTAGAAATTTGCATTCGCAAATCACGTTAACGGCTGTTAGCGCGATTTGCGGAATTATCTCCTGCGGTAACTCCTAGGAAAATGACCCCCCTTGGTGCAGTTGGCATGCACGTGCCCTAGGGAAGGCAGGGCGCCGAGGTCCCTGCAGCATCCTGCCGCATAGGAGAGCAGCCACCTGGAGCGACACTGCTTCTTGCTGCCTTTTGAGGAGGGCCCAACATCAGTGTGTAGCAAGAGTCCAGAGGCAGGCAAGGCAGATGGCTGTGTCTTGCTGGGGAGGCTGCAAGAACAGGCCCGGGCTGGAGGTGAGAGCAGTGGGCCGTGGGATGGGCCTGTGGTCCGCTGAACATAATTTATCCAGCTAAATAATGGAGAACTGTGCCAGATAGATGGATGAGGACCAACTTATCTGGGTAAGTGGGGCCAGCTGCCACCACTTACCTAATTAAGATCTGCGGGTATTTTAAAACTTTTTTTTTTAAATTTTTCCCTTATTTAGGGGATTTAAATGCCTGTCAGGGCTGCCCCCTCCCCTTATTGAGTTAAAATGTGCGTTCAGCCTGTACTGAACTCACATTTTAAAGGTAACCCACTTTTTTAACTCCCAATGCATTAATATATCATTAGCTTTGCTGCATTGGGAGTTAAAAAATATTTAATCTGAGTGCTAAAACTGTGTGCTGAAATCCTGTGTACAGTATTTTAACATCTAGATTGCTGCATTGTGTAGGGCAAATACAGGCAGCTGCTGCAGGTGTATTTCCAGTCAGACTCTTTGAGTCCTGCTGTAGTCAGAAACAGGGGAAGAGGCTGTTCCATCTGTTTATTTTGGTACTGAAGAAAACCCGATTCTTGGACCAACTGAAAATTTATCCAGAGATGGGTTCTGTCTGAGTCTTGAAAACTCATGTCGTCTTCGATAATTCTTATACCGGTTTAAACAGTTTGCTATAAATAATAGTTAAAACATAATTATAATAACTAGGTTCCTTAGTTTTCTTTGCAATTTCACGTTGGGAGTCCACGGCACAGGACTGTGGACTGCTGCACTTACTTCTAGTCCTAAGCCCGGTGGAAGGAGCGCTGATGCCAGGAAAGGCCCCAAAAAACATGCGGCAGGCCACCACGTTGAGCTTGCCCAACGATGCCCTCCCTTGTGTGCAGTGCATTCCTAGGTGCGCGCATCTCTGCTGATGATGTCATTAAGCCTGCCCTATTTAAGGGCAGGCCCTCTGCAGCAAGACACCTCGGCAATAGGTCCATTACTGTGAGTATGTTATAGTTCGTGAGGTTTGGGTGGACTCTTGAACACTGTGGCAGCTGACCACGCCCACAGGGGGAAGTCCCGTGAGGGGCCACAGGTCAGGCTCAGCTCAGGTCACACAAACACAGATAGTTCTTTATTTAGACAGTTTGAGAAGCCACCAGAGGTGGCAGTAGTGAGTTGAAGATGTAGCCTGGCTGGGCTAGTATTCCCCAGGGCGCTGGAACAGCGGTTTCTCTGGTAGCAGTGCTGTAGTGGAGCGAACTGAGAAAGTGAGTACAATAGAACATTCACAGAGTCCCAGGTATGGAGAAACCCCGAGATAGGGAGAGCTGGCTCTTGAGGAGCGAGTACCAGATCCCTGGAGGTAGAGAGACTTGTTGGAAAAGTACTCTCACAGCGGTTCCATGTAAGAGATGGCACTGACGCTGGAACTGGGGCAGGCCCTCGAGGAGTGAGTACCTGGTTCCAGGGAGACATCTCTGAGGAGTAGATGATAGTAATACTCACTGATGGTGGCTGTAGTGAATTCCTCCAAGTAGGGAAGGAGATAGATGCAGGCAGCGGGTCAGGGAACATGGGCCCTCGAGGAGCGAGTACCGATTACCTGGCAGTGACCTGAAAGAAGCAGAGAGGCCCCTGAGGAGCAGGTACCTTGTTAGCAGAAAGTGTCCAGTAGAAGCTGGAAGGCAGAGTAGCTGGGTACAGAGAGCGAATCCCATCCGTAAGATTCCCCTTGCTAACTCAACGGCTAGCAATAAACAGTAGGCTTAAATATCCGGGCAGCGTGATGTCATCACAGGGGGACGACCTTGAGGAACGCACCAATGAGGATTTAAGAATGAGGGCCGCGTGGTGCGCGCGCCCTAAGGTACCTGGAGAGCATGGCGGGAGGCAGTGCCCAAGCCGGTCCATGGACGCTGGAGAGGATGGCAGAGGGACGCCGTGGCAGCCAGGTATCCATCAAGAACAGGAGGAATCACAGAAAAGGAAAGGTAGGCAGAGTGAATCCATCAGGCAGCGACGGTCGCAACAGTACCCCCCTTCAAAGGGTGGTCTCCTCTGTGGGTACCAGGTCTTGGTTTCCAAGGATACGAGAGATGAAACTGATGGAGCATCTCTTTGTCAAGGATATTAGCCAGAGGCTCCCAAGAATTTTCTCTGGGGCCAAAACCTTCCCACGAAAGAAAGTATTCCCAAGTCTTGCCTCCTCTTCGGACATCAAGGACGGCTTTGACCTTGTATTCTAGGTCATCTTCTGCATTAATGGGAGATGGTTCCTGAGACTTGGAAGAGAACTCACTGAGAATGAGTGGTTTCAAAAGTGAAACATGAAAAGCGTTGTGGATGTTCAATCTAGGTGGTAGCTTCAGACTGTAAGTGATGTTGCCAAGACGTTGGAGGATTGGAAATGGTCCAACGTAGCAAGGAGCAAATCAAGTGGAGGGTTACTTCCGTCTAAGGTGCTTGATGGATAGCCAGACTTTGTCTCCAGGTTGAAAGACAGGCGCTTTGGAATGGTGAGTGTCATAAAACCTTTTGGCTCGATCACTTGCTTTGAGTAGCATTTCTTTCGTCTGAGTCCATAATTGATGGATATCATCAGCAGTGGATTGAGCTGCTGGGGACGTCACTGAGAGTTTCAGTGGAAGTGGCAGTGATGGTGAACGTCCATATACCACTTCAAAAGGTGTTGATCCAGTGGATGTTGCTGGATGAGAATTAATGGCGAATTCAGCCCATGGTAACAGTTCGGCCCAGTTATTCTGATGGCAACTCACGTAGGCCCGAATGAACTATTTCAGGGTCCTATTCATCCGTTCTGTTTGGCCATTTGATTGAGGATGATAGGCAGATGTATAATCTAGAGAGATGTCAAAGAGTTTGCACAAGGCCTTCCAGAATTTTGCCGTAAACTGTGATCCTCGATCCAAGACTATGTGATTCGGTAGGCCGTGAAGGCGAAAGATGTGGGTTATGAAGAGCTTCGCAAGCTCCAAGGTTGAAGGTAAGCCAGGCAGCGCCATGAAATGGGCCATCTTGCTGAAGTGGTCGACTGTGACCCAAATAGTATTCATACCTCCAGAGAGGGGAAGATCAACTACAAAGTCTGTAGCGATATGCGTCCAGGGCTGTTCTGGAGCTGGAAGCGGTTGCAACAATCCCCACGGTTGGCCAGAAGTAGGTTTGTGCTTGGCACAGTTGGCACAAGATGCTACGTAGGAGAGCATATTTTCCTTGATAGTTGGCCACCAATAATACTTCTGGAGCTTCAGCAGGGTCCGGCGTTGACCAGGATGGCCAGCCAGCTTGGAATCGTGCACTCAATAGAGCACTTTCTTCCTGAGGTGTTTAGGCATGATGGTTTTACCAGCGGGCACAGTATGAGTAGCCACCAAGATGACTTTCTTCGGGTCGATTATATGCTGAGGTTCTTCTGGAACATCGTCCGAGAGAAAGGAGCGTGACAGGGTATCAGCTCTGGTATTCTTGTCTCCGGGGCGATATTTGAGCACAAAGTCAAAACGGTTAAAAAATAACTATGTCTATGGTTAAGATGTTGCGCATGGCGGAGATAATCTAGATTTTTATGGTCCGTAAACACGGTAATTTGATGTTGAGCACCTTCGAGCCAAGGCCGCCATTCTTTGAATGCCAACTTAATAGCCAGGAGCTCTTTATCTCTGATCCCATAGTTCTTCTCTGCAGGAGAGAAACATCGCAAGAAGAAGGAGCAGGGACGTAAGGATTTGGAGTCTCTGGTTTGGCTCAATACAGCCCCCACACCGACATCAGAAGCATCGTCCTCCATGATGAATGGGTTGTCGGGGTCTGGATGACACAGGCATGGTTCAGTGGAAAAGGCAGTCTTTAAATCCTCGACTGCGGATATGGCCTCCGCAGACCATTTAGAAGTGTAGTCCCCTTTCCGGATCATTGAAGTTAAGGGCACCGTTAAAGAAGAATAGTTCTTTATAAAGCTTCTATAGTAATTAGTAAACCCCAAAAATTGTCTCAGGGCCTTCAGGCTGGTAGGTTGGGACCAATTTTTAATACTCTCTAATTTTTGGGGATCCATCTGGAAGCCATCTTTAGACACAATGTAGCCAAGAAAAGGCACAGCGTCCTTATGAAATTCGCACTTGGATAGCTTGGCATAGAGCTGATGTTCTCGAAGTCTTCGTAGTAGAGATGTGAATCGTGTGCCAGATTGTCTTAACGATCAGATTCGGCTGGGGGGGGGGGAAATCTGATAGTTAAGATATGTGAATTGGAATCGTTTCCGATTCCAATTCACATCGCTAATTTTTTTTTTAGGGAGGCCTGCGCCGCTAAAAAAAAACAACCCACCCGACCCTTTAAATCGACCCCCACCCCTCCCGACCCCCCCAAAACCTTTTAAAATTACCTGGTGGTCCAGGGGGGCCTCGGGGAAAGATCCAGGGGGGCCTCGGGGAGAGATTTCCCGTTCCCAGGCATCAGCTGTTCTAAAAAAAAAAATGGCGCCGATGCCCCTTTGCCCTTACCATGTGACAGGGTATCCGTGCCATTGGCTGGCCCCTGTCACATGGATACCCTGTCACATGGAAAGGGCAAAGGGGCATCGGCGCCATTTTTTTTTTTAGAACAGCTGATGGCTGGGAACGGAAAATCTCTCCCCGAGGCCCCCCTGGATCTCTCCTCTCCACAAGGCCCCCCTGGATCTTTCCCCGAGGCCCCCCTGGACCACCAGGTAATTTAAAAAGGTTTTGGGGGGGGGTTGATTTAAAGGGTCGGTGGGTTGTTTTTTTTAGCGGCGTGGGCCTCCCTAAAAAAAAAGGGTCGGGAGGTCAATTTTAAAGGGTCGGGTGGGTTGTTTTTTTTATCGGGCCATTGGCACCATTTTAATTAGTGGCAGCCAAAATGGCGCCGATGGCCCGAGAGCAGGAGATCGCGCCGGGACCCCCCCCCACTGGACCACCAGGTAACTTAACATTTTGGAGGGGTTCAGGAGGGTGGGGGATTTCTTTTAAAGGGTCGGGTTTTAGTGTGCCAGTTTTCCCGCCCTCCCCCAAATAATTCCCGTGCCCTATTTAATGATACAATACAAATGCCCCTGACGATAAATCGGGGGCATTTGTATTGTATCGTGCACTCTAACGATTTAGGACGATTTTAAAATTATCTGACGATAATTTTAATCGTTCAAAAACGATTCACATCCCTACTTCGTAGTACTTGTTTGATGTCCTCTAGATGAGTAGACAGGTCCTGAGAAAATATCAGGATATCATCTAGGTACACTACGACACTCTTGTACAACAGGTCCCGCAAGATGTCATTCATCATGTTCTGGAACTCAGAGGGTGCATTGCACAGGCCGAAGGGCATTACTAAGTACTCGAAATGACCATCTCAAGTGTTGAAGGCTGTTTTCCATTCGTCGCCACTGCGAATGCGAACTAAGTTATAGGCTCCCTTCAGGTCAAGTTTTGAGAATATCTTAGCAGCATGAAGCCGGTCGAACAGCTCTGAGATTAGAGGCAGGGGATATCGATCTTTGATCGTGATCTCGTTCAGACCTCGATAGTCAAAACAAGGATGTAAGGTACCATCCTTCTTCCCCACAAAGAAGAAACCTGCGCCGGCTGGAGACTTCGATGGTCTAATGAATCCTTTCTGTAAATTCTCCTCGATGTACTCGAACATAGCCTTATTCTCTATTGCAGAGAGTGAATAGACATGTCCTTTAGGAGGTTCAGCGTTCGGTTTCAGCCTTATGGCACAGTCGTAAGAGCTGTGTGAAGGAAGGATGTCAGCTGCTTCTTTGGAGAACACATCAGCGAATGATGCGTATTGAGGCGGCAGTCCTAGCATCGCTGGAGTTGTAGGCATGCAGAGGACAGGAGAAACCTCCTTAAGGCACTTGCCATGACAACCTGGGCCCCAGCGGGAGAGTTCCAAGGTGGCCCAGTCGAATTGAGGCTGATGCGATTGTAACCAGGGTAACCCCAGGACGATAGGGTGCATGGCCTTCTCTAACACAAAGAAGGAAATCAACTCAGTATGGAGGGCTCCGGTGCGGAGGGTTACTGGTTCGGAGCGACGGGTCACATCACCCGGCAAAGGCTCTCCATGGATAGATGATAAGAGCAGTGGAATCTTCAAAGTGACGAGGGGAATCCTCAAATGTTCCACTAGGTGTCGAAGTATAAAGTTGCCTCCTGCCCCTGAATCCACTAGGGGAAGAGTTTGAATTTCGGCCGGTCCGCAGATCAGGGAGACTGGGAGAGAGCGTGGAGGAGAGGGCGAGTAAGGCCTAAGAACAGTCCTCCTGCAGGACTTAGGCCCGTCCGTTTCCCGGACAAATTGGGCCTGTCGGGACATCGTGACCAGCTTGTCCACAGTACATATACAGGCCATGCCTCTTCCGAAGTCTTCTCTCTTTTGCAGTCAGGTTCCTGCGACCGAGTTGCATCGGTTCTTCTCCACTGGTGACAGGTATTGCTGGAATCATCTGAAGTGCAGGTTTAGCACAAACCTCCTTCTGAACTGGTCCTTTACTAGGCTTGAGTTCCTTCACCTTATCACGAAGCCGGTGGTCAATTCTAGTAGCCAAAGCCACTAGTTTATCCAGCGAGTCAGGTGTCTCACAAGCGGCCAGCTCGTCTTTCAAGCGAGTATCCAGTTCTCTGAAGAAGAGGGTTTTCAGACATTTAGAATCCCAGCATAATTCGGTAGCAAGAGTTTTGAACTCTATTGCAAAATCAGCCAGTGGTCGGTTGCTTGCTTCAGGTCCACCAGAGCAGAACCAGCAACAGTCACTTGAGCAGGATCATCAAAAACGGATTTAAACAAATCCAGAAAGCCATCAATATCCTGCAGAATTGGATCCTTATGTTCCCACAGTGTTGAGGCCCAAGACAAGGCCCTTCCATCAAGATAAGATAAGAATATAAGTAGTCTTGGCGTAGGCTGTGGGGAAGTGAGAAGGCTGAAATGCAAAATGCATGCAGCACTGATTTAGGAAACCTCTAGTTCTTTGAATCTCCCCAGAGAAATGAACTCGAGCAGCCAGAGGTACCATAGTCTTTATAGTTACTTCATTACTGGAAGCAGCGCTTTGATTCTTCTGTGCGTGCAGCTGATGAAACGCAGAAGTGAGTTTCTCCAATGCGTCCTGTTGTTCAGCAATGCGCAGGTTCAGGCCGGGAATGGCCTGCAAGGCATTGAGCTGGGCCGAATCCATGGAGTTAGCAATCTGTTATAGTTAGTGAGGTTTGGGTGGATCCTTGGACACTGTGGCAGCAGACCACGCCCACGGGGGAAGTCCCGTGAGGGGCCACAGGACAGGTTCAGCTCAGGACACACAAACACAGATATTTCTTTATTTAGACAGTTTGAGAAGCCACCAGAGGTGGCAGTAGTGAGTAGAAGATGTAGCCCGGCTGGGCTAGTATTCCCCAGAGCGCTGGAACAGCGGTTCCTCCGGTAGCAGTGCTGTAGTAGAGAGAACTGAGAAAGTGAGTACAATAGAACATTCACAGAGTCCCAAGTATGGAGTAGCCCCAAGATAGGGAGAGCTGGCCCTCGAGCGGCGAGTACCAGATCCCTGGAGGTAGAGAGACTTGTTGGCAAAGTACTCACACAGCGGTTCCATGTAAGAGATGGCACTGGTGCTGGAACGGGGGCAGGCCCTCGAGGAGCGAGTACCTGGTTCCAGGGAGACAGCTCTGAGGAGTAGATGATAGTAGTACTCACTGATGGTGTCTGTAGAGAATTCCTCCAAGTAGGGAAGGAGATAGATGCAGGCAGCGAGTCAGGGAACATGGGCCCCAGAGGAGTGAGTACTGGTTACCTGGCAGCAACCTGAAAGAAGCATAGAGGCCCCCGAGAAGCGGGTACCTTGTTAGCAGAAAGAGTCCAATAGAAGTTGGAAGGCAGAGTAGCTGGGTATGGAGAGCGAATCCCATCCGTAAGATTCCCCTTGCTAACTCAATGGCTAGCAATAAACAGTAGGCTTAAATATCCAGGCAGTGTGACGTCATCACAGGGGGACGACCCTGAGGAACGCGCCAATGAGGAAATAAGAATGAGGGCCGCGCGGCGCGCGTGCCCTGAGGAGCATGGCGGGAGACAGCGCCCAAACTCCACCTCAGTCTAAGGGTCCATGCGCGCAACAGATTGCTGAGGCCATGGACTCGGCGGACGTCGCCGCGGTCCAGGCCATTCTGCATTTAGCACACAGGCTGCAAGAGCAGCAGCAGTTCCTAGAACTTTTGGCAGCTTCCCTGGAGCAACTCCACCACGCACTTGGATGCAGCCATGGCTCTGGCCGCCCCAGCACTTGCACTACCTACACCTTCCGCACCTGTTGCCCAGAGTTGCCCCATTCCGCATCTGCCAGCGCCACTCCGGTATGTCGGGGATCCTAAACAGTGTCGGGGTCTTCTAAACCAGTGTTATATGTACTTTATACTCCAAGTGTTGCTCTTCCCCAATGATATCATGACGACTACTTTCATTCTCTCCCTCCTGGACGGCCAGGAGGGGGGTGGGAGACAACAGAACCCTGAGACACTCAGTATGAATGCAACACAAATAGCTGAGGAGATCTCGGAGAGGAGACTACAGAACTCTTGAGACACCCAAAATATGAATACAGCACAAACAGCTGAACAGAGACTTCAGGGCAGATGATTTAAAAAAAAAAAAAAAAAAAAAAAAAAGGGATCCATAAGAAAAGGCCCAGAGCTATAATTTATAACAATTATTCAAACAAATTAAACAAAAACACCAGAACACAAAATAAAGGAAATCTAGGAATAATATCATCAGGGACAACTGAGCCGGTCCCAAGTTTGTTTCTCTTCCCCCTACCAGTGCTTTCTGGGATTTCTACTTCCTGTTTTGTTTTTTTTTCTCACATAGGCACACTGGGGATAAAACCAGGACTGGCTCAGCCTGTCTTCTGATAGCATAGGCCTTAACTTTAGTGCCATATACTCCAAGGGAAAATCTTTCAAAATAAAAAAGCCTAAAGAAAACTACTGATATTTCCTCAAAAGCCCTGTCCCTGTGGCCTTCTTTGAGTCCAGTAAGTGCCTGAAGCCTATGGAGGTGGATGGAAGGGTGGTTTGGGTGCATCACCATGACCACCCTGGCAAAGCTGCTTCCATATATTGCTCCATGCCAAAAAAAAACCAACCCCAAAACAGATATTTTAGTTTGTACCACAGCCTCTGATAGTTTGGATTGCTTATCCTGCATACCAGATTTTCTTCTAAATCTCTTTAATTTTAGCAAGGGACTTTCTAATCACAGTCACAAATTATATTATTATCTATCTATATAAATGACTTGTATCATATTGGTCAGTCAGTCACATTATTGTGTCTTTGGCTACCAGGTAGTTCCCAGAATAGTGGAAGGTGCACTGTGCAAAGAAAATCTGCCCCATCTGCAAAACTCTTGTCTGTCAGGCTCCCACACATACACACAGAGGCACACACACATATACAGGAACATACATGCACACAGGCACAAATCTGCACACACAGAGGCACACACCCATATACAGGAACATACATGCACACAGGCACAAATCTGCACACACAGAGGCACACACCCATATACAGGAACATACATGCACACAGGCACAAATCTGCACACACAGAGGCACACACCCATATACAGGAACATACATGCACACAGGCACAAATCTGCACACACAGAGGCACACACCCATATACAGGAACATACATGCACACAGGCACAAATCTGCACACACAGAGGCACACACCCATATACAGGAACATACATGCACACAGGCACAAATCTGCACACACAGAGGCACACACCCATATACAGGAACATACATGCACACAGGCACAAATCTGCACACACAGAGGCACACACCCATATACAGGAACATACATGCACACAGGCACAAATCTGCACACACAGAGGCACACACCCATATACAGGAACATACATGCACACAGGCACAAATCTGCACACACAGAGGCACACACCCATATACAGGAACATACATGCACACAGGCACAAATCTGCACACACAGAGGCACACACCCATATACAGGAACATACATGCACACAGGCACAAATCTGCACACACAGAGGCACACACTCATATACAGGAACATACATGCACACAGGCACAAATCTGCACACACAGAGGCACACACCCATATACAGGAACATACATGCACACAGGCACAAATCTGCACACACAGAGGCACACACCCATATACAGGAACATACATGCACAAATCTGCACACACAGACATACACAAGCACAGGCACGTGTACATACATAAGCACATACTTATATACTCAAACATGCAGTCACACACACACACACAGGCAGGCAGACGCTGGCACCCACCCATACACACAGAGGCACACATACTCCCAGGCTCCCCCAAACATACACACACGTGTACATGGAGGCAGAAACACACACATTGGCTCAGACACCCCCCACATACAGGTGGTTTTAAATTAGACTGCCTAAGCAACACCGGACACTTTTCGCTAGTGTTATTTTTTTTAAAAATCACCTTCCCTTCTCTTCCTGCCTCACTCTTTCTTGGAGATAATGCTATGTCTGAGCTCTCTCTACCAAATTAAGCAGCTGCTGTCTTAATGTCCATTTTATAAATGAGTTGAGAAGGATCCAGAGTTGTAATTGGCCAGATGACTGCATTAAACTCCTAGTGAATGCACAGAAGCAGTGGCCAATGGTGGGGGGTAGGTGGGTAAATGCACCACTCCCCTCTTCATAAATATCCAACGTGAGCTCCTCTGAACAATCCATACGGATCTTCCCTGTTAAGGATATATTCTGGCTGCCATCCTGGACAAATGAATATATAAATTCCCATACTTAATCCAACACTCAGCCCCCACCCCCTGCCCTATCACCAAGGTTGGGGAGGGTTAGATTAAGATTGGGAATTTGTATGCTCATCTACCCAAGATGTGTAGAAATTATACAGGACGACAACAAAACCTCACTTAGATATTCTTCAGGCGGTCATGCGCTACAGCTGGCAGCTGGGACATAGGAGGGACCTTTTTTTCCATGGAGTCTATTTTCAAAGGGTTTAAGCCCCTAACTATAGAATTAGGTGACTAATCAGACCCTTTGAAAACTGACTAGGCCTGAGCATCAAAATTTATGTCCCTAAAAAGTGGGCAGCTATGGAGTGGAGAAAAAGTTAGGCATCTAGCACCAATTTTCAGTACTAGGCATTTAAATTTGAGTGCCTAAATCTAGGCACATGTAATGCAGCCCTAAATTTCAGGTACCTACATTTAGGAGAATTTTCATCTGAAAGCTCAGGTGGCTAAATTTGACTGAAATTTAAATCTACTATAATAAAGGTATTGAAGTGAAGCACTAAGCAATTTTTGAACATTCACCCTCAAATATTTATCAACAGGGTTCATGAACTTGGGAAGTGGATGATGGTAAGAAGCAGGGCTGACTCCAGGCGTGCAGGGCAAATCAGCTGTGTGGGACTACGCTCTCTCCCCCCACTCACTTGTGCCTTTCTCTCTTCTTGCTCCTTGCCCTCAGTATGATCCTTTCTCTCATTCACTCCTGTTGTGATGGTTTCTCTCTCTCTCTCATACCAGCCAGTCAAGAGCAGTGCTTCTTACTGCTTCTCCTCTGCCAGTTTCAATCTGAAGTCTGAACACATGGTGCAGGTTAGTCCCACAAGACTACGGGGCCCCGTGGGTTTCACATTTCGGTCTGAAGTTGGCAGAAGATGGTAAGAAGCACTGCTGTCCTGCCGGTGGCAGGGGGAGAGGAAAGGATCATGCTATAGGAGTTATAATAGCATAAGAATATAAGGCTTGCCATACTGGGTCATACAAAATGACCATCAAGCCCAGTATCCTGTTTCCAAAGGAGTCCATTGTCCAAGCCAGGTCACAAGTACCTGGCAGGTTCCTAAAAGGTCAATAGATTCCATGTTGCTTATCCCAGGAATAAGCAGTGGATTTCCCCACATCCACCTTAATAATGGTTTATGCACTTTTTCCTCCAGGAGCTTGTCCAAACCTTTTTTTTAAACCCCGCTACACTAATAACTTTCACCACATCCTCTGGTTACAAATTCCAGGGCTCAGTTATGAGCTGAGTAAACTATATTTTCTATTTGTTTTAAATGTACTACTTAGTAACTTCATTGCATGTCCCCTAGTCTTTGCATTATTTGAAGGAATAAACAACTGATTCGCGTTTACCCGATCCACGCCACTCGTTATTTTATAGACCTCTATCATATCCTCCCCTCAGCCGTCTCTTCTCCGAGTTAGAGTCCTAACCGCTTTAGCCTTTCCTCATAGAAGAATCGTTCCATCCCCTTTATCATTTTGCTCACCCTTCTCTGTGCCTTTTCTAACTCTGCTATATCTTTTATTTGAGATGTGGTGACCAGAACTGCACACAATGTTTAAGGTGCAGTTGCACTATGAAGCAATACAGAGGTGGTGGGGTGATGGGGTGGTGGAAAAGGCTGCAGCTACTGTGGCACAGCACAGAGAGACTTTGCTGCAGGCAGGCTGGGCCGGTGGCGCCTCACTTGTTTGAGAAGAATTTGCTTGCCGATGCCCGGGATCCCCCAAAGTGCTGGGCCTGGGCCGCTAATCCTGAGTCACCCTACCCTGGGATGGCTCTGCTAAGATTTTACTTATTTAATTTTTGTATTCCACTTCTTCAGACACTACAGAGCGGATTACATTCAGATACTGTACCGTCATTCACACCACACCATATTTCCCTTTGAAATCAGACTCAAGGTGGGTTTTGCTCAAAGATACATTTTTTAATAAAAAAAAATCATATTTATATAATTTTTGTTGGCTTCTTTGATTTTTTTTTTTTTAGGCCATTGGCACCAGTTTTGCGAGTTTCCTGTCAGGGGCCAAACAGAAAAACCCAGGGAGCAGCAAAAGAGATATTTACACATAGAAAATTTAACGGATAAAAACAAAAATAAAAAAGAATATTTGAAAATAGCAATAAAATTAAACGAAGGACACCAGATTGTGTGTGTTAACATGCACCTGTATGTTGGTCTATGCATTTGCATATGTGTATGAATGTATGCATTGTATGTGATATGTGTGTATATATGTATGTGTGTGCATGCAATATTTATATGTGACTCTGAGATATGCATGTCTGTAGGTGTGTGTAATGTGTGTGTATGCCTGGGTGATATGTGAGTCTACGCAGTTTGTGTGTATATATTATGATGAAAATCAGTAGCTGGAGAACATCTTAGCAATTTCTAGCAAATCATTTTTTCATTACGTTATAGCAGGTGAAGTAGGGAAGAGGCCATGCAAAGGATTTTACCCTATGTGCCCCTCTCCATTACTCACCAGCACTATACCCCAAAACGTTTATACAAGTGCCATTCAAGAAAAGTCACATCCCCTCCAACCCCATCAATTTGAGGGGCAGTGAGGCAGCCTCCTTCTCACTTCCCTTATAATGTCCACCTGGATCCTGGGAATAGGCCTCCTGGTCTGAGAGGTTTGCCCATCTGGATCATTATTTCCAGCCTAAGATGGCTGACCTGTTCTGATTCGTGGGTAGGGTGGGTGGGTGGATGAGGAGGGAGGGAGGGGAGGCAGGCCCTCTACTCCAACCCCACCCCTTGCAACAAAAAAAAACAAAACAAAAAAACACTACAGTGAATGTCATCAGGTCCTCAGTCCCTGTGGTTAGCCTCCACTTCTGGTCCACATGTAGGTAGTTCAAGAATATAAGATCCCAAGAGACTGTGTTAATTGTCCGGAGAACAGGCCAGATGTGGTTGGTCAGGGCTACCCACACTTCCCGTGCTGGAGCTGCCATCCCCCAAGTCCCTGGGCCCACAGGGCAGGTTCAGTTCTGAGGGCCCCATCGGGCTGGCACCAGCCCGACCTAGGCACTCCTCCTCCAGCACCAAGCACAATGCCTTCAGCTCCACGTTTTCCTTGGCCAGATCCTCCTGCAGCTGCTCCAACTCAGCCAGCTTCTTTAGGTAGCCCCCCAGATCCTCCCGCATTACCTTGGCAGCATGGTGACCAAAAAGCTGCCACTCCCGGGCCAGTGTCTTCACCTTCAATCGGTCATCATCCAGGAAGCAGCAGAGCTCCCGAAGTTCCTGGTTCTCAGCTTGGAGCCGGTGGTTCACCAGCTTCAGTTCACGGATCTCCAGTAGGTGCTCCTGCAGCTGTTTGTTGACCTCCTTAATCAGCTTCCCCCTTTGGATCAAGGCCGCAATTTTCTCAGCCTCCTCCATTCTCAACTTCTGTACCAGTTCCTCTTTGCTAAAGGCCAAGATCTCCTCATCAGACATCTTGGAGAGATCCTTGTTGAGTATGATCTCCCCCTCTCCGTTCATGCTCACCTCCTGCATATGAGGATGTTGTGGCTGGCTAAAAGATATTCCTTTACCAATTTCCTCTCCTCCACTTTTCTCCCTTTACTTCACTCTGATCCTCTTCTCACCACCCTTCTTTTTCTCCAGTCTTCTTATTCCTTGTCCTGCTCTTCCTCTCTTCTCCTCCCTTTTTCTTTCTTCTCCTCTTCTGAAAAATAGCAGCTTCCAGACGTGTCCCTGTAAGGCAAATCACAGATCAATGCAGAAACTGACAAGCATTAGCAACATTTCTCTAGATTCAGATTCAAATAACTTTATTGGCATGACAATTTGATACCCAAGTATTTTGTGACGTTTATCTTAATTTCTCTTTTGCAAAAGGAAAACAACACATAGATAGATACCGATATAAAACACAGTTTCCTTTATGGAGCAGCTGTGATTTGCCGCCATGCACAAACCTACGACTTCCCCTCCTAGAGAAAGGAGCACAAAAAAAAAACAAAAAAAACCACCAGCATCAGTATCAGGGGCCCAGAGGCTGCGAAAGAGGAATCCCAAAAGAAATGAAACTAATTCTCACCTTACACGGCTGGAGCCATCAGGTCAGGTCCTTAAATTTCTCTGCAAGGAGGTCGCCATCCCGCCTCCTCTCCTGGGCCGCCGGAAAATGTAATCCTGCAGCCAGCTCCCATCGGTCACACATCCAGCAGTGGGATTTTAGCTACGAACATGTGGATAAAAGCATGAAAACCAATATGCCAGGATCGGAGCAGAGACAAAAGCTGTATTCACAAGTCACAAATCCATATCCATGCCGATGCTTTGCCTATAGAATTTTTAGCAGGAAGATACACCACCAAGGAAAAAAAATATGCTGAGTGCACAGATTCTAGGTCTCTTCTCCAGGTCTTGCAAACCCTAGAAAAGAGATGATCTTTTTCTCCCTGGAAGCTCATTCAGATCTTTTATCCTCCAGAGCTGAAAGAGATTTACTGGAAGGGGCTTAGGCTATCTGTGCAAATAACAGTATTCTAATAGTGAAAAAAAAAAAAATCCAAAGGGAGGGGGGCTTGCAGGTAGAAGCTGAGGAGGAGGAGGAGGAGAATTTGGAGCGAATGCTGATGGGAGCTGCTTTTACTGGTGATGCTAGAGAGGAGGAGGAGGAGGATATTAAAACGTCAGGATGGAAATAATAGGAGGCAAGCCCCAGCCAGCAGTACATCCTGCCTTGTCTGCCGGACAATAGAAGGGGGAGGGGGGTGCTATTCTCTTCCACACCGCGCTCTCCAGCGGAAAGGGGAGGGAGGAGTAATGCAGGCTGCCGGGTATCAAGAGTTTTCTTACCCTGGACAGCCTTAAACCAGTCCTTTTACCCCCGCGACCTTCTCTGCATTTTGCCAGAGTCACCCTGGTATTTTCAGCCCTTGTACTCTCTGCATTTTGCTGGAGTTTCCTCTATTTTCCTGCCTCTGTGCTCTCTGGATTTTTCTGGATCCTATTCTGGTATTTTCATCTCCTGTGCTCTATGCATTTTGCGAGAGTCTCCACCTTGTCCAGTCCCTGTGTTCTCTTCATTTTACCAGAGTCTTCTCTGGGATTTTAAGCCTTTGCAGCCTCTGCATTTTGCCAGCATCTCCTATGGTATTTTCAGCCTTGCACTCGTATCAGGCTGATGCTATATCTTGCACTCAGCCTAGTGCACAGGCTAACGAGCTCTTGGACATGCGTTTTGGATGCGTTTGGTTAATATATGATGTAATAAGGGGATTAGCTTGTCCAAAACGTGCGTCCAAACCAGCGCGTAGCTAATAGCGCTCATCACATGTAAGATGAGGCTATTAGCTATTACCCCTGATGCAAAGCATTACCGTGCACCCTATGCGTATGTTTTAACATGGAAGTCTTAATGCCAGCCCCAGGGCTGGCATTAAGTCTTTACACACACTGAGCCGTCTAAAAAAAAACAAAAAACCCCCCACAAAGCTACAAAAAAGCAAAAAATATAGCTTTTCTGTGGTTCCTCCTACTTAGTATCATCCCGATGCTAAGTAGGAGGAACCACAGGAAGCAGCATGAAATTTTTTTTTGCCAGCAGTCAGGAAATGGTTGCCCATTTATTGAGCGTCTGTTTTCCTACCCCGTGGCTGTGAGTGGATTAGGAAAATGGACGCTCATTAATTGACCATCTGTTTTCCTAACTGGCGCACAACCACTTCTCCTGGGCTCCCAATGCCATGGGCGTGCTAGGGACGCACAATTTATCCCTAATGTGTCCTTTTTAGCATGACCCCCTCATTTAAATAATACATTGCGCGCCTAGGAGAGGTGGCTGGGCGTGCGTTAGGAGAGCGGGCGCTCATCATGAGCACCCGTTTTACACGAGCCGATATTGCATTGGCCTGCAATCTGCTGGAGTCTGCTTCGCTATTTTCAGCCTCTGTGCTCTCTGCATTTTGCTGGATTCTCCTCTGATATTTTTCCAGTCTCTGCACTCTCTGTATTTTGTTGGAGACTTCTCTAACATTTTCAACCTCTTTGCATTTTGCTGGAGACTCTTCTTGTTTGGTCCCTGTACTCTCTGCATTGTGCTGGCATCTCCTTTAATATTTTCAGTCCCTGCACTTCGCTGAGACTCTCCGGTATTTTCAGCTCCTCTGCTCTCTGCATTTTGCTGGGGGTCTTCTCTGGTATTTTCAGCCACTTCACATTGTGCACTTTCAGGCCAATACAGTACAGTGCACTGTTAACCCACGTGTGGACGCGCTAGCTTTACTCCTTATTCAGTAAGGGGTCGAAATGCGCGTCCAACCCCTCTGAAGCTAATAGCGCCCGCAACATGCAAATGCATGTTGCGGGCGCTATTAGTTATTCCCGCGTGATACAGAAAGTAAAATGTGCAGCCAAGCCGCACATTTTACTTTCAGAAATTAGTGCCTACCCAAAGGTAGGCATTAATTTCTCTCGGCACCAGGAAAGTGTACAGAAAAGCAGTAAATCGCTTTTCTGTACACCCTCCAACTTAATATCATGGCGATATTAAGTCGGAGGTCCCAAAAGTTAAAAATAATCAAAAATTTAAAAAAACACATTTAAAATTGGCCCACGGCTCGTGGGTTAAAAACCGGATGCTCAATTTTGCCGGCGTCCGGTTTTTGAACCCGTGGCTGTCAGCGAGTTTGAGAACTGACGCCAGCAAAATTGAGCGTCGGCTGTCAAACCCGCTGACAGCCGCTGCTCCTGTCCAAAAAGAGGCACTAGGGACACGCTAGCATCCCTAGCGCCTCTTTTTACTATAGGCCCTAATTTGAATAATTTTATTTACTGAATCGCACGCACAGGAACGTGGCCTGTGCGCGCACCAGGAGAGCGCGCTCTCCTGCGATTTTTACTGTATGTTATGTCTCCTCTAGATATTTCCAGCTCCTGCTTTCTTCACATTGTGCTGGAGTTTCCTCCAGCATTTTCAGCCTCTACACTCTCTGTATTTTGTTGGAGCCTCTGCTTTGTCCAGCCAGCCCATGTGCATTTTGCTAGCTTCTCCTCTGGTATTTTCCATCCCTTGCACTCTCTGGATTTTTCTGGAGTCTGCTTCAGCATTTTCAGCTCCAGGCATCTCTGCATTTTGCTAGCTTCTCCTCTGGTATTTTTAGTCCCTGGTCTCTGCACTTTGCTTCTCTGGCATTTTCAGGTCTTGAACTCTGCATTTTGTTGAATCTCCTTTGGTATTTTCAGCTCCTGCGCTCTCTGCATTTTGCTGACCTATCTTGCCAAATCAAGCAATAGGCCTGTCAGAGTTCTACAACCCTTGATTCAGCTCCCTGCAAAGTTCTATGTGACCTCATCTCACTTCAAACACCATTTCCTTCCTCCAGTTCTGCCTTTGAAAAGCTTTTCCCAGCAGTATAAATCTTAGAGGGAGTGGTGGTTTCCTTCTGCATCTCAATGAGGCTGATGTACCCAATAGAGTAAAATTTTACAAACTCGGCTTCATGTGAAAAAACAGAAAATAGTATGCATTATTAGCAATAGCATGCATTATTTCCTGTTTTAGCATGCAAACCTGAGGTTGTGGCATTTTTCTGCTTTACAAGTAACAAAAGTTTGCACGTAGATTTCCGTGTTGCAAAATTGTATTTAAATTAATAGTTAATGAGCTATTGTGATGCAAAATCATGCAAAGCAGCTCATTAACTATTTAGTCCTAGGTAAACTATGCAAGAAATTTGCTTTGCAGACCAAATTTTGCAAAGAAATTCAGTGTAGCAGAAAACGTTAGGTAATGTTTTTCTATGCAGCTCATCTGCATGAGTTAGAAAAAACCATGACAAATGCAATAGTGCATGCAAAAATATGCTCTTTAGTTCAGTCACCTCAATGTGCAGAAAACATCAGCATTTATCATCTGCTTGGCTGAATTAACTGTTTTAGTTTAAAGCTGCAATGCATGGTACTGATTCTATTTGAAGTTAAAATAAACAGTCATCAGTAAGATCTGCCATTTCCATTCTGTATTTCATTTTTTCCTGAGGAAATAGTCGTGTTTAGAAAGTGTCTGAAACTGTGGCCTGGTCGGCTGCTCCTGCTGTTAGAAATTGGGAATGCTGTTCCTCTATCATCAGAATCTCAATGTAGCTGTCAAACTGACATAAGCAAAATATGAATGCAGCACGAATGGCTGAAAAGCAGATTTTCATCAGAGTCGAAATGCAGGTAAAGCATGACTATAATAGGGACATCTGAAAAGGTGACTTAAGGAAGGTAAGTTTGAAAAACAGAGATTGCAGCCATAATAAGAGGTGAATGCCTTCTATTATTAAAAAAAAAAATGTGCCAAAACCTATGTACTAATTCTGTTTGGGTCCAAAAGAAAGGATAACTGAGAATAAGATCAAAAGCAGAAACAAACAGTGCCGTAGGAACAGGTAAGTTGACAGTTTGAGGAACCTTAGGCTTTTATGTTAAAAAATTATGAAATTAGAGACTTCTTCCCGATTTCTCCTAACAGGTCTTACCCATGAACAGATCAATAACTGCTGATCTCAATATTTATTTCCTGTCTTTGTACAGAGGAACCAAATGTTGGTGGTATCCACATCTCTTTGGCTGCCCCCCCCCCCCCCCTAATATTTCCTCATTCTGAACAGTGTCATCTAACCTGAATAAAAATGAGGGGCAAGGGGCAGCAAGGCTTAACTAGTGCTCTTTCCACAACAGGAACATTGTGGGGAGGGCATTTGCTAGGACTAATCTGCAGAGAGCTGACCTAGCAGCCTTCATCCTCCCCCTCCGCAGTTGCAGGGAATGGATTCTATTCTCTCTGCCTTCAGCTCCCAACAAAGCCTTCCCTTTGTGTGTCGCCAGCCTCTCCCCTTCCGGGCACATGGGCCAGCAGCAGGGCAATAAAAGCTTCCAGCTCCTTATCCAACTGGGCTGGTGTGGTAAAAAGCTGGTCCTTTATGTTCGTGGTCAGTGACAGAAAGAGGATTTCAAAGCTGCAGGTGTGTTTTTCTCTCAGCTGATGCTGTTAAGTTACCCAATGACACCAGAGGAAGACAGAACACTTCCGTAGCTTTGCAATCCATTCTCTCTGTACAGCATTCAAACGTGTGGGTGTGGGTGTGTGTGTGTGTGTGTGTGTGTGGGGGGGGGGGGGGGGTTAATATAAAAAAGAGATTTTTCACCAGTGAACTGAGCAGATCTGAGCCAGGAATCACAGTGCAGAAGCACACAGAAGCATCATCTTAAAGGAAACAACTTATTACAGGTTTACGACCAGTGCTAAAAACCCTAATAAGGTCAGCACGGAACACATTCTGAGCATCCAGCGCTGCCCTGCAGTCACTGTGTAGCATAGAAACTTGTAAACAGTAAGCAGAACGGGGCCACAGAGCAGCTGCAGTGTTCACCCTCAATAAATTATAAGCACTATTCTTAATCTCCGCCTCTCTTGCCAATACAGCCACTCCCCCACTCCAGAGTCTCTGGGCCGCAGCTTTAAGCAGTTTCAGGGGATAAACACCGTGGAACCAGAAGGAAAGGCGGGTATGGCTCTCGCTTAAAGGGTAATTATCACAGCAGTTTCTGTGGCTAAAAAGTGTTTTACCCATGTACATCGGCTGTCTGAAAATTGTCCATCTTCAATGCAGCTAAAAGTGAAACAACACACATACGTTTATCTGTATTGAGAGGAGGCATTCCTGGGGAGAGGCAGGGGGAGGAAATGTATGAGCATATATAGCATTTTAAATCTGTGGGTGCACTTTTCTACCAAGCTGCTAGTTACACAAAAAGCAGGTGCAAGTGTCTGCGTGTACTTTGCAGTCATAGCAGTTTTCAAAGGGAAAATATGCGCACACTTTCCCTTTGAAAATTGGTACACAGAATGTGGGTGAACAGTACATGCAGACTTTGCACCAACCTGGGCAGTTTGAAGATTGCTCCCTTAAAGAGAGAAAAAAAACGAGCCCCTTCTAACAGTGTGAGTCCTGGGCTTTTCCTACGGGCATCAAGGTTATCAGAGTCATTAGATAGCTCTGTGAATATAGCACAAACAGCTGGAAAGTTTGTCTCTTCATCACATCCCCAGACGGACATCACCCTGATAAAGTAAAGCATGAATACAGCACGGACAACTGAAGAATGAATCTTCATCACAGCCCAATGCAGGTGTCACAGTGATAGGCATGCAACATGAATACAGCACAGATAGGTGTATAATAGAGACTTGTATGTAAAAAGTTCTCATTTCTTTTTTTTTTTATTCTTTTTTTTTTTTATTTTGTTTGATATTTACTTTGGTTTGTTCTGTTTATTAAAAACAAAATAACCAGCATAGCAACATTGCAGTTATTTTTGATTTCCAAAATGAAAGGAAAGGAACCCCCTCCCCCACATACACAAATTTCAGTAAGAATTCTTTTGTTTTGTTTTTTAATTAAATAAGGTTAGAACATAAGTATCATGCTGGGTAAAGCCAAGGGTCTATCAAACCCAGTATCTGCCAATCCAGATCACCAGGAATTACTTGATGGGTCTATTCCTTGTTGCTCTGTCCCAGGGATAAGCAGTAGTTTGCCCCAAGTCTACCTGGCTAATAATTTTTTATGGATTTTTCTTCCAGAAACTTTTTGTTGTGGTTTTCATTTCATTAGAAAACAAATACATATTCCTGCCGAATAGTGATTCTTCATCAGATCCCCGACCATGAGTCACATAATACACGCAGAGCATTAATACAACACAGAGAGCTGATGAATGTACTTGATTACAATTACTAAAAAAATAGATGATGTGGCCAAAAAGAGAGTCATTTTCAAATATCCTGTATAATTTATGTTACACAAAATTTTCAGAGCAGACTTTGAATATTATCACAACAAATCTACCCTTTACAAAGTATGTGCATAAATTTAAACCCCATCCAAACAACGCCCCCAGGAATGCCTCTGCTCAGACCAGGTAAACCTACGCATGGGTCTGGACATTTACGCATATCTTTACCTGCGTATCTGGTGGGCATTTCTGTAAAACATTGTTTTACTCTCAGAAGTCCCTTTCACAATTACCCCAAACTGTATGCACCCTTTTATTAAAAGAAAAAAGGTGCAAACGGAACGAATTAAATATATTCATGCAAAAAAAAAACAAACCCCAAAACACAGGTGACTTGGGAGTAAGGAAAGAGAGCCAACTCACATTTGAAGGTTTTAAGCTGGGAACCCCAGTACTGACTCCATGCGATCTGGTGCTATGTCTCTGCACTGAGAAGGCAATGCCATGGGATTCTGCAAAGCCAGAGGTGGCTTCCTGGAAGTTCATGTTTTGGCCTGCGTCGTGGCCTTAGGCTGTGGACATCCGGAACGTTCCCATTGTTCAGTTTCCTCCAGCTCCAACAATGGGGGTTGGCTCAACCTCCCCAGAGCTCCGATCTAATCGACAGACACCCACCACTCTTTCAAGAAACAACTAGAACAACCGGAGAAGCGACCTTGCAGGGGCTGGAAGGGATTCAGAGGCACCCCTCCCCAACACCCACATTAAAACTACTTAAAAAGGACGTTCACCTCCTTTCTGCTACCAACTCTAAAGCACCCTGAAAGGGAGTATAGTAACGGTGCACTCTTTCTGAGTTTCAGTAGTCATCCCCTTCCCCATAGGCACCCTTTCTGGTGTCTTTTCACTTTTAAGAACGCCTTGTTTTTTTTAAACAGGTTTAAACCTCCTGCTTTGACAATAGTCATTATATCATTGTGTCCCCAATACAGCTGGGTGGAACACAGTTAGCCCCTCCCCCCTGTGGTTCAGATTAATTGTCGATTAGAACACAAGAAGTGCCATGCTGCGTCAGACCAAGGTCCTCCAAGCCCAGCACCCTGTCTCTGACGGTGGCCAGTCTGAGTCACAAGTACCCAGCAGACCCCTAATAGTTGAGATATTTCTTGTCTCACATTCCCAGGAATAAGCGCCGACTTTCCCAACTCTACCTGGCTAATAACTGTTTATGGGCTTTCCTTCAGGAACTTGTCCAATCCTCTTTTGAACCCCGCTCTGTTAGTTGCCTTGACTACGTTTTCCTGCAACAGATTCCACAGCTTCATTGTGCACTGAGTGAAAAAATACTTCCTATGATTTGTTTTAAATCTGCTGGTTGCTAGTTTCATGGAATATCCCCTAGTCCTAGTGTTGTCTGAAAGTGTAAATAACCATTCCCTATTTACCCATTCCAACCCACTCATGATTTTATAAATTTCAATCATATCCCCACTGAGTCATTTTTTTCCAAGCTAAAGAGCCCTAATATGTTTAGTCTTTCTCCAAAAAGGAGCTATTCCATCCTCTTTTCATTTTTGTCACCCTTCTCTGTACCTTTTCTATATCCACTCTGTCTTTTTTGAGGAGTGACCAGAACTACACACAATACTCAAGGTGCAGTCACATGATGGATCTATACAAAGGCATTATGATATTCTCAGTTTATTTTCTGTTCCTTTCCAAATAATTCCTAACATTCTATTTGCCTTTTTGATCACTGCCACACACTGAACTGAATATTTCAAGGTATTGTCCACAAGGTCTCCAAGGTCCTTTTCCGGGGTGGTGATTCCTAACCTGAAACCCAGCATCGTGTATCTGTAGTTACTTTGCACACGTCCAAATTAAATTGCATCTGCCATTTAGATGCCCAGTCTCACGAGGTCCTTCTGCAGTTTCTCATAATCTGCTGCTGTTTTAATGGTTCAAAACAATTTTGTGTCATCTGCAAATCTGGTCACCTCACTTTGCTTTCTTTTTTTCCAGATCATTTATCAATATGCTAAATAGAACAAGTATCAATACAGTTCCCTAGGGCACTCCACTAATGACCTTTCTTTATTTGGAAAATAGACTATTTAGTTGCCTCCGATCCCATGGCTTCCCAATTTCCTGAGGAGTCTCTTATGGGGACTTTGTCAAATGCCTTTTGAAAATCCAAAGACACTATGGGGGTCATTGCTATATGGCGTTTTCGCGTGCAAAAAATGCATGTGAAAACACCATGACTTTTAAGAGAGAGAGAGAGCTATAATACACTCACACTAGATAGGTATTTATATCTCTATGGGAGGCCCACCTAGTAACTCGAGGTGAGGTTTAGGTAGTAGTGTAGGGGTTAGGGGCCACTTTGACATTCAAAGTGAGACGTACGAACAGAACAGTGCTCTCTTGTGAAGATTTGAGGATCTTCGGAGTGAGGAAACTCACCCAAAGATGAGATTTGTGCAATGTTCATCAAGCTAGGCTGAGAGAACATTGAACAAATCTCATCTTTGGGTGAGTTTCCTCACTCCGAATCCCTCATCCATCGTCAAGGTGGACAATACAAAAAAAAAAAAGTAGAAAAATAAAATAAGATACAGTAAAACCACTGAAATGACAGACACCATCCAACAATGATTATGAAGTGAAATCATTCAAGATTAAGTTTTATGCACGGGGAGAAAGATATTGCAGGTATAAGTCCCAAATTTTCAGGAAAGATCGATGTTTCTTATGGCGCTCCATTTGCTCAACATATTTTTCCAAATGGCAGGTTTGGAAAATGGCATGCTTTAATTGTCCAATGGAAGGAGGATCATTACTCGCCCAGGGTTGTAATATACATTTTTTAGCTAATAAGAGTAGCTTCCGACATCACAATTTTGTATACCTGGTGGGAAATGCATAAGAACGGAGATCATCAAATAAAAGCACCCTGACTTCAAAAGCTAATGTCACAGTCGTAACTGTGCATCACAGTTCCTGCACATCCCTTCAATAGGCTTGAATATGATTACAGACCCAAAAACCATGCCCCAAGGTCCCTGTCACATTATGATATTTCAGACATAAAGCAGAGGATACTAAGTTACATTTAAACGCCTGAGACTGAGAATAAAATACCTGAAGAAAGAATTTAAACTGAGTCTCCCTCAAAGGAACATTGATAGTGATACTACGAGTCCTGGAGAGACAATTGGAGAGAAAATCCCCTGTAATGTCTATGTTTAACTCCTGATGTCAAATCCTCGCTACCTCCTCAAGACCAGGCTCTCGCTAAGGACTGTTGCGCTTAACAGGATTCCTCAGCATTTTGTACCAGAATGAAACCGAGTGGTGATCTGGATCTTCCACATCAAACAACTCCAATTGAATTTCCCACTGGTCACAATGCAAGGTCTAGAGACCGAAGGTAGTGACATAGTTGAAGATATGCAAACCCCTGTCTATGTGATATTTCAAATTTGGCAGAGAGCTCTTCAAAAGACATAATTGAACCCTCTTCAGTGAGAACATTTTGTATAGTTCTTAAGACCCTCTGTGCCCAATCTTGAAAGGGTCGAGAGGAACAGCCCAGGCCAAACGTGAAGTTTCCCAGAATGGGTAGAAAATGAGATATACGATAGTCAACTTTGGTAAGCCTGCAGTACCAATGCCATGCTTTAATTATAGGGACTATAAGAACACTACGCTGAAGATGTGATGGCAATGTTAGATGTGATTTATGCAAAATATAACAGAGCTCTTGAGGGGCAACCAAAGAGGATTCAATAATTAAAGGAGTAAAAAAAGTTGTTTCCATCAACCAATCTCCCATATTTATTTATTTATTTATTAGCTTTTATATATTGACATTCGTGGGTACATCATGTCGATTTACAATATAACTGAAGGAGGAAATTACAAAAAACCAGGGTGGGGGGAGAGGGAGCAGATAGGAAGAGAGAAAGGGGTGCAAGAAGAGAGGGAAAAGGAGAAAAGGAACAGTACCTGATGGAAAACAACAGAAGAACATAATAAGTAGCATTGCAAATTATACACTCAGTAAGGGACTGTGTATAACCTTATACACTGTGGATAACCTTATATAAATTATATACTCCAAAAAGTATTATATACAATAATAACAAGTATTATATACAATAATATACATTATCTTTACCTAGTACATACAGGAGACATTATATATGACATTACAAATTATGCGATCAGAAAGGCAACTATATATAGACTAGCAGGGTTGCTATAGGGAAAAGTAAGGCTTAAAGGATAGCGGAGGGGGTAAAATAAAAGGGGTATAAAAGGATTACTTTAGGGAAAAAGGTAGGGTATAAGGACAGGGGAAGGGGGAAAGGGGTATAAATGGGGAGGTGAAGAGAAATGGGAGACAAAACAGAGTATAATTAAAGGAATAAAGGAGAAGGCTATGAGTACGTTAATGACAATGGAATAGGTTACACACTCCATTATAATACCTCATATTCGCTAATCCCAACCTGCCATGTGCTCAAGCCCCCATTAACCAGGTGAGGTGTAACCAAGGCTGAGCTTTGCACAACACAAATTTATGCATCTACCTCTCAATCTCAGCTACCTCCCTTCATGTCAACAAATAAGGCAAAATTTGGATTAGGTAAAACCACTTTGGAAGGATCGACATTTGATATAATTTCACCCATCCCATCAAAGACAAATGTAGGTCCATCCAAGAGTTTAAAAGGGTAGAGGCAGAGCACTAGTTGGAAATTTTCTCTTTGTATCCTGGACAAATCTCTACGTAATATAATCTCCAAATATTTGAAGGCATCGGATACCCAATGAAAGGGAAAATGGGACCCACAGAACATTCTCACAGGGTCCATCATTGGTAAGGCTTCAGTCTTATCCAGGTTGAGTTTGAACCCTGATAATGCCCCATATTCCCAAAACTCCTCCAAGAGGGCCGGTAAGGAAGTGTATACATTCATAATGTGGATCAAGATGTAGTCTGCAAAGGCTGAGAGCTACAGTGTTCAGCCCCCCTTCCCATGGATATACCTCGAATAGTCGTATTATTTCTAATCATTATCAGCTAAGGTTCTAATGAGAGAAGGAATAATAATGGGGAGAGTGGGCAACCCTGTTGAGTGCCTCTGTGAAGCTCAAGACTCTCAGATGGGGTCCCATTAACCAAAATAGATGCAGTGGGATTGATGTAAAGCAATTGCAATACTGCACAAAAATGGCCCTCAATGCCCACCACTTTAAGCACCTCCCACAGGAACTGCCAGTTAACTCAATCAAATGCCTTCTCAGCATCAAAACTAAGAAGAAAGGATAGTAAACTTCTCAATTTACTATATTCTATAGAGGCCACCACTTTGCGAACATTGAACACCAAATTTCTTCCCTGTACAAACCCAACTTGGGAATTGCCAATCAGGCCCAGCATGCAGCTAGCCAACCTATCTGCCATAATCTTCGCCAATAATTTTATTTCAAAATTTAGCAGGGAGTTAGGGCGGTATGACCCAGGTAATAATGAATCAAGGCTTGGCTTGGGCAAAACCACAATATAGGCCAAATTCGGTGTCCAAGGAAAACGTCCTTGTGCTATAAGATTCTCATACATTTCCCCCAGGGGTGACAAGATTTTGTCTCCCATTAATTTGAAAAATTCCCCAGAGTACCCATCTAGGCCAGGCGTCTTCAAAAGTGGTGCTTGATGAATTACCCTTTGTATCTCTTCCAAGTGGACCAGGGCATTTATCTTATCTTTCTGATGATCTTGAAGTTTAGGCAAACCAACTCTTTGTAGATAAGCAGCAATGTCCACATCTATGACCATATAGCTGCTGTATAACCTCTTATAAAACTGGCGGAATATAACATTAATATCTTTGGTTGAGTTCTGAATCTCACCAGAGGCATCCTTCAGGGCCCTAATGTATTTCGGGCTCCTCCAGTGTCTCATTAAGGGCCTCATTTTCCAAGCCACTCGCACGCGATAAGGGACCTTTCGCAAGCGAAAAGTAGGTAGATGCCTTTTCGCTGCCTATTTCGCTCCCAATAGCTACACCTCCTGTGGTGGCGCTATTGGGTGCGAAACTGGCAGGCCTGCGATACTTTAGAAAATGAGGCCCAAAGTTAGCCAGCATTCTGCCAGACTTATGGCCATATTGATAGAGTTTTATTTTATAGTTAAACAACGATTTTTTAGCTCGCTGATCTAAAACGGAGTTTAGTGCAGTCTGAACTTCCAAGAAGCTCGTTTTATTGGCAGGCATCACCTGTGCTTCATAAACATATTTTACCCTGCATAATTGTTTTCCAGGAGCAGAATTCTTTTAGATGTGTTCTTTTTCTGGGCAGCAACATAAGATATAATTTCCCCTCACAGGACTACCTTAGCCATTTCCCACAAAAGGGTAGGCGTTTGTGTATGAGCCTCATTATCTCATGCATAATCCTCCCATTTCCTGTCAATAAATTCCTTGAAATAAATTTCAGTATAAAGATGTATGGGAAACTGCCATAAAATAGGTGTGTCATTAGAACGGAATCCCTCTAGATCCAGCCATACCATAGCATGGTCAGATACCACTAGAGGCCCAGTTTCAGTACATTTAACCTTTGAAAAAGTGGGACCCTCAATGAGTGTTATGAATCGGCTCCTGTAGAGGGAGGAGTTAGCAATCTGTTATGAACTGGCTCCTGTGGAAGGAGGAGTTAGCAATCTGTTATGAACTGGTTCCTGTGGAAGGAGGAGTTTGCACTCTGTTATGCTCTACTCCTCAAGAAGGGAGGAGTTAGCAATCTGTAATGAATCTGCTCCTTTAGAGGGAGTAGTTAACAATCTGTTAAGGTATAGACTGCGGAGTTGCAATCTGTTATGAATCTGTTGCTGAAGACTCCTGATGGGGAAGGAGTAGCAATCTGTTACTAGTGGAGTGCTTGGAGAGGGCACTCAGCTGTAGAGGAATGTAGATAGGTGGATCCTTGGGCCAATGGCAGATGACTGCGCCCCCAGGAGGATATCCTGCGAGGGACCACCGGTTAGGCTTGGGTATGGAGACAGAAATAGATAATTCTTTTATTAGACAGGTTACTAGAACCACCAGAGGTGGCAGTAGTGAGGTGATATGCCCGGCAAGGCTGAAGTCCCTCAGGTACTGGAACAGTGATCCCAGGGTTGCTGAGCTGTAGAGAAACTATAGATAGTGAGTAGACAGGGTATGCTGTGTACATAGCCAGAACTGGATGACAAAACTCACATAAGGTCTTAAGGAAGCTCAGTAGCTGGAAAGGGTTAGGCCCTCAAGGAGCGAGTACCTGGTTCCAGGGAAAGCTCTGAGAGAGCAATAGTAACTCACAAATGTCTGTATCTGTGATAGCTTCCAGGCAGTAGAGAACCTTCAGAGTGTTCAGGAACATGGGCCCTCGAGGAGCGAGTACCGGTTCCTATCTGAAATCTGAAATAAAGAAAAGAGAGCGAGGCCCCCGAGGAGCGGTTACCCCTGATAAGTCCGAGGAGGCAGAGTAGCTTGGGAGTAAAGCCGAAGCAATCCCCTTGCTAACTCAATTCATTAGCAAATACCGAGACCTTTTATATTGGAAGTGGATGACGACATCTCAGGGGGACGCCCCCGAGGTTCGCGCCCTTGCTAGTACATCAATCGGAGTGCTCTCGTGCACACACCCTACATCATCAGGCAACATTTATTTATTTATTTATTTGAGATTTTTCTATACCGGCATTCGCGATGGGAATCGCATCATGCCGGTTTACAATTAACAAGGTGTGACAAAAGGAAAATTAACAAGAATATTAACAGGTGCTAAAAGAAAAATAGCAGTTACATTAAAACAGAGACATAATACAACTTGGAACGGTGAAATAGGCGATAGTAATTTAACAATGAAAAATAAAAACCTGCCAATTTAAAAGAGATTGTAAAATTAAGGAATTGGCAAAGATGTTGATTACTCTGTTGGGTGGTCTGAGTTAATTAAGGTGAATTAAGGTTCAGTTAGTGTCTGGAAAGGCTTTCATAAATAACCAGGTTTTAAGTCTTTTTCTAAATGTTGGAAGGCTGGGTTCCTGTCTCAGTTCTGGTGGGATGGAGTTCCACAAAGTAGGTCCTGCTGAGGAGAATGCCCTGTCTCTGAGAGTCATATGCTGAAAGGTTTTGGAAGGAGGAACCTGTAGTGAATCTCTGTAGGACTCTCTGATCGGTCTGGCGGAGGTATGTTTTTTAAATGGGATTTGAAGGTTAAGCGGAGAGAGTTATTCAGAGAGGTTAAGCGGAGAGGTTAAGCGGTTAAGAGGTTAAGAGGTTAAGCGGAGAGAGTTAACATGGCGCATCTGCAGCGTCGTGCCGGTCCGGGGACGCTGGAGCGAGACGGCAAGAAGACGCCGCAGCAGCTAACCGTCCATCAGACCCGGAGGGAGTCGCCACAGAGGAAAAGAGGGCAGAGTGAGGGCGTCGAGCAGCGACGGTCGCAACAGTACCCCCCTTCAAAGGGCGATCTCCTCTTCGGGTACCAGGCTTAGGTTCCAAAGGATGCGCGAGGTGAAACTGATGAAGCATCTCTTTATCCAAGATATTGGTCTGAGGCTCCCAAGTGATCAAATCGGGGCCAAAGCCTTCCCATTTCAGAAGGTATTCAACAGTCTTGCCTCTGTAGCGAACATCCAGAATCTCTTTGATCTTGATTTCTAATTTGTCTTCTGCAATGGTGACAGATGGATCTTGAGATTTGGAAGAATCTTTCAGAGTGTTATTGATGATATCAGCAGCAATGGGTAGAGCTGCTGTGGACGTCACTGAGGAATTCAGTGGAAGTGGTGATGTTAAAGAATGTCCAAAAACCACTTCTAAAGATGACTCTCCAGTAGAAGATACTGGATGAGAGATGGTAGTATTTAGCAGCAATAGCTAACTGCTATAGACACCACTGAGACTTCAACGGAAGTGGCAATGTTGGGGTACATCCAACCCCACTTCTAAAGGTAACTCTTCAGTACGTAACGGGATGAGGTGTTGAATTCAGCAGCAATAGCTCAGCTGCTATGATGTCACTGAACCTTCAGTGGAAGGGGTGATGTTGGGGTACGTCCAACCCCACTTCTAAGGGTAACTTCTTCAATAATGTAATGGGATGAGATGTTGAATTCAGTAGCAATCTTAGCTGCTATAGACGACACAGAACCTTCAATAGAAGTGGCAATGTTGGAGTACGTCCAAAACCCACTTCTGGATAACTCTTCCACAGATGAAGCTGGAAGAGAGATGGTGGCAGCCCCAGCAAATCAAACAGGCTGGTAGCTAGAGATATCTTCTTCGGATCTAATTGTGCTGTAGTACTTCAGACACAACTTCCGAGTGAAACAAGCGTAGCAGATATCTCTAAGTTATAGTCCGTGAAGATGGTAAAGATGTAGAGCACCATCTAGCCATGGCGAACATAGCAACTGCTATGAATATCAGCAGCCAGGAATAGAACTGCTGTGGACGTCATTAAGATCCTCAAGAGAAGTGGCGATGTAAAGGAACGTCCAAAACTCACTTTTAAGTTGTGATGCAATAATGGATCTTCTAATTTGATGAAGGGACTCCTCAGGTCTTCCACAAGACATCTGAGAATAAGGTTGCCTCCTGCCCCTGAGTCCAACAGGGCAGGGGTCCGAACCGTTGCTGGTTCAGAGGTCACAGAGGCTGAACGAGAGAGCGGAGGAGATAATGCAGTATGGCCCAAGAACAGTCCTCCCGCAGGACTTAGGCCCGTCCATTTCCCGGATGAATGGGGCATGTAGAGACATTATGGCCGGGCTGATTACAGTACATGCACAGGCCGCATTTCTTCCGAAATCTTCTCTCCTTTGAGGTCAAGTGACCATGACCAAGTTGCATCGGTTCCTCTTTACCAACAGCAGGAATTGCTGGACCCATCCGAGGTGCAGGGGTACTGGCCTGTTTCAACCCAGTTAACACCCTAGGCTGGAGTTCCTTCACCTTGTCTCGGAGCAGACAATCAATCCGAGTAGCTACTGCTATCAATTCTTCCAGCGAGTCAGGTGTCTGGCGAGCGGCCAGCTCCTCTTTCAAGCAGGTATCCAGGCCTCTGCAGAAGAGAGTCTTGAGACATCTGGGGTCCCAGCGAAGTTCCGCTGCAAGAGTCTTGAATTCTATGGCAAATTCAGCCAATGATCTGTTTCCTTGCTTCAAGTCCTCTAAAGCAAACCCGGCAACAGACATACGAGCAGGGTCATTAAAAACGGATTTAAACAAATCCATAAATCCTTCTATGTCCTGCAAAATAGGGTCCTTGTGTTCCCACAAGGTAGATGCCCACGACAAGACTCTCCCATCCAAATATGACAGGATGTAGCTGGTCTTAGAGAGACCCGTGGGAAACAATGAAGGCTGTAAGGTGAAATGTAAGCTGCACTGGTTCAAAAAGCCCCGAGTCTTCTGGAGTTCTCCGGAGAATCGAATAGGAGCAGCCAGTGGAACAGCAGTCTTTAAAGTTACCTCCTGTAACTGAGCTTCTTGGGTAGAAGCTGTGCCTTGTATCTTCTGTGTGTGAAGCTGATGGAATGCTGCAGTAAGTTTCTCCAAGGTTTTCTTGCTGTTCTGAGATGCATTGAGCCAGGCCCGGTATAGCCTGCAAGACGGAGAGGTGTGCCGGGTCCATGGAGTTACTGACATCCTATACCTTAAGCTGGATTCCCAGGAGTACTGCTTCTCCAATTTAAAGCCGGATCCAGTGGAATTAGCAATCTGTTATGAATCGGCTCCTGTAGAGGGAGGAGTTAGCAATCTGTTATTTATTTTATTTATTTATTCTTTTTTCTATACCGACATTCATGACCCGTCATATCACATCAGTTTACATCGAACATAGGAGAAGTACATCGAACAGGGGGTGAAAACTTGGTCGGTAACAGGGTATTAACGTTTTGCAAAACCATTTAAAAGCATAACAGTTATGAAACAAAAAAAAAACCTGGGAGGGGAATAGTAGAGAGTAACAGGGGAGAAGGCGGAGAAAGGCTACTTAGGACCAAAAGGGCTACTTAGGGCCCGAAGGAAGAAGCAATATAAAATATAGCAATATAAGAATCTAACAATATCAGCACAGTAAAAAACAATGTTACCAAAAATAACAATCAGACGACGTGACTTATGTCTTAGAATCTTAAGAATCTAGGGCTGTGGAATCGGGGGGGGGGGGGGGGGGGGGGAGGACCTGGCGGTGGATGAAGTAAGATGGCAGGGGTAGGGGGGGAGGGTATGGACCTAAAAGCGAAGGAAGGAAGGGGAAGAACGAGGGTAGGCAGGAGGGTTGACAGGGGGTAGTGGGGGGGGGGGGGTGCGGGACAGAGGGACGGACGGGAATTGAGGCTGAGCTGTAACGCATGGGGGAGGGTATTACAGTTTACAGTTGTACAGTCTATAGCTGTACATTCATTTTAAGGAAACACTTGCTTAAAAAGCCAGGTTTTACGTTCTTTCTTGAAAGTCAGCGGGCATTGTTCTTGGTGTAGGTCTGGAGGTAGTGCATTCCATTGTGATGAACCAGCTGTGGAGAAAGCACGTTTTCTTATGGATGCGTGGTGAGAAGACCTGGTGGGTGGAGCTTGAAGGGTATCTTTGTACACTGCTCGGATCGGTCTGGTGAAGATGTAGATGAAGCGGGATATCTAGTACAAGGGAGGACCGATTATGGACGGTCTTGTGAATTATAGTGAGGGCTTTGTGAAGGATTCTGAACTTAATGGGTAGCCAGTGCAGATTCCGTAGGATGGGAGTGATGTGGTCTCCTCGGTTAGAGCTGGTTAGTATCCTTGTGGCAGCGTTCTGGAGCATCTGTAATGGTCTAGTGGTGGTAGCAGGGAGGCCTAGTAGAAGGGAGTTGCAGTAGTCGATTTTTGAAAATAAGGTAGCTTGGAGAACCGTGTGGAAGTCGTGTAGGTGGAGGAGTGGTCTAAGCCTTTTCAGAACTTGTAATTTGTAAAAGCATTCTTTAGTTGTATTATTAATGAATTTTTTAAAATTTAGACTGTTGTCCAGAATAACGCCAGGTCTCTCACAGTTATGAACTGGTTCCTGTGGAAGGAGGAGTTAGCAATCTGTTATGAACTAGCTCCTGTGGAAGGAGGAATTAGCAATCTGATATGCTCAGTTCCTGTAGAGGGAGTAGTTAACAATCCGTTAAGGTATAGAACCGCGGAGTTGCAATCTGTTATGAATCTGTTGCTGAAGACTCCTGATGGTGAAGGAGTAGCAATCTTTTACCAGCGGAGTGCTTGGAGAGGGCACTCAGCTGTAGAGGAATGTAGATAGGTGGATCCTTGGGCCGATGGCAGATGATAAGCGCCCCCAGGAGGATACCAGAGAGGGACCACCCGCTAGGCTGGGAGTATGGAGACAGACACAAGATAATTCTTTTATCAGACGGTTAGTAGAACCACCAGAGGTGGCAGTAGTGATCTGATATGCCTCGACAGGGCAGAAGTCCCTCAGTACTGAACACGCGATCCCAGGTTTGTTGAGCTGTAGAGAAACTATAGATAGTAGACAGGGTATGCTGTGTACATAGCCAGAACTGGATGACAAAACTCACATAAGGTCTTAAGGAAACTCAGTAGCTGGAAAGGGTTAGGCCCTCGAGGAGCGAGTACCTGGTTCCAGGGAAAGCTCTGAGAGAGCGATAGTAAATCAACAAATGTCTGTATCTGCAATAGCTTCCAGGGCAGTAGAGAATCTTCAGAGTGTTTCAGGAACATGGGCCCAGCTCGAGGAGCGAGTACCAGTTCCTATCTGCAATCTGAAATAAAGAAAAGAGAGCAAGGCCCCCGAGGAGCGGGTACCCCTGGTAAGTCCGAGGAGGCAGAGTAGCTTGGGAGTAAAAGCCGAAGCAATCCCCTTGCTAACTCGATTCGTTAGCGAATACTGAGACCTTTTATATTGGAAGCGGATTGACGACAACTCAGGGGGACGCCCCCGAGGTTCACGCCCTTGCTGGTACATCAATCGGAGCGCTCACGCGTGCGCGCCCTACGTCATCAGGCAACATGGTGGATCCACAGCATAGTGCCAGTCCGGGGAAGCCGGAGGGAGATGGCAAGAAGACGCCGCGGCAGCTGTCCATCAGACCCGGAGGGAGACGCCACAGAGGAAAAGAGGGCGGAGTGAGGGCGTCGAGCAGCAACAGACGCAACATTGAGTAAGTAATCATGATGAGAATGAGAGCCATGTGCCCAGGAAACGTGTATATTCCCGGTCCCCAGGGTGCAAGGTGTGCCACACATCTACCAGATCTAAAGTATCACAAATATAAGCAACACCTTTGGTAGACCTGATTCTAGAATGGAACTCAAGCAACAGAACCAAGTGGACTACCTGCAGCTAAGTGGTGTAGTGGTGAAGAGTGGGTTTAGGTCACAGGGGAACCTGTGGCCTTTTTCTTTTAGTGGCCCCGCTAGAGTGTGCCGGGGGGAAAGAAAACCCCTTTTTATTCTGTTTTCCTTTTGGGAGGTGGAGCAGCCTTTGGCTGCCCCGCCCCCTTCCTGGGTCTTCAAAATAAGTCCCTCCTCCCTCCATCAGTCTCCTCCTCTGCCTCCATCAAATGGTCTCTCCCACCAGCCAGTGAGGTCATAATGACAGCAGGAGGCTTATAAAAGGCAGAGCTGCCTGGGCTCAGTGGCATTTCACAGGAGGGCAGCAAGCAGTGAGCATCTCTGAGAGCCAAAGCCAGCCATCAACCTGTGGCCTCTTTTAGTGCCCCTGCTAGAGTGTGCCAGGGGGAAAGAAAATCCCATTTTGTTCTCTTTTCCTTTAAGGAGCTGCCCCACCCCCTTCCAGGGTCTTGAAAATAAGTCCCTCCTCCATCAGTCTCCTCCTCTGCCTCCATCAGAATGCCGGCCAAAGCCGCTCACTGTTTGCTGCCCTCCTGTGAAATGCCACTGAGTCCAGGCAGCTCTGCTTTTATAAGCCTCCTGCTGTCATTATGACCTCATTGGCTGGTGGGAGAAACCATTTGAGGCTGATGGAGGCAGTGGAGGAGACTGATGGAGGAGGGACTTATTTTCAAAACCCAGGAAGAGGGAGGGGAAGCCAAAGGCTGCCCCACCTCCCTAAAGAAAAAGAGAACAAAAAGGGATTTATTTCCCCCCGGCACACTCTAGCGGGGGTACTAAAAGAAAGAGGCCACAGGTTCCCCTGTGACCTAAACCCACTCTTCACCACTTACCTGCATGTAGTCCACCTTGGTTCTGTGCTTGAGTTCCATTCTAGAATCTTCAGGTCCTTCAGTCTTCTGAGCCAAAGCCAGCAGAGATGCTCACTGCTTGCTGCCCTCCTGTGAAATGCCACTGATCCCAGGCAGCTCTGCTTTTATAAGCTTCCTGCTGTTATTATGACCTCATTGGCTGGTGGGAGAGACCATTTGAGGCTGATGGAGTCAGAGGAGGGACTTATTTTCAAGACCCAGGAAGGGGGCTGGGAAGCCAAAGGTTGCCCCTCCTCCCTAAAGGAAAAGAGAAAAAGGGATTCTTTCCCCCGGCACACTCTAGCGGGGGTACTAAAAGAAAGAGGCCACAGGTTCCCCTGTGACCTAAACCCACTCTTCACCACTTACCTGCAGGTAGTCCACCTTGGTTCTGTTGCTTGAGTTCCATTCTAGAATCTTCAGGTCCTTCAGTCTTCTGAGAGCCAAAGCCAGCAGAGATGCTCACTACTTGCTGCCCTCCTGTGAAATGCCACTGAGCCCAGGCAGCTCTGCCTTTTATAAGCCTCCTGCTGTCTTTATGACCTCACTGGCTGGTGGGAGAGACCATTTGAGATTGATGTAGGCAGAGGAGACTGATGGAGGCAGAGGAGGGACCTATTTTCAAGACCCAGGAAGGGGGCGGGGTAGCCAAAGGTTGCCCCATCTTCCTAAAGGAAAAGAGAACAAAAAGGGATTTTCTTTCCCCCCGGCACTGTTGTGGGAGTCTCAGTTTAGTGGACCCTTGGGCCGACCTGCTGGAGACTGGGAATAGATGGTCAATGTCTCTAATGAATAGCAGGCCGGGAGGCAGATGTTGAGGCGGGACTTAGATGCTCTTCACCCTGGAAGCTGGTACTCCCCCGGGAGGAGCCCGTAGGAGCCCAACCACTGGGACTTAGGCGGGTTGTGGATCAGGACAGGTAACTGGAACCAGACTAGGACAGTAGCGATACTGTAACTGGGGTCGGGTTCTGGAACCAGGCAGGAACTGTAGCAAGACTCAGGTACTGGAACCAGGCAGGGACTGTAGCAGGAATGGAGTGACGAAGCCAAGCGAGTCACTCCGGGGCAGAGCGCAACAGGAAACCGGGAAGCTAACCCGTTGCAAGGCAAGGCCTGGACGACCGCAGCCGGCTTATCAAGGCCGTGGCGTCTGACGTCAGGAATTGGGCGGAGTCACCACTGGCGGGAAACGGGCTAGAAAGGCGCTCAAGTGACGCACGCGCCTAGGAACAGGGCGTCCTCAGGCACCTTCGCGACTGTGCAGCCCCAGCGGGGACCCGCCAAACAGGCCACAAGCCAGGGCTCCGGAGGCAGGAGCAGGTCCGGAAACAAGGAGGTAAGGGTCTGGTCGTAGTGCTCGCGGCCAGGACCACAACAGTACCTCCCCTTTTACGCCCCCTCTTAGCCGGTCCAGGTTTACTTGGGTGCTCCAAATGGAACTGCCTATAACAAGACCTTGTCGAGGATATTACGGGCCGGTTCCCACGAGTTATCCTCAGGTCTGCAACCCTCCCAGGCAAGCAAGTATTCCCATCGGCGTTGGTGAAACCGGACATCCAAAACTTCACGTACTTGATACATAACCTTGTCCGGTACTGAAGGGTCCGAGGGTTCAGGAGCCCGGGAGTGGTATCTGGACAACACAAGAGGCTTCAGCAAAGACACATGGAATACATCATGTATGCGCATGGAGGAGGGAAGGCGTAGACGGTATGAGACTGCTCCCACCCATTCGGCGACTCGAAAGGGCCCACAGAATTTCGGAGCTAGTCTTCGAGATGGAATATGTAACTGTAAATTTCTGGTGCTAAGCCAGACATGGTCTCCTGGGAGGAAGATAGGTGCTGGCTGACGTAAAGCCGCCCACTCCTTGGCGGACAGGGCGGCTTTACGTATCTTTTCCTGGGTAGAGATCCACAAGGACCGAAGCTGGCGGGCTGAGAGTTGTACTGCCAGGAGTGCACTAGGTTCAGGCAAAGGTAGGGGCGGTTGAAGTTGCTTCCCATAAACAACGAGGAACGGCGAACTTCCAGTAGCAGCATGCGTGTGATTATTATACGAGAACTCCGCCTTCGGGAGTAGATTGGACCAATTATCTTGTCGTTTGTTCACAAAGGCACGGAGAAATGTCTTCAGGGTACGATTGGTTCGTTCCATTTGCCCATTACTCTGGGGATGGAACGCAGACGAAAGACTAAGTTGCACATTGAAGCGTTTGCATAGGGCTTTCCAATAGCAAGCTGTAAACTGCAGTTCTCGGTCGGAGACTATATCCTGCGGGAGACCGTGAAGTCTAAAGATATGTTGAGCGAACAGGCTAGCCTGGTCAGGGGCAGAAGGTAGTTTTGGCAAGGGAACCAAGTGCACCATCTTGGAAAATTGGTCCACGGTTACCCAGATGACCAAATTACCCTCGGAGGCAGGAAGATCCACAACGAAATCAGTGGAGATGTGTGTCCAAGGCTCCACCGGGATGGGCAATGGTTGCAACAAGCCCCTGGGCTTCCCGATGAGCGGCTTTTGAATAGCACAAGTAAGGCATGAGCGCACAAAGGTTTGAACGTCCTGTCTCACCGTTGGTCACTAGAAGAAATGGTTTAACAAGTCTAAAGTCCCTTTCCAACCAGCATGACCCCCCGTGAGGGAGTGATGGGCCCAAGCGAGAACTGCTCTCCGGGAGTGAAGCAGAACGATGGTCTTCCCTTGGGAGGACACCAAGGTTGCAGCAAGGCTTACTTTCATGGGATCCAAGATATACCGAGGTGTGTCAGGAGTCTCTTCGACCTCAGAAGAGTGCGAAAGCGCGTCAGCTCGAACGTTCTCAGAGCCGGGTCGGAGGCGTAAGGTAAAGTCAAACCGCTCAAAAAACAGCGACCACCGAGCTTGTCTTGGATTCAGGCTTTGGGCTTGCTTCAAGAATGCTAGGTTTTTGTGATCGGTGTAAATCGTAACCGGATGGTTGGCTCCCTCCAACCACTGTCTCCATTCCTCCAGGGCAACTTTCACGGCTAGCAACTCTTTGTCACCAACACAGTAGTTGCTCTCTGCCAGGGAGAATTTCCTTGAGAAATATGAACAGGGCAACAGCTGTCCAGAATCAGAGTACTGGCTCAGTACGGCCCCTACAGCCACATTGGAGGCATCAACCTCCACCACGAAGGGCCGGCTGGGATCCGGATGACGAAGGCAGGTGTCTACTAAGAAGGCTTCTTTAAGGGCCTCAAAAGCTTGGCAGGCAGAAGTTGGCCAATCCACCGCGTTAGCCCCCTTTCGGGTGAGGGCAGTTAATGGAGCCACAATACGAGAGTAATTGGGAATAAAATGACAGTAGAAATTGGAGAAGCCGAGGAAGCGTTGCAACGCTTTGAGACCCCTCGGCCGGGGCCAATTCTTAGTAGCCGCCACTTTCTCAGGATCCATTTGAAAGCCTGCTGCAGAGACTATGTAGCTTAGGAACGGCAGGGAGGTCTTCTCAAAGCTGCATTTTTCCAGTTTCGCGTGCAGGCCATGCTCCCTAAGTATCTGGAGCACTTGACGGACATGCTGACGGTGTGACGGCAGGTCCTGGGAGTAGACTAACACATCGTCTAGATAAGCAATTACGCAGGTGTTCAGAAGGTCCCGCAACACCTCATTCATCAGGTGCTGGAACACCGTCTGGGCATTACATAAGCTGAAAGGCATCACGAGGTACTCGTAATGCCCGTCTCGGGTATTAAACGTGGTCTTCCACTCATCTCCGGGACAGATTCTGACCAAATTGTATGCTCCTCGTAAGTCCAACTTTGTAAAAATCTTCGCTCCTTGAAGCCGATCAAGGAGCTCCGGGATTAGCGGAAGTGGGTAGCGGTCTCGCTTGGTAATCGAATTTAGGCCTCAATAGTCTATACACGGCCTCAGTGAGCCGTCTTTCTTGCTGACAAAAAAGAAGCCTGCCCCTGCAGGCGACTTAGACGGGCGGATAAACCCCTTGGCCAAATTCTCTGCAATGTACTCTGACATGGCCCGGGTCTCAGGTATAGATAAGGGATAAACCCTTCCTCGCAGGGGCATAGTACCAGGTAGCAAGTCAAAAGCACAGTCATACGGACGATGCTGCGGAAGGATCTCCGCCTTGGTCTTGGAGAATACATCCGTGAAGTCCTCATAAGGTGCAGGGGGACCCACGGCAGTGTGCATCAACGGAAGTGCGGGAGTCTTAGGCACTTTCATACAATTAGCCAGGCAGAAGGGACTCCACTTAACAATCTGTAGCGTATCCCACTGAATCGTGGGCGAGTGTTTCTGTAACCATGGCAACCCTAGCACCACAGGGTGGACAGCTTTATCCAACACTAGGAAGGCTATCTCCTCTGAATGGATCGCCCCGGTGCGGACCATAATGGGTGTCATGGACATCTGGACGGGACCAGGAAGGAGCGTCCCCTGGATAGAGGTAATTCGTAATGGGACCTCCCATCTATGCGTAGGAATCCGCAACTGGGAGACTAGATCGTCCAGGATGAAATTACCTCCGGCTCTGGAATCCAGGAATGCAATCATCTCAAAGGATCCTCCGGGGTATTCCAGAGTAACAGGAACTGTACATTGAGGAGCTGTAGCACAGCCTAGGAGGAGCTCCTCCCGACCTCCTAGGCTTTGGCGTTTTCCGCACTCTCCTGGCAGCAAGCCAAGAAGTGGCCCTTCTGGCCACAATATAAAACACAACTTCAAACGAACGGCGACATTGTCTTTCTTCAGCAGAAAGCAGGGCCCGTCCCAGCTGCATGGTTCACAGGTGGGAGTGTCTGGACGAGAACTCTTAGGAGAGGGCGCAGGTCTCGGCCCACGAGCCGGGACTGTGGCGAGAGGAGTGCTGCTCCTTGGCCCATTGCTGTAGGCGGCGGTCAATGCGAGCAGCCATCACAATCAAGGCGTTGAGGCCCTCCGGCAGATCTCAAGCCGCAATCTCATCCTTAATGCGTCCGGAGAGGCCTTCCAGGAAGATAGCCTTAAGACTACCATCTTGCCAACCTACTTCCTGGGCTAAAGTCCTAAACTTCATTGCATAATCTGCCAAGGAGCTTGCCCCCTGACGAAGTTGCAGCAGATCAGACGTAGCCGTGGCTACTCGGGCGAGCTCAAAGGCCTGGCGAAAGTTTGTGATGAACAGTTGTAAATCCGTGAGTGAAGGATCATTGTTTTCCCAAAGGGGAGAAGCCCATATCAAGGCTTTCCCATCGAGCAAGGACAAGATATATGCCACTTTCACTGCATTCGCGGGAAACTGCAGAGGCAACAAGGAGAACCGTACAAAACATTGGTTCAGGAAGCCGCGGCAGGTCCTTAAATCACCAGCATAGCGGGAAGGTGCCGGTAACTGAGTCACCGAAGAGCCATGACCCTTGGGGGCCCTGCTAGCGGGAGGAAAGGACTCCAGGCGCGAGGATAGCCGTTCCACCATGGCTGCCAAAGTATCAATGCAGCTCTGGTGCTGTAGGATCTGCCGGGCCATCCCGGGCAGATCCGAGGGAGTGGGTGCATCCGCCGAGTCCATGGCCTTGCAATCTGTTGTGGGAGTCTCAGTTTAGTGGACCCTTGGGCCGACCTGCTGGAGACTGGGAATAGATGGTCAATGTTTCTAATGAATAGCAGCCGGGAGGAAGATGTTCAGGCAGGACTTAGATGCTCTTCACCCTGGAAGCTGGTACTCCCCCGGGAGGAGCCCGTAGGAGCCCAACCATTGGGACTTAGGCGGGTTGTGGATCAGGACAGGTAACTGGAACCAGACTAGGACAGTAGCGATACTGTAACTGGGGTCGGGTTCTGGAACCAAGCTTAACCTTTTTGTTAAACTGGTTACTGTGTTGCCGTACGGCCGGCGCCATTTTGCGCAAAATGGCGCCGGCCGTACGGCAACACGATTCGACTGCAGGTCGTTCCGGACCTCCGCTGGACTTTTGGCAAGTCTTGTGGGGGTCAGGAGGCCCCCCCAAGCTGGCAAAAGTCCCTGGGGGTCCAGCGGGGGTCCGGGAGCGATCTCCTACGTTCCTGCCGCGAATCGTTTTTCCGTACGGAAAATGGCGTATGGCCGGCGCCATTTTCCGTACGGAAAAAACGATTCGCGTGCAGGAAGTCGTTCCCGGACCCCCGCTGGACTTTTGGCAAGTCTTGTGGGGGTCAGGAGGCCCCCCCAAGCTGGCCAAAAGTCCCTGGGGGTCCAGCGGGGGTCCGGGAGCGATCTCTACGCTCCTGCCGTCGGGGGACAAAAAAACAAAATGGCGCCGGCGCTACCCTTTGCCCTGTCATATGACAGGTCAAAGGTATCGCCGGCGCCATTTCTACAACGCACGGAGGTCCGAGAGTAAAAGATCACACCGGGACCCTTCCTCTGGACCCCAGGTAATTTACGGAATTTTGGGGGGGTTCGGGAGGGTGGGGGATTTATTTTAAAGGGTCGGGGTGGGTTTTAGGGTTGTTTTAGTGTGCCGGTTTTCCCTCCCCCCCCCCACTGGACCCCAGGTAATTTAAGGCATTTTGGGGGGGGTTCGGGAGGGTGGGGGATTTATTTTAAAGGGTTGGGTGGGTTTTAGGGATGTTTTAGTGTGCCGGTTTTCGATTCCAGCCGAAATCGATCGTTAAGACGATCGATCACACGATTCACATCTCTACTGCTTGCTGCCCTCCTATGAAATGCCAGTGAGCCCAGGCAGCTCTGCCTTTTATAAGCCTCCTGCTGTTATTATGACCTCACTGGCTGGTGGGAGAGACCATTTGAGGCTGATGGAGGCAGAGGAGTGACTTATTTTCAAGACCCAGGAAGGGGGCAGAGCAGCCAATGGTTGCCCCACCTTCCTAAAGGAAAAGAGAATAAAAAGGGATTTTCTTTCCCCCCGGCACACTCTAACAAGGGCACTAAAAGAAAGAGGCCACAGGTTACCGTGACCTAATCCGACTCTTCACCACTACACCACTTACCTGCAGGTAGTCCACCTTGGTTCTGTGCTTGAGTTCCATTCTAGAATCTTCAGGTCCTTCAGTCTTCTGAGAGCCAAAGCCAGCAGAGATGCTCACTGCTTGCTGCCCTCTTGTGAAATGCCAATGAGCCCAGGCAGCTCTGCCTTTTATAAGCCTCCTGTCATTATGACCTCATTGGCTGGTGGGAGAGACCATTTGAGGCTGATGGAGGCAGAGGAGACTGATGGAGGCAGAGGAGGGATCTATTTTCAAGCCCCAGGAAAGGGCGGGCAGCCAAAGGTTTGCCCCATCTTCCTAAAGGAAAAGAGAACAAAAAGGGATTTTCTTCCCCCCCACCCCCCGGCACACCCTAGTGGGGGCACTAAAAGAAAGAGGCCACAGGTTCCGGAGTAACCTAAACCCTCTCTTCACTACACCACTTACCTGCATGTAGTCCACCTTGGTTCTGTTGCTTGAGTTCCATTCTAGAATCTTCAGGTCCTTCAGTCTGAGAGCAAAAGCCAACAGAGATGCTCATTGCTTGCTGCCCTCCTGTGAAATGCCACTGAGCCCAGGCAGCTCTGCCTTTTATAAGCCTACTGCTGTTATTATGACCTCACTGGCTGGTGGGAGAGACCATTTGAGGCTGATGGAGGCAGAGGAGGGACTTATTTGTAAGACCCAGGAAGGGGGCAGGGCAGCCAGAGATTGGCCCTCCTCCCTAAAGAAAAGAGAACAAAAAGGGATTTTCTTCCCCCCCCTCCCAGCACGCTCTAGTGGGGGCACTAAAGGAAATAGGCCAGAGGTTCCCCTGTGACCTAAACCCACTCTTCACCACTTACCTGCAGGTAGTCCACCTTGGTTCTGTTGCTTGAGTTCCATTCAAGAATCTTCAGGTCATTCGGTCTTCTGAGAGCCAAAGCCAGCAGAGATGCTCACTGCTTGCTGCCCTCCTGTGAAATGCCACTGAGCCCAGGCAGCTCTGCCTTTTATAAGCTTCCTGCTGTCATTATGACCTCACTGGCTGGTGGGAGAGACCATTTGAGACTGATGGAGGCAGAGGAGGGACTTATTTTCAAGACCCAGGAAGGGGGCGGGGCAGCCAAAGTTGCCCCACCTCCCTAAAGGAAAAAAGAACAAAAAGGGATTTCTTCCCCCCCGGCACACTCTAGTCAGGGGCACTAAAAGAAAAAGGCCACAGGTTCCCCTGTGACCTAAACCACTCTTCACCACTACAACCACTTACCTGCAGGTAGTCTACCTTGGTTTTGTTGCTTGAGTTAGAAGACTGAAGGACCTGAAGATTCTAGAATGGAACTCAAGCACAGAACCAAGGTGGACTACCTGCAGGTAAGTGGTGAAGAGTGGGTTTAGGTCACAGGGGAACCTGTGGCCTCATTTAGTGCCCCCGCTAGTGTGTGCTGGGGGGAAAGAAAATCCCTTTTGTTCTCTTTTCCCTTTGGGGAGGTGGGGCAACCTTTGGCTTCCCGCCCCCTTCCTGGGTCTACCAGTGTGCGCATTCCTGAGGATCTATTGAGGGTAGGATCGTGTACGCTGTTAAGGTCCCCACCCAACAGGATGTGCCCCTGAGCTTTATCATCTAACAATTGACCAAGGATGTAATACAAGAGTGTTGATATAGATTTTGTTACATAAACAATACACAAAGGAAACAGTTGGTCAATAACATACCTATGACTATGAGATATCTGCCAGTGGGGGTCAGTAATCAACTGATGTAATTGAAAAGCAACATGTTTCCCAATTAATATAGCTACCCTGGATTTTCTAGAAGGAGCCTGAGAAGAATATAGTTCACCAGCCCACCCTTGTCGAAGCTTCTTATGTTCCCGCTCATCCAGGTGCATTTCTTGCTTCATTGCTATTTGAACATTCTGTCTACATAATGTTTGCAAGACTTTATACTGTTTATATACCGACCTGGGCCAAACATTCCACGTAGCCAATCTTAGCGATGACCTCTGTAAACCGCTAATTACCCCTAAGCTATTTCTGAGTATGCTAGAGCTGTTCCCACAATTCTAAACCTGAGCCTCCCAGCCGAAGCCCAGGTCCCTGGTGTCTGCCTGATAATTTTACATATGAACAAAAAAGCCCATCGCTTGTCAGGGAAACCACGTACTCACCCCAAAGTCAACGTAAAAACCCCATCCCCCTACTCATCCTCATCCACAAGCTTGTACCCTTCCCTATGTGCCTTACACTTCTACCCACTGCCTTCTTGAAGCCCCACACAAGAGGGAGATTAGAGGTCTGCTACTGATCATGTAGACCTCCTACCTCCCAAAGCGCTGAAAAAGAGAGCAACATGTAAATAGAGACGCAAATCTTGCGAATAGTAGAAAAAATAAAAACACCAAATTATAAACAAGGTATGACCCTGCAGAGGTCTAAAAACCAATAGGTGGTTTAACAAGCTAGGTGGCGCTGCAAAGGTCCATTTGTCTGGTACGAAAAAGCCCAAAGATGGTTAATCAAAAAAAAAAAAAAAAAAGGAAAATGTCATTGAAACAGATCTGTATCCATGACCCAACTAGCCAGATCAGTCCAAATTTTTTAGAAAAATTCTGGTAGAAACATTCAGACTATAAAATAGGCCCTGGAGGTAGTGCATCCCACAGCATTGAAAACACAAGCTACCTTGTTCCATAGCACAGCCCTCTCACCGGGACCGAGTTGCAAACAACGAAGTCAGAAAGGTTGTTGCGGCTTCCACGTTGTTACATATAGTCACCCCATTATTAAAAGTGATCCGAAGTTTCACTGGAAATTGTAACACAAATGGAATTTTCTTCACCATTAGGTGTGTACAAATTGTTGCATATTTCTAACATATTTCCCCTATCTTGCCTTTCCTCTAGGATACAGTGCAGGAACCATTAGTGGCGACTCATGGCGTCATGAGAAGGAGGTCAGCTGGGAGGCACTTGGCGGCAGCATCCTGCCGCATGTGCTATCGGCGTCCTGCTGCAATTCAGGCCGGGCTGGAGGTAAGCACGGTGGTATTCAGGGCAACTGCAGACTGCTGATTGCAACACATCACCTGAAGGGCAGGTCCTAGCTACAGGATCACTTTCTGCCACACCAAGCTGATGGTCTCCTACCAGGTGACCTTGCTTCTCCAAAGTAGCATAAAGGCTGCTAGATTTTAGTTAGAACCACTCTACTACTGTATGTCCCTGAAGGTCTACTCTATATACCTCTCAGCTCCTCCAAGTCTGCCACTTTGACCTCCAGAATCAGACTCATTCTCTGAGAGCCAAAAGCTCTTTGCACTAGTTCCACACATACAACCTCTCACCAACAGGTAGATAATCATACATGTGGCACTCGTGGGGAAAAAAAACTGATAGCCCAATCTTGCTGCTGGGCTTCAGTGTCCATCTTAACTAACTGAGCTTATAAAGTCTTAAAAGGCAGATTAAAGAGTAGGTATGTCTCAATTTAAATGTTGTTAAATGTGATTAGGATTTTTAAATTTATTTATTAGGGGAGTAATTTTCAGCCACTATCGGGCTGAGGTAGTTAGCCAGATAAACCTATCCAACTAACTTAGCAGGGTTATTCAGCAGTGTGGATGTGCAGGTGAATATACTCAGCTATCTAAAAGTTAGCTGGATAAGTTCATCAACTAACTTTAGGACAGGTCTCTGGTGTGATCAGAGTTAGCCAGATAACTTATTCGGCGAACTCAACTTGTCCAAGTTACACCCCTGCCCTACCCACCACTCAGCTGGCTAACTAGCTGAATAAGTAGTTATTCAGCTAAGTGACAGCTACTGATCCAGCTGCCACCACTTACCTGGAGAAGTCAAAACATAGCCGGCTAAGTGGCACTGAATATGGATCTCTTAGTGTCTTTTTAAAATCATGGGAGGTAATTTTCAAAGGAGTTGAAATTTTCAAAAGCCCGCTTATGCGCTTAAAGTTCACTTACACATGTAAAACCTTTTGACAATTGAATGGCATATATTGTAGCAATATTCAAAAGCCCACTTACATGCGTAAAGTGCACTTAAATTGGTAAAACCCAGTTTTAAGCATTTCCTTTTGAAAATTACCTCCTTACCTCCTATGGTAGGCTAGACCGTTTCTTTGCTTTTAAACTTTGTTATACCTTGTTTTTACTTTGTTTTACTTTATTTTATTTTTGATTAACTATTTGCTAGGTTTTTCTAATTTTAAAATTTGTTTGCAATGTACTTATTGTTTATACATTTACTTATCAGTTTTAATTATGTATTTTTCCTGTACTTTTTATCTATTTATGATTAAATGTACACCGTCTAGATTGTCCTATAGTTTGATGGTATATAAAATAAATAAATAAAATAAATAAATTTGATAACTAGGAGGTCCATATTCAGTGTCACTTAGCTGCATGAGTTTCAACTTATCTGGTTAAGTGGCAGTAGCTGAATATCTGCCCAGGATCAGCAACAGCCACTTAGCCAGATAACTACCTTTCCAGCTAAATATGTAGAGACCACCTGGTCTCCACTAGATGGTGCTAGATCCCTGCCCTGGGTTTCCAGCTTAGAGGGAGACACCATTCCTTCACAGTATCTCCCCTAGAGGCTTGCTGTGGATAGTAGCTCCTTAGTGCACCTGGCGGGGGCTAGTGACATAAAGAGTGTGGGCATTTTGTTTTGGCTTCTGGAGAGTAAGGAGCTGGTTTGGGAGCTGGTTGCTTTTTTAGGAGATTTCTGCAGTGTACCCCTTGTCTGCCAGGATCTGCCTCCAGTTTTGGAAAAAGACACTTTGGTTACGTTTTGGGTAGTTTTCCTGAGTTTACCAGGGGCGAGACCCTGACCGAGTTCTGGTGAAGGACAAGACCTGTATCCAGGGGGTGAGGGGAGAGAAGACCTGTGTACCTTTTCCCCTGCAATGGGAAGGGCAGCAGTGACTCATCGCCTCAGAAGAAGCGTTTTGGGCTTTGAAAGTGTTTTGCCCTTTTTTGGTTTGTGAGGAGGTTAGTGCCAGCCCTCTCCACGGCTGAAGCTGGGCTATATTAGCCTGGTTCGTTTTCTCAGCATCAGGCTGTTTCCTAATGAGAGGCCAAATCAGAAGAAGTCTGGAGAGCAGAGGCAAGATCTTTCGGAGACCCCCATCTGCATGTCCACCCTTTGAGACACAGGACACAGCTGGGGAAGAACTGGACTTGTGTGGGACCTCAGCTACGATTTTTGAGACCAAGGGGATCCTCCTCATACATAGGAAATTCCCTGCTTAACTGGGATATCTTATCAGCTCACTCCCTGAGAGATAAACTCTCTCAGGGAAAAGAGTCTGCACTGTAAATGCCCCAATGTGAGAGCATGGATATAAAGAAACCGTTAATCTAATTGATTGATTCTTCAGAAATCACTAAATGTCCAGAGTAAAATTTACGTTGTCCTGCTTGTTCCTGCAGCACTATCACAGAGGAAAAATCAGTTGCACCCAGGAGGAAGGGAATTCATTGCACCGCCTGGACCTTGAAGGTTATCCTTCCCCCATAGAAGGGACTCACTCCTTGGGACAAGAAAAGGGGGAAAATATGCTAACTGAGACAGCCCTAAGAGATAAATATTTTATGGTTCTTTGGGACACAGTACCTCCACTGAAAAAGGGTTATATATACCGGTAGTTAGCTAGCTATGTTGTGGATGGGGTATGGCCATAACTGGAAGGATCTGAGTTAGCTGCATATGCTATCTGGCTAACTAATTCAGAATTTGGCAGGATAATTTATCCAGCTAACTCTGGTCACACTGGACACATGTCCTAACTTTAGCCGGATAAACTTATCTAGATAACTTTTAGATAACCAAGTATATTCAGAGGCACAGCTGCGCTGCTGAATATCCCAGCTAGCTCAGCTGGATAGCGGCTGAATATTATCTACTTAAAATTAGTCAATCAGTAAAATCAGGGTCAACTGATTGTTATTTTAAATGACTAATTGAATTATTTTGAAGACTTTCCTCCTAGTGGGGGTGATAATCTATATATCAAGAAATGAGACTCAGGTGGGTGGCAGATGGGGGGAGTGTGGGGGTGGAAAGCAAACTAGTAATTGGTTGTCCAGGAACCAGTACTCTCACCTTCTCATATCAACTAAGTGACCTTTGCAAACTCACAGTTCTACACATTTAATCAAAATATTGTTTACTAGTTCAGAGAATCAGTCTATTTTCCCACTACAAGGAGAATTCTAACCCTGCCAACAAATACTATCTTTTATTGGCTCAGAGAATCAAAATCTATTTTTCATTACACAGACAATTCTAACACTGGCAAACAAATACTATCTTTTACTAGCTCAGAGAATCAAAGTCAATAGGCCAAAGGACTGTCCTTAGCTCATAGCTCAGACCTGCTCAAATCTTATCAAAAGGCTGAGTCCAGGATGTTTATGTAGAAACCTCAGCCTTCACTTACTAACTTCATGGTGAAATACTTCCTTTTGTGATGACAAAACTGCAAATTCAACCTGAAGGGCTCTTAAGACATTCATGAGGCTAGCATTCAGCTCACATCAGATTCATAAACATAGTAAAACAGTAACACAGTCATCATACCTGGGAACTTTTGAGTTGTAGTCACACTGAGATTGCTGCTGAGTAGCAGAGGGTGGGGAAAGAGGAAAGGAATGGAATAATATGTATCGGCTTTCTTTCTTCCACCCGTTCCCTGCCCACCTAACTAATCCACACTTTCTTTTTCTCCTACCCATCACCATCACCTGCCCCCCCCCCCCCCCCCTCCCAAGATGACCCAGCATGTTTCCCCTTCGTCTCTCCCTGACTCCAGCACTCTCTTTGCTCCCTCCCCAGGACCTTATACATCCTCACTCTACCCTTAGCTGAGTGATTCCCAAGTCCTGGAAATTACAGCTGCAGACTGAGGTTTGTGTATATTGCAGTCTCTCTCCAGTTTCTCCCCACATGCTGCTTGCAGTGTCTGCTCCAGACTTGCCCCACTTCTGTTCTATGCAGGTTTACTGAGCAAGGGGAGTGGCTGGGCTGTAGACAGAGAGGCCCTGAGATTTCTAGTGTTTCTTCTTGAGACCCTGCAACTGATTCAAATTCCCTGAGTCTCAGGGTGAAGTCCTGAGAGTTCCCAGGTTGAACATGAAATGACAGCAGAAAAAGACCCAAGTGGTCCATCCATCTGACCAGCAAGTTGTTTAGAGTGGTAACTGCTGCTCCATGCACATTACTACAGTTAAACACAAGTTCTCTTTTCTTCATTTCCATCCTTTAGCCACTAGGTATCCTCTCTATGTTTATCCCATGCCCTTTTTAATTCTGTTACTGTTCTTGTCTTCACGATCTCTTCTGGGAGGGCAGTTTTCCATAAAAAAATATTTCCTGATGTTGTTCCTGAGTTTTCCATTTGAGCTTCATATTATGTCCCCTAGTTCTACAGCTTTCTTTCCATCAGAATAGTGTTACGCACCCTGTCCACAGCCGGCCCGCACACAGGCCTGCTCACCTCTCTGGTTCCACGGCAGGTCCCGGGTCGGCCTCCCTAGTGGTAGCTGCTAGCTCTTCCAGGCCTTGGCGTTCTGCAGCGGTGGTCGCCGGGCCTTCCACTATGCACCAGGCCTCACGCCGGAGTTTGGCTTCCTCAGTGGCGTTGGCCACGCCCATACGCGCGTGCGGACCGCCCAACCTTTTGTAGGGCCAGGGGCGGGTCCAAGCTCCACAGCGCTCCCTGATTGATTCCCTGATATAAGGAAGTTCCTGCTTGTACTTCCTTGCCTTGGCAATCGGGTTTGTACTTTGCTAGTTTCTGCGTCTGAACCTTGTTCCAGTCTTGCTCCAAGTCTCGTTCCAGGATCCTTCTGTTCCAGTCTTGTTCTTGCATCCTAGTTCTCCAGCGTCCTTCTGTTCCTGTGTTCATCTGTCCGTCTCCCCAGGTAGTACCTCCGGACTGTTTCACTGGTACTGACCTCAGCCTGTTCCTCGACCTGCCTGCCTGCCGCCTGCCTTCTGACTTCAGCCTGTTCCTTGACCTGCCTGCCTGCTGCCTGCCTTCTGACCTCGGCCTGCCTGTGACCTTGTCTGACCTCCAGAACCTGACCTCTGCCTTGTTGACTACTCCTCGGACTGACCTCCGGATTCTGACCTCTGCCTGCTTGACCACGTCTCCAGATTCTGGCTCTGTTCCTAGCCTTATCATCTCCTACGCTGTGCTGGTCCTCTTTGCTCCATCTGACCTCCAGTCTTGAACCTGACCGCGCTCCTCTCCTGTCTGTGGGCACGCTCATCTACCATCTTTCCAGGAGACCCTGTGAGGCCCACCTAAGTCCAAGTGGCCCGGGTCCCTATGGGCTCCTCCCGGGGGGACCTCGAGCTTCCAGTGGTGAGGCTCATCCTAGCCTCTGTCTCCTCCAGTGATCCGCCCCTTGGGGGCAGGTGCTTCCTGGTCCCAACCAGGGAGCCGTTTTCCACTGCTCCAGGACAAGGGTCTACTTCCGAGCGCAACAAATAGGTTCAATTCTTGTGCATCATTAATACCCTTCAGGTATTTAAAAATCTGTATCATATCTTCCCTGTCTCTCCTCTCCTCTAGGGTATACGTGTTTAGGTCCTTCAATCTCATTTCATAAGTCTTCTGGTGCAGACCCCATATTATTTTGGTCTCCTTTCACTAGGCCACTTCCATCCTGTCTTTATCTTTTTGAGATACAATCTCCAGAACCAAACAGAATACTCCAGGTGAGGTCTGACCAAGGACCTATATGGAGCATCATCGCCTCTTTTTTTTCTGCTGGTCATGCCTCTCGCTGTGCAGCTCAACATCCTTCTAACTTTAGCCACTCCTTTGTCACATTGCTTTGCCGCTTTCAGACCATCAGACACTATCATCTCTAGGTCTCTTTCCTGATCCATGTACATCAATCTTACCCCATGCCCCCCTCCTCCACATCACTTAGAGCTCCTTTGGATTTCTTTTGGATGATTCTGCACTTCTTGTCATTGAATTCCAGCTGCCAAACCTTCGACCTCACCTCGATCTTTCTTAGATCACGTCTCATTTTCTCCATTCCTTCAGCTGGGTCCACTCTGTTGCAGATCCTAGTGTCACTTTTCCTTCTGTTATGACACTCACAAAGATATTGAACAGAACCGGCCCTAGAACCAAGCCCTCACTTGCTGGCGAAAACTATATTCTGCAACACTAGCCTGTTTATCATGAAATGTAAACTTTATTCTCACAGTCAGACATAGACATTAGTAGACTGCCTACCTTCTTAGCAGTGTACTTCTACAATACCTTCATGCAGAGAAAGCTCAGGAGCTTTCTTCTACTCCTGGAGACACAGAGCCTCCAGTTTCTAGCTGGACTCCACCTCTTATCCTTCCCAGCAGGATCCCACCCATAGAGCTCTCTCCCTCTGTAGGATTTAAGGCTAGATGCCTGGTCCCACACAGGTTAAGGAGGGGGTTTAGGGTCACTCCTTCACATACACTCCCCCTCAGCTTGGACCTGTTAGTCCAAGTGTTTTCACACTTTCTGGATCCCATTCAAGGGAAGTGTCTCAAATTCCCATTCCGCTTCATCTGGCCTGCTGCCAGCTAAGCTTGGGGTTGGGGTTCTAGGGTCAAGCTCACCCCCACACATTAAGGTCACCCCAGATTGCACTTTGCCCAGTGTGCACCCCCAGTCCTTTAACTGAATCCATTGCTGGCTCCAGGTTCCACTCCTTCCCCAGCTAGACTCCTTAGACTTCATGTTGCGTTCGTCGGCCCGAGGTGGTGTTGGCGCCACTTGTGGGGGAAACACCCATAGGTCCCCACTGTCGGTTGGCGAGGCCAGATGGGAAGCAGAGGCCAGCTGGAGCTTCGCCACTACTAGCTCACATTCCCCGCAGGTTGAACCCTTGGGTACCAGGGCCGGCTGGTCTTAGGTGGGCCTCTGCATGGATGATCCCAGGGAGTTGGCAAGGGAGCACGTGGCAAATGCAAGAAAAACGTGGTGGTTTTTCTTGCATTTGTTGTGAGTGCTCTTCACTCTTTTCTCCGGCGTCTTGTGACTCCTCTGCACCGTCACTATCACCACATTCTAGTCATTCCACAGCGCCACTCTCTGGCTCCTCTGCAGCGCCTCTGCCTGGCTAGCCTGCAGCGTCTCTCTCCAGGTCTCTCTGCCACGCCCCTCTCTGGTTCCTCCACGCTACTTCCCATAGGCCAATTGGTGCTGCATCTAGCAGGCCATTCTGTACTGCTTCTGGGCAGTCTGTGTTGCCTTCTCCAGGTCAGGCTATGAAGCTTTACCATGAGTTTTCTGGTATCTCAAACTCAGTAACTGCAGGTAACTTCACCTGAAATTCAAGCTGTTCTTGCAACTCAGGGTCAGCCCATTTGCTGCTTTCAGCTCTCTCTGAAGTGGAGTCCCTCTGAAGGGTCGAGCTGCATTCATGTGACTCACTCAGCTGCTGTGAACTCTCTGCTCTCAGCTCTCTCTGACTCACTCAGCTGAGGTGCACCCTCTGCTTCCTGCTTTATTTCTGACAGACTGGCAGTTATAGCTGACCAGCTTGCTTCCTGTTCTTTCCAGACATTTGCCCAGCCAGTCTGATAATTCAGGGCACTTTCTTGTAGCTGCCTCTGTCCTACCCGGAGGCTCTGAATCAATGTTTGTACATTGGCTGACTTTTGTGCTCAGTGCAGCTTCAGTTTGATACTGGAGGCCATGCCCTGTGTGCACACACACTTAGCCTCAAGCAGCTTTACTCTCTGTAGGGACCACAAAGTCTCTCTCTGCACCCAGCAGTGTTTCAGGGCTTTCGGAGTGTCAAACCCACATCCAACACATATTGCAGTAGGCCTAATACCATATGGGTTCCAAGTGTCTTTTTTGCAGGAATTTCTGGTGGGCATCACAGCAGTGCATATAAATGTAATATAATGAAAATGATATTTTTACCTCAGAATACTATAAAATATATTATACATGCATAACTGTATGTGTGGAGAGGACCTGGGGAAGGATGTGTGTGCGCACAAGGCTATAAGATTTGCCTAGGGCACCAAATACTCTTGTACTGGCCATGGGTACCAGGGTAGGGAGTGAAGACCCTGGAGTTGGGGGAAGTGTCAGTTTTTAAAGTGTGTATTGCTGGAGGGAGCTGGGCTTTTTTTTGGGGTTAGCCCGGGACAGAGACTGAATGAACAAGGTGGAGGATGGGGTAGTATATTCATTGTTTGAACAGGACAGCAAAAATACTAGCACCAGCCCTGCTCCTACTGGTCCATTTACCCAAATAATTCCCTGTTTGTTTAATATTCTGCTTTTTTTTGGCACTTCAAAGCAGATTGCTTTCAGGTACTGTAGATACTTCCCTATCCCCAAAGGGCTTATAGACTAACTTTGTACCTGAGGCAAGAGAAGGCAAAGCAGCTTGCCCAAGATTAGAAGGCGTGGCAGTGGGATTTTAAACCCTGGTCTCCTTGGTTCATAGTCTGCTGCTCTATCCACTAGGCTACTCCTCCACCCTTTAAAATTTGACCCTTGCAATCATTTGCCCGGTCCATAAAAAATGTCATTCACACTCTTCATTTAAAACAGTTCAACATTTTGTATAAAGGAGAGAAAAGAACTGGTGCTCCTCGCTCCTGGATTAGACGCAGTGCCTGTTCCAGCCTCATTATAGATCGCCCTAGCTCTGTCGTTTCCTAGGTCTGCTTGGATCTCTTTTTCCTGTAGGCTGACATTGAAGAGTTTGTTTTCGGAATCTTCCATGGTCCATTTTTTCTGAATTTTGTTCCCATTGTTTATAATTTTGAGCTTCTCATTTCTGGAATAAATATTTAGCTCTTTCTTATCTTTTCAGTCCTGATCCTATCTTGTTTATTACATCCTTTAACTCAGGGGATCCGCAAACCTTTTAAGGGAAGGACCACATAGGACATTTACAGTCATCGAGCTGGGAAGTGGGAGGGTGGCCCTTTCAATGACTTCAAATGCTGGCAACCCTGTCACACTCCCAGGAATCCTGCCCCCTGCCTTCCTCTTCCCCCTGAAGTGTATGGATCTGTGTGAGGAGGCTGGGGCATTCCCTCCTACCCCTGTCTCACCCACTCCCCTCTCATCTGCTCCTGTCTCTACTGTTCCCTTCCTTCTCACTCCTCTTCTCTCCCTTCTTTTCTCTCTCGCTCACCCCTCTCCCTTCCCTCTCACTCAGTGCTCACGCCCTCCCTTCACTCTCTCACCTCGCAAGTCTTTTTTGATCTTCTGCTGACACGAGCCTGACTTACCCCGCCAGCACAGATCCACTGCCTCCTCTTCTGCTGGTGAGGCCTGGCCTCCCCCGCAGCCGTTCTTAATGTGCACGAGTCCGTCGGCTCCTCTTGAGCTGGCAGGGCCTGAGAAACACTTCCAGTCTTTCTGCTGCACAGCTTTTTCCATGTTCGCTGGCAGAGCCGGGGGAGGGGGGGAAATCCTGCCAGCTTTTCACCACCGCCACATGTTTTCTTCAGTTTCTGCTGGCTGGGCCTGGGAAGTCCCGCCACTCTTTTTGCTGTTGCTGCTGCCGCCGCCGCCACTGTGCTTGAAAAATAAAAATACTTGCTCCGAGCGCTGGATCTGGGAAAGTGTGGGAGGCCTGGAACATGGGCTTCACCAGCTCGAGTCTGGGGAACCTCTGCTTTAACCAATCTTAACAATGTCGTTTCTGCTGTCTGAATTCTGCTAACATCTTTCTCATGCTGCACCCCTCTTTCAGACACATAGAAAAGTGTCGCTGCTGCCAGAACTTTATGAAAGGTAAGTTGTCTTCCCCCTTTAATGTTCATTTATTATTTCCACACTTCTCAACCAGATGCAAGTCTGTCAACATGGTCCTTCACTTACAAACTCTGCTGGGGGTGTGGAGAGTCTTGGCCCCCCTCTCACTCTCCAGTCCCTAGCCCTACCCTCCGTGTGTGTGTATGGGCGGGGTCTCCCTCTTCTCACCCCTGTATGTCTGCACTCTTTCTTCCCTCTCTCTCTCTCCACTTTGTAGCCCTCTGATCCACCCCTGTGTTTTTGCTTTGTGTGGGGGAGGGACACTCTTTTCCCCTGTCCTCCCCTCTGTATGTGTGTGTAAGTGTGCACTGCTTTCTTTTTACCCCTGTTTGATGTGTATATGGGGGGGGAGGCAGTGCTATAGGCTGGATGTGCATATGTGTGTGTGTGTGTGTGGGGGGGGGGGTCTAGATGGGAGTGCCTGGGGGGCTGTCTGATGGGGTGTGTGTGTATTGAGGGGGCACTTTTCCCCCCTTGTACTCTTCACTGTGTCCTCTTCACTTTGTCTCGCTGTCATTCTTCACTTCCTCCCTTGAGCACTCTACTCCCCCTCCCTTCTCCCCCTTCCCAGTCTCTCCAATCCAGTCTCTCACCTCCCCTCCATCTTTTATACTCCCCCCCCCCATGCTCCCTCCATCTCACTCACCCCTCCCCTATTCATTTTTCCCCTCCTTTCTCCATCCCCTCTTATGTCCCTCCATCGCACTTACCCTCCTCTTCCACTCCTCTCTCCCTTCTCTCATCCCCATTTCCTCTCACTCATCTCCTCCCTCTTGAATTCTTCACTTTCTTCCCCTCTCCTATTTCCTTGTCCTTGCCTCCCCCATTGTGTGTGTGTGGGGTGGGGGAGGGAAGCAGAGATTTTGGAGGTAAGTGTATTGGGGGGGGGGCAATCTTTCACCCTTGCACTATTCACTTTGTCCTTCACTCCCACTCCCTCTTTCCTTCTGTCCCCATGTGTGCACTCTTTCTTCCCTCTCTCTCCACTTTGTAGCCCTCTCATCCACCCCTGCGGTATGGGGTGTGTGGGAGAGTAGATGTGTGTGTGTTGTGTGTGTGTGTGTGATTTGGGGTACAGTGAGTGTGTGGATGGGAGTGTGGGTGGAAGTGAGTGGAGGAGTAATGTGTGTATGTGGGTGTGTGGGGAGGCAGAGTTGCTGATAGTTGTTTTACTTTTACAGTGGATCCTTGACTTATGAACTCAATTCGTTCCAGAGGGCTGGTTGTAATTCAAGTTGGTTGTAAGTCAAGACTATTTTTTCCATAAGAAATAATGGAAATACCCATAATGCGTTCCGAACCTCCCAAAGCCCCCCTTACCTAACATTTTCATAATAAAAAAGGGTTGTATATTGTGCGTAATTACCAGAAACACCTATAATTTTCCTAGTGTACTCACCAAAAAGTAAATGTGCCTAGCCTGCCAGAAACAACAATTTCATACTGTACTCACCATTCAAGTTGACATCTTTGGCTTGCAGGAAGGGAGGAGGGGGAGGATTCCCCCCCTCAGAACACATCTTTGGCCCCCAAACACTCATTCCTCCCCTCCTGATACCTTGCTGTAGCCAGCTGAGTGCTACACTCCCTTTCTGCTGCTGCACAGAAGCTTCCTTGGTCACCAGTGATGCTGTTGCATGCTGCAATGCCGTGCTGGGTCTGCCTATGTGCTCCTGTGAACATTTGCAGCTCTGGGTGCGCCTGAGATGGACAGGCCTCATCGGCAGCTGCAGCAGCGAATCACTGCAACAGCAGAGCAGAAGTCCCACCCACCAAGCCCCCAAAAAATGCGATTGACAGGAAAAAACGCCTAATTAGAAGCAAACTGCACGCATGAGTGGCTACACATGGCCTTGGCCGGCATTCAGGTTGTAACTCAAGACTTTGGGGCTGATGCAATAATTTTTGCGGAAAGCGGGCGCTGAATTGACGACCTTAGCGCCTCCTTGCTAATACGACCCTGCGGCGGCTGCCAGTTATGAAGACCGACGCCGGTAAACTTCGAATCGGTTTTCATAACGCTCGGCGGCCGTTTTCATTACTGGCAGATGGCCAGTTATGAAAACTGATGCCAAGTTTACCAGCGTCGGTCTTCAATAACTTGGCGGTGTGCCGAGGTATTTTTTTTTTGTTTGTTTTTTCACTGAAGAAGTACAGAAAAGCATTTTTTTTCTGCTTTTCTGAACTTCTTTTACATGCGCTCAGCTATTAACGCCTGCTTCAGGCAAGCGTTAATATCTGAGCGATAAATGTGCGTCTGAGACGCACATTTATTTTTTTGAATGCAGAGTAATAGCCTCATTCACATGTATTTGCATGTGATGAGTGCTATCTCATTCACTCCGCATTCAAAAAAATAAATGTGCGTCTCAGACGCACTGTATTGCATCGGCCCCTTTGGTTGTAATTCAAAACTAAAATTTTGGTTGTAACCCAAGTTGTTCGTATGTCAAGCCGGTTGTAACTTGAGGGTCCACTGTATTTAATTTTTTGCACTCGTTAATATTTATTTATTTATTTATTTGGCTTTTGATATACCGACATTCGTAGGGACATCATGTCGGTTTACAGTGTAACAAAAGGATGAAAATACATTTATTTTATTTATTTATTTGTTGAGTTTTATATACCGTCATTCGGTAAAGCCATCATAACGGTTTACAAAATTTAAATTGTAACTCTCTTAACAATAGTGGAAAAAGTATAACAATGTGCATATTAAACAGAGGTTAAACATTTCAAGTCCAGAAAGTATCATTATGTGGGAGGAGGAGGGATTGTTTGTTCTGGTTGGAGAGAAGTTATTTTGAGGTTTTTGGATGAACGTTCGATTGGGAGTTAGGATGTTCAGAAGTATGAAGGTCAGTGTAGAATTTGCGAAACAGCAATGTTTTTAGGTCTTTTTTGAACGTTTTGAGGTAGGGTTGGGTTCTCAGATCTTTAGGTAGGGAGTTCCAAAATTTAGGGGAGGCAATGGAAAAGGCTCTTTCTCTTGTTGTTGTTAGATGCGCATCTCTGATGGGGGGGATGTTTAAGCATCCTGAGTTGTTTGAACGTAGGTTTCTTTGAGGATTCTGGGGAATCTGGGGAGGGGGAATCTAGGGAGGGGGAAGAGGGAGCAGATGGAAAAAAGGGGACAAGGGAAAAGAGGAATTGAAAGGTAGAGAAAGAAAGGAACAGGTGACTGAGAGGGAGCCACCATTGAGTTACAAGAACATGGTCAACTGTGCTTTCAGGGGAAGGCACTAGACGGACTAAAAAAGCTCAACTTTGTACATGGTAGATAATCAGATAGATGAGGTTGCGACATGGTTATGGGGATTATCACTACCTGTCCCAGCTCTGGAATATCATCTGGACTGGGGTCCCATCCAGAGGGGGATTCATCAGTCTCCCCCAGGGGAGTCCAATCGCCATCGGGTGCCAGTTTAGCTTCTGGGGCTCCAGAATCGCTGCCAGATGAAGATACGCTGGAGCAGCCGCTGTCCATCACAGTAAGGGATCAGTCCTGGGTGGCCCCCAGCCACTTAGGGGAGAGAAACAATCTGTACAAACTATCACATGGAGAAAGAATAATAGCCAGAAAGGTGCTGGAACCTTCTGGACTCCACTACCCCTACAAACCAGGGCATGTGATAAGCTATGTGGAGGAGAAATGAGAGAGCTGGTTGCCGGGCCATGCTGATGGCAGGATCGTTAAGGACACATCCGAGCCGCAACATGAGAGGGAGCACCCTGATTACAAACGCTCCCTTGATAGGAAGATTGCAGAGCTGAAGCTAGGCCTGAACATCTACAAACATGCTGTGGTGTAGCACCTGAGGAGTGGGGAGCAAAGAGCCCATTCCATAAACTGCTTGCTCCCTAATGGGGTAACCATCAAGAAGGCCCAGTCCAGATCACTATGCAGTCCAGATCACTATGCCCGGCACCACCTACATCAACAGAAGAGGATTTTGTGAGAGGTACACCTCTGATTGTCTTATGAAGAGGGTGAAGAAAAGATGAACTGTTTCCTTAGAAGGACTTCCGGTTTCTCTGTCTCTTTGTTGTTTGTCTCTGTTTTCTTCACATCTCCGTTCCAGGGGCCGGGGTATGCTGATGTTCCAGTTAGAGACAAAAGTAAAAGGCTGTTTGCCTGCCCTCCAAAGGAGGTTGGAGTTGTTGAGGTCCAGAGGGTGGTCCTGGGAAGCCAGTGGCTGAAGATGTGGACACCCTTTTCTTATGGACAATACGGTTATTACTCTTTTGGGAAAGGATGCATTTATTAAGTTTACTACTATGTAGTGGGGTGTTTACCATTATTTCATTTATTAAATGAAGTTCATTTTCTTATAATAACGCCCCCCCTAAAATCTTTCTAGAAAAAAACAAAAAATGAAACTAAAATTACATAAAAAATAGTGCTTGAGATTCTTTTTGAAAATGAATTGCTTAAATCCTCCATAGAGGTACATAATCTTCTTAACCTGAAAAACTGGCTAACTGGCAAATTTTCTTTGAGAGCACGTGAATGTGCACTGGTAAAGTGTAGAAAGGTGTTAGAAGAGACTGGTTTCCTATAGATAGAAGTTTCAAAACCTAAGGGTCTCTTAAAAATTTTTATATCCAAAAAATGTATCACTGTGGGACTGATGTCAGAGGTAAAATGTAGATGACAATTACGCCCATTCAGCCAATGCAAAAATTCTTGAAACAAAGATTCTGTGCCTCTATGGAGGATTTTCGTCACCAGGCTACATTACTCACAGATCGATTTATTAAAAGAGGATACCCTACACGCTGTGTCAAGCGGGCTTTAACTCGGGCTAGATTTACCAATAGAGACTGGTTATTTCTACCACGCAGTTTAGACACTCCAGACACACTCACTTGCGTTCTGCCTTACTCTTCAATGACTCATACCATGAAACAAATCATGTTTAACAATTGGCACATACTACAAACTCATCACGAGTTTTCTGAGGTTCCTAGATTTGCTTTTACCAGGAGTTCTAACATCAAAGATCTAGTAGTACACTCCGATTCTACAATACCTCAGTCAAAAATCACCACTGGAGCTCACACTTCTTGTGGGAAATGTACAGTATGCTCTGTCATGATTAAGACATCTGCCATACATTTTACTCGTGAGAATTTTACTTTCATGCTTAAAAATTTCACTGACTGCCGCTCTACAGGGGTCATCTATGTGATACAGTGCCCCTGCAATTTGTTATACATAGGCAAGACTAAACGAGCACTCAAGACCAGGCTCATTGAGCACCGGTCATGTATCTCAACAGGTCGGTTATCAGCTCCATTAACCCCCCATTGTATAGCTTCTCAACACACTTTTGAGCATCTTAAGGTTTGTGTATTGGAACAATTATCTCCAAACTGGAGAGGAGAGTAATTTTGACAGCCGCCTCTTACGTGCAGAACAGCGATGGATTCACCGTCTTAAAACAGCAGAGCCTGACGGGCTCAATTCTGCATTAGAACTGCAAGTCTTTCTGTGATTGACCCAACTTCTGTCACCTTTTGATTTCATTACAGCATACAATAAGAATTATTCATTACGATCGTCTGATGACGGCAGCACCGTGATGTCGTCATCACGTGCGCAAAAGCGCGGGCTTTTTTAAAGGGCTAAGGCGTCCAGGGTTCTTCTGTCCCGAGTTGCTGAAAAAACACCAGAGACATTTGGGTCCATCAGAAAGGTTTGTGGTGCTGCACTCACGCAAAGCTAAGTATCTATTTTGAATTTATCAGCTCTAAAAATTGTTTCTGTCCTTTTAATTCTATAGCATCTGCCATGACAATGTTTTCATAAATCACTCCTGAGGAAGCGATTTTTATCGCGAAACACCGGCCGATGTCGGGTGTCATTGCTGGACATTTCGGGGCATATGATGCACTTTATTAATATACGGGACTCAGAAGGCATTCTAAGTGATATCTAGCTGATATATACAAAAAACAGCACATTGACCATCACGCCGCAAATGACGAGTAGTCCGGACGGCAAGTGGGTTCACTGCTGTTGTCTGGCTTGCTGATGCGGTTTCAATTCTAAAGCATAATGATTTCAAAAAATTTTTATTGATGACAGCACATCGAAGATAAGGTTCATACACTTGTTTTTTTGGTTGCATATTGTTCTGAAGACTGACCACGTAACTAACTTTGCTACTGCTTTTCATGAGGCACAGGAACCTGGGAGGGAGAGAGAGACAATGCTGCCGTATAGGGTCAGTCTGAAACTCACTCTATATAGGTACCACTCTAGAGGGGCACTTTGAATCAGGGTGGGTTTTCAGGAGGTGGGTTGGGGTTAGGGGGGTGTTGTTACAGACACATTCAGAAGTATTCATAGTAAAACTGACATCAGTAAAGAATTATAGTCCTTATAAGTGATGAAAAGTCTAACAATAGGAGTTGATTTGTACACCCTGCAGGTACAGCCAATCTCACCTCGGCCCAAACATCCACAGACACAACACAAACAGGCTGAGTGCATCCTGAAAATCTCCTGTCTCCAGCTACCTAACGTGTATGAGCCATCAGCTCACTCTGGTTCAGCAGCGGGTTTATTAAATGATTAGGAGGGGGTGTAGGGAGAGGAAGCGGTCAAACCTCCTGCAGCTGCTCTCACTTCCTCCTGTAGTGAAAAAGAGAGAGAGAGAGCTGTGAAGCAGTGGTGTGGACCTGGCTGGCCGACAGATGAAGTCTACAGCTGTAGCAAATCCTTGCCGTGCATCCTTCCCCCTACAGGAATAATCCCCCCTTTATTCCCAAGTTAAAGTGTGCATTCAACCTGTACTGAACACGTTTTAACTCGTCATATGGACATTTTAACTCCCTAAGCATTAGCATAGTGTTAGCCTACTGCATTGGAAGTTAAAAACAAATTTAATCTGTGCATTAAGGAACTGTGTGCTGGATTTCAATACACAGATTATTTCATCGCCCTGATATGATTGCAGAGCCCATTTTTGTGCAGGGCATAAGGTATGCGCATAACCCTTTTAAAACGCCCCTGCGTGCGCCGAGCCTATTTTGCATAGGCTCGGTGGGGCGCGCAAGCCCTGGAACGCGCGTAAGTCTCGGGGCTTGCAAAAAGGGTTGGTCGGGGCGTGGCCAGGGGGCGTGGTGTCGGCTCGGGGGCGTGGCCGAGTACCCCGACACAGCAGCCTGTGTCGGAGCCTGCCGCGCCAGCAGACAGCTGGCGTGTGTAAGTTACTACTGCCCGGAGGCAGACGTAACTTTTCGAATAAAGGTGGTGGGGGGGGGGGGGGGTTTAGATAGGGCCGAGGCGGTGGGTTAGGTAGGGGAAGGGAAGGTGCGGGGGTGGAAGGAAAGTTCCCTCCGAGGCCGCTCCGATTTTGGAGCGGCCTCGGAAGGAACGGGCAACGCGCACAGGGCTCGGCGCGCGCAAGGTGCACAAATGTGCACCCCCTTGCGCGCGCCGACCCCGGATTTTGTAAGATACGCGCGGCTACGTGCATATCCTATAAAATCCAGTGTACTTTTGTTTGCGCCTGGTGCGCGAACAAAAGTACTCGCGCATGTAGATTTATAAAATCTACCCCAGTATGTTTGAGTTTGGGGACTTTTACATGTTGTATTAGTAGCTGCTACTGGGGATCAGTTTGAGTAGTGGAGATGTGTCACCAAGAGATATGCAGCTTTTGGAATCTTTTAGCTGTGGTGGCTCCAATACACTCATTAGATGTCGTTTAGTTCATCTCTTTGTTTGCAGCATATTTTCTCAAGGCCGGTGTGCCAGTTCCTGACTATTTTTTAGAGAACAACCATGTGGAGTAAAATGCCAATATTAATGAGTATATGACGAAACCCTCATTAGTGAGCAAATGTCCAAACACAACAATGTGTACGATTCTATTCACTTATAAGGATATCCCTTTAATACCCAAGTGATATGAAATTGACTGCTCAAATTATTGTAATCATAGGGTTAGTCAAAAAGATTTTTAAAGAGGTTCAACTTTTTCAGCTTTTTTATCGCTTTTTTTTTTCAAATGATTTTTTGACTTTTTAACATTTTTGAATTACTGTTAGAAAACAATTTAACGCCTCATAGTAATGAAAAAGACACTTATCCTTGAGATGTATGCAGCGGTGTGGGAAGTAAACAAACACACTTTTCCCTTTTGGGAAAGATAAAACAGTGAACGAATAATATTTTCAGTGAAAGGAGTATTTTTATTATACCATTTGTAAATGGATGCCAACAGAGCCAACACACGTATGTGCTATCAATGCTGGCATAAGCTTGCTATTAAAATACAGGGGTTTATATACCCAATTTAGTTCCTCTTTTTGCTTTGCGGTTAACTTGTTCTTCTGCATCCTGGAACATTTCGGGGGGGCTTGAGGGGGAGAGGAGAAAGGAGGAGTAGGAAGGGGCTGCTCTCTCTCTACTTCCCTAAATCTAGCAACTTGCACCTGTTTTCTCTGGAACAAGAGAAGTGTGTGTGTGTGTGTGTGGGGGGGGGGGGGTTATGGGGGCTGCTTTCAACATTTTCTTTCTTAATGTCTCTTAATATCATTGCTTACAGTTTCTGCAGAAAGAGGTGATTTCACAGAAGCTGTACAGACAATTATGCACTTTGGCTCATTACTTAGGCCTGTTTATCTTTCAGGCTCCTATTTTGGCCTTAATGACAAGGGGATTTTACTCAGGTATTGTGTTTCTATAAGAGGGGATTTCTGGAGAATGTGTTTTAATACTGTTATCTTTCTGTTATAATAAAGCCTCTGGTTAGCTGGTTTCCAGCAGTTTTTCACAGCTTCTAGCTTCCTCTTTTTGCAGTAACTGCTTCAGACAAACTACATGATTTCTAACAGCAAGGTTATGCTTTCTCTTATAGCTTCTACATAAAGGTTACAAATTTTGATATTCACTTTAGCTCTATCTCTTATGTTTAGCAAAGCTTTGAGTACAATTCTAGCAATCAATTCTTCCCACCCTATCTATAGCACCATCCTGATTATAGGCTTATAGCAGCATAGGGTAGGTCACACAAAGCATTTTATATTTATCATTATCAATGTAATAGCAACATTCAAACTCCATTTCTCTCAAGCGGCAAGGAGTTCAAATGCCTGCTTAAAATGCCCACATTTGCCCGACATTGCACGTGTTTCGTTCAAAATTTCGTCAGGGGCTCAGGAGCAATATGTGTCTTTGAACATTGAACTCATCCCAGTGTGATATTGAAGCTCAGCGTTTCAGAGTTGAACCTCCTTAAAAATCTTTTTGACGAACCCTATGATTACAATAATTTGAGCAGTCCATTTCATATCTTTTGGGTATTAAAGGGATATCCTTATAAGTGAATAGGATCATACACATTGTTGTGTTTGGACATTTGCTCACTAATGAGGGTTTCGTCATATACTCATTAATATTGGCATTTCACTCCACGTGGTTGTTCTCTAAAAAATTGTTATAGTGGTACCACAGTTACGCCCAGTTTTTTGCAGTAAATTGTTAGTTCCTGACTATTTGCATGTGTGGACTGTAAACGTTTGTGGTCTCCCCCCCCCCCCCCCCCCTTGGTCCAGTCTATGAATTACCCTATGCTTGTAGTGGGGAGTGCCACATGAGAAATTATATTCACTAATATGATTTATCTTTGGGTTGGAGCCTGAGAGGGGAATGAGACAGAGTCCCAGATACCCCGATACCACAATTCTGTTCCCCTCCCAAACAACCTCTCACTTGTGGCACCACAGACCAGATAAAATCATCACCACACCAGAATAAAACAGCAAATAATCCTTTTACTAGTATTGTGTAAGTAGACATAAATCCAACCAGAACATTAAATGGGAAAGGTACAGTGGTGAAGTATAATATAAACTTGCAGCTTTCTTATTTTATATCAAGCAATGCAAACATAAAACTGGGTATGGCCTGATAGCCAGGGGCACCCAACACACTCACATGGATAGTAAAAAAAAAAAAAAAAAAAAGGAACACTAATAGAGAAAAGGTGGGTGGGGGGGGAAGCAGTGAAGTACACACCTTTCAAAAATTGCCTTTACCCCCAAATGGTGGTGGGGGGAACAGATCCACCCCAATATCACCAGTTTGTAAAGACTGCACACTGTCCCAAACACAAAATGGGTGGAAAAAACAATCAAGAAAATGAAGAAGTCCCTCTTGATGGTGGAGCTGGCAAGGTGACAAACCAAATAGATGAGCACTGCAGTGTGAGAAGGGTCTCTCTCTCCTGGGGAGCTTCCTCAAATGGCTTACTTGGTACTTAACAGAAAACGGGCCTGGTTTCAGTCTCTTACAGAAAAAACACGGTCCATTGGCTTCTCGCCCCAACCCCATCTTGTATGTCTGTTCCTGCCAGCAAGGGTTTATGCTTGACTTTGGTTAAAAGGCTGAAACAGTTAAAATGAAATACAGAATTTGTGACAAAAGTCAAGGACAACCTTCTCTCTCCTCTGCTAAGATATTCTTTGTACAAAGTTTAGATTACTTAACTCAGACTCTTAGGAGGGTGATCCAGCCATGTGCTCCTGGGCCTGGATATCTCTGGAAAGGAAATTTCTCAGTCTCTCAACTCCTGGCTCCTCTGTCCTTGTTGGGATTTTACATGTAGCTCAGTTATGAAGCAAGAACAGCTGTCTGTCTCTATTTCCTCAGAGCGCAGATTCTGTCCCTCCCTCTCAGTAATTTGCTCTTCAGGATAAGAAATGATTTCAGGGCTGCCAGATGCAGTCCTCTCTTCGGGCTCCTGGTTCCAACTCCTGGCTATCCCTACCCTGCACACATAGACAGAGCCAGCCAAATTGTGCCTTTTCTACCTTAAATGGTTTCCCAGCATTCCTTTAGCTTCCTTCTCTGCTGGCTATGTAGTGCTGTTCTCTGGGCGGGCTAAACAGTACAGCCCTCTTCCCAACTTGTTAACACTGTGAGTGCTGGATGCTGGTTCTTGCATAATATTTGTCATTCACAGAAGAGCACACAGGGGTTTTTGACGTATTTTATATTACTTCATCTTGACTGCGCCACAACACGGCACACCGGGGCCTTCTTTTTCACTGCAACACAGCATGCCAGGGCTTTCTCCTTTGCCACAACGCAGCACGCTGGGGCTTGCTCTTTCTTTACCACAGTAAGATGGGGTCCGTTCATGGCATGCCGGGGCCTGCTCCAAATTCTGCACAAAAAATGTAATTTCTGTATAGAAAATTTAAATTCTGCATGGGAGGGGAATTCTGCGCAAATTCTGCACACTGCAGTAGCACAGAATTCCCCCAAGAGTAGTCACAGTAGATTTCTTAACTCCCTTCCTCCTGTTATTAAGTCAAATTTGATCATGTTGTGATCACTATTGCCAAGTGGCTCCAATACTGTCACCTCTTGCACCAAATCCTGTGTTCCACTAAGGACTAAGTCTAAAACAGTTTCCCCACTTCTGGTTCTTGCACCAGCTGCTCCATGAAGCAGTCATTCATTTCATCTAGGAACTTTACCTCTCTAGAATGTCCTGTTGTAATGTTCACCCAGTTAATACTGAGGTAATTGAAATCACCCATTATTACTGTGCTGCTGATTTTGTTAGCTTCCCTAATTACTTTTAGCATTTCATTGTCTGTTCATTCTGGCCAGGTGGATGGTAATACACACCCACTGCTATTTTATTCCCCTTTTCACCTGGAGTTTCTATCCATAAAAATTCAACATTGCATTTTGATTTCTGGAGAACTTTTATCCTGTTTGACTCAATGCTGTCTTTAACATATAGTGCCACCCCTCCACTAATTTGATCCATCCTATCATTTCGATATCATTTGTACCCTGGTATCACAGTGTCCCATTGGTTATCCTCTTTCCACCAGGTCTTTGAGATGCCAAGTATATAAATCTCTTCATCCAGTGCTATGCATTCTAAACTCACATCTTATTTTTTAAACTTCTCACTATTGTGACGGGCACTTCCCAACGGCTTCACTCCGCCTACCTTTCCTTTCTTGCGACTCCTCCTGCTCTTCATGGACGTCTGACTGCCACGGCATCCGCCTGCCATCCTCTCCGGCGTCCCTGGACCGGCTTGGGCGCTGCCTCCCTCCATGGTCTTCAGGTACCTTAGGGCGTGCGCGCGACCCTCATTTTTATTTCCTCATTGGCGCGTTCCTCAGGGGCGTCTCCCTGTGATGATGTCACGCTGCCCGGATATTTAAGCCTACTGTTTATTGCTAGCCGTTGAGTTAGCAAGGGTGATCTTATGGATGGGATTCGCTCTCCGTACCCAGCTACTCTGCCTTCCAACTCCCTCTGGACTCTTTCTGATAACGGGGTACCCGCTCCTCGGGGGCCTTATTGTTTCTTTCAGGTCGCTATCAGGTAACCGGTACTCGCTCCTCGAGGGTCCATGTTCCCTGACTCGCTGCCTGCATCTATCTCCTCTTTTACTTGGAAGAATTCGCTACAGACACCATCAGTGAATACTATTACCATCTACTCCTCAGAGCTGTCTCCTTGGAACCAGGTACTCGCTCCTCGAGGGCCTGTCCCCGTTCCAGTGCCAGTGTGAGTACTTTGCCAACAAGTCTCTCTACCTCCAGGGATCTGGTACTCGCTCCTTGAGGGCCAGCTCTCCCTATCTCGGGGTTTCTCCATATCTGGGACTCTGTGAATGTTCTATTGTGCTCACTTTCTCAGTTCTCTCCACTACAGCACTGCTACCGGAAGAACCGCTGTTCCAGCGCTCTGGGGAATACTAGCCCAGCAGGGCTACATCTTCTACTCTCTACCACCACCTCTGGTGGCTTCTCAAACTGTCTAAATAAAGAACTATCTGTGTTTTTGTGTCCAGAGCTGAGCCTGACCTGTGGCCCCTCACGGGACTTCCCCCCATGGGCGTGGTCAGCTGCCACAATGTCCAAGAGTCCACCCAAACCTCACTAACTATAACAGATTGCTAACTCCATGGATCCGGCACAGCTCAATGCCCTGCAGGCCATTCCTGGCCTGTCCCTGCGCATTGCTGAACAACAGGACGCATTGGAGAAACTCACTTCTGCGTTCCATCAGCTGCACGCACAGAAGAATCAAAGCGCTGCTTCCAGTAATGGAGATAAGTTACCTGAAGTAACTATAAAGACTACGGTACCTCTGGCTGCTCCAGTTCGTTTCTCTGGAGAGATTCAAAGAACTAGAGGTTTCCTAAACCAGTGCTGCATGCATTTTGCATTACAGTCTTCTCACTTCCCCACAGCCTACTCCAAGACTACTTATATTCTTATCTTATCTTGATGGAAGGGCCTTGTCTTGGGCCTCAACGCTATGGGAATGTAAGGATCCAATTCTGCAGGATATTGACGGATTTCTGGATTTGTTTAAATCCGTTTTTGATGATCCTGCTCGAGTGACTGTTGCTGGTTCTGTTCTGGTTGACCTGAAGCAAGGCAACCAACCACTGGCTGATTTTGCAATAGAGTTCAAGATTCTTGCAACCGAATTATGCTGGGATTCTAAATGTCTGAAAACTCTCTTCTTCAGAGGACTGGATACTCGCTTGAAAGATGAGCTGGCCGCTTGTGAGACACCTGACTCGCTGGATGAACTAGTGGCTTTGGCTACTAGAATTGACCACTGGCTTCTTGATAAGGTGAAAGAACTCAAGCCTGGTAGAGGACCAGTTCAGAAGGAGGTCCGTGCTAAACCTGCACTTCAGATGGTTCCAGCAATACCTGTCGCCAGTGGAGAGGAACCGATGCAACTTGGTCGCAGTCACCTGACTTCACAAGAGAGAAGACTTCAGAAGAGGCATGGCCTGTGTATGTACTGTGGACAAGCTGGTCACGATGTCCAAACATACCCAATTCGTCCGGGAAACGGACGAGCCTAAGTCCTGCGGAAGGACTGTTCTTAGGCCTTACTACGCCCTCTCCTCCGCTCTCTCCCAGTCTCCCTGGTGGATACAGGGCAGGAGGCAACTTTATACTTCGACGCCTATTGGAACATTTGAGGATTCCCCTCGTCACTTTGAAGGTTCCCGACGGCTTCACTCCGCCTACCTTTCCTTTCTTGCGACTCCTCCTGCTCTTCATGGATGCCTGGCTGCCGCGGCGTCCGCCTGCCGTCCTCTCCGGCGTCCCCGGACCGGCTTGGGCACTGCCTCCCGCCATGCTCTTCAGGTACCTTAGGGCGTGCGCGCCGCGTGACCCTCATTTTTATTTCCTCATTGGTGCGTTCCTCAGGGGCGTCCCCCTGTGATGACGTCACACTGCCCGGATATTTAAGCCTACTGTTTATTGCTAGCCGTTGAGTTAGCAAGGGTGATCTTATGGATGGGATTCGCTCTCCGTACCCAGCTACTCTGCCTTCCAACTCCCTTTGGACTCTTTCTGCTAACTGGGTACCCACTCCTCCGGGGCCTCATTGTTTCTTTCAGGTTGCTATCAGGTAACCGGTACTCGCTCCTCGAGGGCCCATGTTCTCTGACTCGCTGCCTGCATCTATCTCCTCTTCTACTTGGAAGAATTCGCTACAGACACCATCAGTGAGTACTATTACCATCTACTCCTCAGAGCTGTCTCCCTGGAACCAGGTACTCGCTCCTCGAGGTCCTGCCCCCGTTCCAGCTACAGACACCATCAGTGAGTACTATTACCCGTTCCAGCGCCAGTGCCATCTCCTACGTGGAACCGCTGTGTGAGTACTTTGCCAACAAGTCTCTCTACCTCCAGGGATCTGGTACTTGCTCCTCAAGGGCCAGCTCTCCCTATCTCGGGGCTTCTCCATATCTGGGATTCTGTGAATGTTCTATTGTGCTCACTTTCTCAGTTCTCTCCACTACAGCACTGCTACCGGAAGAACCGCTGTTCCAGCACCCTGGGGAATACTAGCCCAGCCGGGCTACATCTTCTACTCACTACTGCCACCTCTGGTGGCTTCTCAAACTGTCTAAATAAAGATATAATCTGTGTTTGTGTGTCCAGAGCTGAGCCTGACCTGTGGCCCCTCAAGGGACTTCCCCCCGTGGGCGTGGTCAGCCACCACAGTGTCCAAGGGTCCACCCAAACCTCACTAACTATAACACTCACATTTATATACAGACATTTCAAAGTATATTTTTTGTTTGTATTAACAACCTGCTTATGGGGGCCATTTAGAATCTTTCTGTTCTGCCTGCTCTTTACTTAAAGGCACCTGGTCCACTTTAGCATTTATTTCAACTTCTCTACTGGGATACTCTAAATTCCCTGTTCTCTTAGTATCCTTCAAAGATACATCATTCCAACCATGTGCATTTGAGTGGTTGTTGACTTTCCCCCATCATCTAGTTTAAAAGCTGTGCTATCTCCTTTTTAAAGGTTAGTGCCAGCAGCCTGGTTCCACTCTGGCTAAGATGGAGTCCATCTTTTTGGAAAAAGGCCCCCCCTTACCCATCATGATCCCCATTTCCTAATAAACCTAAAACCCTCTTCCCTGCACCTACGTCTCATCCACGCATTGAGACTCTGAGCTCAGCCTGCCTCTGAGGTCCTGAGCGTGGAACAAGGAGTATTTCTGAGAATGCTACCCTGGAGGTTCTGGATTTCAACTTTCTATCTAAAATCCTAAATTTGGCTTCCAGAACCTCCCTCCTGCACATTCGTAAGTCATTGGTACCCATATGTACCAAGACAGCTGGCTCCATCCCAGCACTATCTAAAATCCTATCTATGTGACATGCGAGGTCCGCCACCTTCACATCAGGCAGGCAAGTTATCAAGCATCCTTTTGTTCACCAGCCACCCAGCTATCAACCTCCCTAATAATCAAATCACCAACTACAATGGCTGTTCTAACCCTCCCCCCTGGGGCATGTGTCCCTGGGAACATGTCCTTGGTGTGAGAGGATACTACAGGGAGATTCACTCAAAAGAGGCCCCAAATATTCTCTTGTAATTTCTGTTAGGATGAAGCAATCTGAACCAAAAAAAATACGCTACTTACCTTGACGTATGTGTAATCTTTTGCATTACATGCGATACTGGAAGTGATCGCCATTTTCCACCAGACACATTTCAACGAGACGCTCCATCCAAGTTCCTGAACGTGTCTGTGAGCATATCAGGGGGAATAGCAGCAATTTCACATTGGATGTTTTCATTCAAATCTTTCACCGTGCAAAGCTTGTTCTGATAGACTTTTCCTTTGAGCATACTCCAAAGGAAGAAGTCTGGTGGTGTCAAATCCGGCGAGCATGGTGGCCAAAGCCCCTTTGAAATTACCTTGTTGCTGAAAAAGGACCTAATTTCTGCTATGCTCTTTGCCGATGTGTGACATGTTGCTCCATCTCGCAAACGGAGGTTAAGAACATAAGTACATGCCATACTGGGTCAGACCAAGGGTCCATCAAGCCCAGCATCCTATTTCCAACAGTGGCCAATCCAGGCCATAAGAACCTGGCAAGTACCCACAAACTAAGTCTATTCCATGTTACTGTTGCTAGTAATAGCAGTGGCTATTTTCTAAGTCAACTTTATTAATAGCAGGTATTGAACTTCTCCTCCAAAAATGTATCCAGTCCTTTTATAAACATAGCTACACTAACCGCACTAACCACATCCTCTGGCAACAAATTCCAGAGTTTAATTGTGTGTTGAGTGAAAAGAACTTTCTCCAATTAGTTTTAAATGTGCCACATGCTAACTTCATGGATTGCCCCCTAGGTTAAACATTGCAACGGCTGTCCGGGGCATCCCGGCTTGTTCGAAGCTAAGAACATAAGAACATGCCATACTGGGTCAGACCAAGGGTCCATCAAGCCCAGCATCCTGTTTCCAACAGTGGCCAATCCATATACTGAGGAGCACATTGTACGTTGTTTTGTTCAGATTGCTTCGTCCTAGTGAGAGTTATTACAGAATATTCGAGGCCTCTTTCGAGTGACTCTCCCTGTACATCACCTTGAGCAGAGGTGCTAGCCACAGGATTGCTTCCTGCCTCAAGGTGATGCTCTCCTTCTAGGTGATTTTTCTCCTCCAAGGCAGCAGAAGATTGGAGATGGGATTTATCTTCTATGACCCTGAAGGTATCCTTTATATATCTCTCTGTCTCCCTTTGCTTTTCCAGGTCTGCCACTCTAGCCTCCAGAGATCAGACTCTTTCTCTGGGGGCTAGGAGCTCTTTGCACTTAGTGCACACATACAACCTCTTGCCAGCTGGGAGATAATCATACATGTGCAAAGGACTGGAAAGTCTCCCTCTCGCTGCTGAAGTATTATCTCCATCTTAATATAGTTGATTTGTAATCGAGTTAAAATTCCTAAGGGAATAAGGATGTTAAAGTACTTTTAGTCTATTGATTTATTTTATATTTGTCTGTCAGTGACCCTCAAAATGCTATAATTAATCTACTTATAATTACCTAGTTACTCACCTTATTGACTCTTGTTTTGAATTAAACTCCGGTATAAAATCCATAGTAAAGTTATAGTAAGGAGGACTGAGGAATGCACATCATTAGGCGCATGCTTCTGGTCCTCTTCTGCTGCAAGGGGAGTGGGGACTCTGGAAGCTGGGGCTGTGGAGTCTGAAATCTAGATTGCTCGCAGTGACCTCTGGTGTCCTTTCCCAGAGGCTGCTGGGTAATGTATGCAGATACACCTTCCGGTCCTTCTCTGCTGCAAGACATTTTTATAACCCTCAACTAATCCTCTGTCATACCCACCCTCATCTCCTCCCCTCCAGTCATTCCTTATATTCCCCTCAGCTGATCACTTCTTACCCTTCCCAACTCCTCTTACATCTCCCAGTTCAACTTCTGTCATTACCCACTCATCATCCACTGCCAATACCTCTCCACCTTATCCAACCTACAAACCCCTTCTACATCTCATCCCTCCCTTCAAATAGCCATTTTTCTTAGGGCCCGGGCCAAAAGTGGATGACAACTGGTGGGAAGAGAGGGCAGGCTGATGACAGGGGCAACATTTTTCTCTTGGGTAAGTGATGGCTGAAAAGAGAACAGTGGCAATCTCCTTCGACCCATACACACTTAAACCTCCTTTCCCCTCATGGCTGTTCCCAAATCAGATGGTGATCTGCAAGCAGAAGTAGCATTACTAAGGAAAATAAGAAAAAAGTTTGTAGATTAGTGCATGCTCACAGATCCTGCAATGACCCTTATCCCTTCTTGCGCATGGGCTTTCTGTTACTACAGAAACTCATGCAAGGGTAGTGCCATCACAGGGCCTGCGAGCACTGACTTCCATTACTAACAATGCTGCTGCTGGCGTCTGCCTGTAAAGTATTGCCATTTGAGGTACTTTTGACCTTAGCTGGAGATTTTGTAACTTCATTTAGGGTCCCAAAACACAGTTTGGGGAGCCCTGCTTTTAGAGATGGGGAGGCTTAGGGTCACTAGCGTCCGGGTGTCGTTGCCATGATGCATGGTAGGATGTTCAGTCCTGCTAGATAGTGGTCCCAATTTTGCAATTTTATTGCTTGATCTGGTGTTCTTTTCAGCTTGATGGAAATTTTAGAACTACGAAGGCAAAAGACAACTAATTTAGCTATTAATTTACCAAGTTTTTCACAGTTATAAAATTTTCTTCGGATTCCCTGGAAAGCACGAAAGTGTAAAAAATTAAGATCTTTGGCTAGAGAGCGACAAGTACGTGCAATACACTGTGAACAGATTACCATGCTCGCTAGTCCCACCCAACACTCCACCCCCCTGCAACAATCCCTCACTGCTCAGAACATGCGCTGTTCCTTCATATACTCTCCCTATGACTTGCTGGAAACGTAGTGACGTCTGAGCCTGCGTCTCTCTTCAGGAAGAAGAAAGAACCAATCACCGCCAGCAAAAAAAAACAACAAACCATCAACAACAGGAGCTGCAACTTTATTATTCAATTAGTAATATAACAGTGACAGAAGCATGGATCCTGCTGATGTTTCTGGCTGAGGTGTGAGGCCGAGCCGAGTCGGTGAGTGTACAGAGAGAATTCGGCCACTGAAGGAAGGGGAAAGATTCGCATAAACACACGATCACTAGTCAGCCTATTAGGGGCCAAGGAGGTACAGACCGAGTCACCACATCAATATATGAGTTTGTGTTAGAGTGAGAGGGGGTGTGAGAGTGTGTGTAGCTGTCTTTAGTTTGAGAAGGGGAGTGTTTTTATGTGTGGCTGTGTTAGAGTAAGAGGGGGACGTGTATGTGTACAGCTGTGTTAGTAAGATGGGAAGGTAATGTATGTGTGTAATAGTGTTAGAGTGAGAGGGTGAGTGCGTGTATGTGTAGATGTGTTTGAGAGGGGGATGTGTGTTTGTAGCTATGTTAGTTTGAAAGGGGGAAAATTCTGTATGACTAGGTTTGTTATAGTGAGAGGGAGAAATGTGTGTTCGTGTTTAGCTCTGTTTAGAGTGAGAGAAAGCATCAGTAGATTTATTAGCGTGAGGAGGAAATTGTGTGTGTGTGTGTGTGTGTGTGTGTAACAGTGTTAGAATGAGAGGGGGAAATGTATGCGCACGTGTACAGTGTTAGAATAAGAGGAGGGAAATGTGTGTGTGTGTAACAGTGTTGGAATGAAAGGAGGGAAATGTGTGTGTGTGTGTGTGTGTGTGTAACAGTGTTGGAATGAAAGGAGGGAAATGTGTGTGTGTGTGTGTAACAGTGTTAGAATGAAAGGAGGGAAGTGTGTGTGTGTGTAACAGTGTTAGAATGAAAGGAGGGAAATGTGTGTGTGTAACAGTGTTAGAATGAAAGGAGGGAAATGTGTGTGTGTGTGTGTGTTTGCGTGTAACAGTGTTAGAATGAAAGGAGGGAAATGTGTGTGTAACAGTGTTAGAATGAGAGAGGAGGAAGAGTGTGTGTGTAACAGTGTTAGAATGAGAGAGGAGGAAGAGTGTGTGTGTAACAGTGTTAGAATGAGAGAGGAGGAAGAGTGTGTGTGTAACAGTGTTAGAATGAGAGAGGAGGAAGTGTGTGTGTGTAACAGTGTTAGAATGAGAGAGGAGGAAGTGTGTGTGTGTGTGTAACAGTGTTAGAATGAGAGGGGAGGAAGTGTGTGTGTGTGTGTGTAACAGTGTTAGAATGAGAGGGGAGGAAGTGTGTGTGTAACAGTGTTAGAATGAGAGGGGAGGAAGTGTGTGTGTGTGTGTAACAGTGTTAGAATGAGAGGGGAGGAAGTGTGTGTGTGTGTGTAACAGTGTTAGAATGAGAGGGGAGGAAATGTGTGTGTGTGTGTAACAGTGTTAGAATGAGAGGGGAGGAAATGTGTGTGTGTGTTTGTGTAACAGTGTTAGAATAAGAGGGGAGGAAATGTGTGTTTGTGTAACTGTTAGAATGAGAGGGGAGGAAATGTGTGTTTGTGTGTGTGTGTAACAGTGTTAGAATGAGAGGGGAGGAAATTGCTCTTATGGATTATTCTAAAGCAGATAAGGAGCCAATGGAGATCTTTGAGGATAGGGGTAATGTGCTCTTTTTTGCGGGTATTAATGAGGATTCTGGCCGCAGTGTTTTGGAGCATTTGGAGCGGTTTAATGGTGGTCATAGGGAGGCCTAGGAGCAGAGAGTTGCAGTAGTCGATTTTTGAGAATAATGTGGCTTGGAGGACTGAACGAAAGTCGTTGAAGTGGAGGAGGGGTTTTAATTTTTTTAGAACTTGGAGTTTAAAGAAGCCATCCTTTATTGTGGTGTTAATGAATTTTTTTAGGTTCAGCTGGTTGTCCAGAATGATACCTAGGTCTTTTACTTGGCTGGCGGTCGATGCAGTCGGGTCAGGAGGGGAGGGGAAGTTTTGGTCAGGGGAGATGATGAGTAGTTCCGTTTTTGCTGGATGGAGGGCGAGGTTGAGGCTGGTAAGGACAGGTTGACAGAGTGAAGGCAGTTGTCCCAGGTCTTGAATGATTTGGAGACAGTTTCGGTTATGGGAATGAGGATTTGGACATCGTCCGCATAGATAAAAGTGGGTAAGGCCTAGCTCACATATTGTACTGGTTAAGTGGATTCTTACACTTTTGGGTTTTTTATTTATTTTGGTACTAGCGGTACCCGGCCACGCGTTGCAGTGGCAGAGTCAGGTTCTTTACCCTCCCTCCCTCCCCCTTGCTCATTTACCTCAGTCACTCATCCTCCTCCCCCTTGGTCACTCACCCCCCCCTTCCCTCCCCTGTCCCCACTCCAACTCTCTCCCCTCACACTCACCTCTCCCCTCATTCTCCCTCCCCTGACACTCACCTCCCCCTCATTCTCCCTCCCCTCACTGTCACCTCCCCCGCCTACTGCTTACCCTTCAGATCAGAAAACCTTTGTCTTTCTATTTCTGTGGGAACCCCCCCACCCCAACCCCCCCCCAATCCCAACCCTTTAAATCAAATAATAACCCCCCACCCTCCTGCCCCCTCCCAAGACCTGGGAAATTAAAATTGTTGGTGCTACATGTGGTCTGTCCCTGGGCATCTGTGCGCGTTATGTAGCCAAATAGGGGAGTGCCTAACCAAATTTGCACTTCCAAATTTGTTTTGTGGTCTGGGGAGGGCTATTTTGGTGCGTTCCCGAGATCGTGCAAGTCTAGTGTATGTATTTGTGTGTGAACCTCCCCCTTCCCCAAAAAACAACCCTATGAGAAAAGTTCTCTTAAACTAACCACCCCACACTCTCCTGCCCCCCTCCCCCAGCCCCGCGAAAAATAGTAGACCACCCCTGCCCCCCCCCTTGTGACCCCTCCCCAAGATGTTCGCAATAAATTCATTACCACCCCCCACCCTCCAGACCCCCCGAGACCTGATAAAATTGTCACTCGGTGGAGCGGGCATTCAGGAGCGGTCCGGGAGCGATGTATTGGCGTTGGTCCGTCGGCTGCGAGCACTGAAACGGGTTCCGACGGCCCTTTGCCCTTACTATGTCAGTGAGGTGGAGCAAGGCAGCGGTAGGTCCTCTGACATAGTAAGGGCAAAGGTCCGCTGGCTGCCAGTCCTGAAAATAGCGCCGAGGGGCCCTCGCCCTTACTATGTCACATGGGCTACTGCCGCCATTGGTGTCCCCGAGTGGCAAAGTAAGGGAAAGGGCCGTCTGCGCCATGTTGATTGCTGGCAGCTGACGGCCGTAGTGCAGGAGATGTGTCCCGGACCGGTCCTGGCCCCCCGCTGGAGCCTCCCGGACTTCTGTCAGGTTTTGTGTGTGTTGTGAGGGGCCTGGAAAGTAAATCAATTTGGCATGTGTGTGGGGGGGGGGGTATGAGGAGGGTGGTTTTGTGTGTGTTGGGAGGCTGTGGGAAGTAAATCAATTTGGCATGTGTGTGGGGGGTGTGAGGAGGGTGGTTTTGTGTGTGTTGGGAGGCTGTGGGAAGTAAATCAATTTGGCATGTGTGTGGGGGGTGTGAGGAGGGTGGTGGGTGTATTTTACCTGTAAAGGAAATAGTTATCTTCCGTCGAAAAAAGTGCGCGAATGTGTTAAAATGGAAGTGAAACGTGGACCTGGACTGGCGAAATGATTAGTGTAGTGTGTGTTAGTGTAAGGTGTAACAGATGGCGCTTACGTCCAGCAGATGTCGCTGTTTTCTCAAAAAAATGTTTAAACCTATTTTACCTGTCACAGGTGTGACATATCTGTAATGTAAGTACAGAAGAACCTTCCTGTATGCGAAATGAAGGTTGTGTCCAAATTTGAAAGCAATCAGTTCAGTGGTTTCTGAGATTAATGATTTTGTCCAAACTATTTAACATTTTTATTTATATAGATTTTACTTCTGTAAACTTAGGTATATTCACTTTTTCTAGAAAGGTTCTGCACTTCTCCTGATCATAGCCTTCTGAGATATACAAAACTTCATAAAAGTGCTTCAAAATGTTGACTAATTCCCTGTTAGAGTTCGCCAAATTCCCATCATCAGCTTTTAGGCTAGTGATATAATGGGGTCCCGCACTTTTTTAAAAATAAGATTTGCCAGAAGTTTGCCGGTCTCATTGCTATGTTGGTACAGCTTAAATTTATAGTAAGTTATAGATTTTACAGTTCTTTGATGGATCAAGGAATTTAAAGCTACCCGAACAGCTAAATATGCCTCTCTGTTCTCTTTTATGTTTGAAGCAACCAACTGTTTTTTTTGGTCTTAGCAAGCTGATTCTCCAATTTGAAAAGCTGCTTAGCTATATCCCTCCTCCATTTGGCCACATAAGAGATATCTCCTCGGAGGACTGCCTAGTAAATACCCCCCAACACAATTTCACACATTCCCCAACTTTATTCCAATCAAAATTAAGCACGAAATCTTGCAGAACAACCAGCACGCAGTCTTCTCTACTGGGGATGTAAGATAATTGTAGGAAAAGGGAACAATAAACAAAAAGAGACTTGAAAACTTGTGGAAAAAGAGAGACAAAAAAGAAAAGTGTCAGTATCAGTCAAAAAGAAAAAATGGGGAGAACAAGCAGCCACCTCTGCTGAACATCTCCGGGTTCCTTTTTGCTTGCTAAACTCAATTTGCATGTAAACTTTAGAGGCTTACAAGTCTAACGGCATGGAAAGCTGGCTCCATAGACTTTCTTTGTATAGGACAAAAACAAATGCCATCGCCAGCCAGGTAGCAAACCGGACTCTCACTTCTTTAATTGGAACTTCAAAGAAAAGCAGGTCAGCACGCTGCAAAGGCAGCCCATCGTAATTATGTACCTTTCTGCTTTATCTCCTCCACAAATTTCCTGGCTTCCGACACTGTAAGACATCAACAGACTCCACCAGATTATTGAATTCTCAGCTTATCCCAGTATATTAATGCTGATCTCACCCCCATCGCATTCAGTTTAGCACATATTGGGGAAAATTCCTGGCGTTTTGCCCACAGCTTCTCGGAGTAATCCTGGAACATCAAAACCTTTTTGCCCTCGTTCAGCTGTTTACCTGCTCTCAGCACCTGCATTATTTCCACCTTATGTGAGAAATCCAGTAGCAATGGTATGGCTACACATGATCTGTCCATATTCTCCTTGTGGGGGCTTAGTAGGGATGTGCAGAGGGACGCCATAAGTTGCATTCGGGATTCGCATTCGTCGGGGGGGCAGATACGTTGCATTCGGCAAGGGGGCCCCCGATATGTTCATGTTTTGTTTTTTAATTTTTTATTTCTGCATTTTCAACAATCCTTACAAAAACCAACATTTGCACTGAATACAGAGGATCCAACATCTCTAATTAAGGCATTATACACTTGAAGTAAAACTGATTCTAATTCTCTGTTTTTCTCCAAGAAATCCAGGGGAATAAATTTTGTATAATGAGCGATATAACAGTAAACAATATACAAGAGAAGTTATGTCACCCTTCTCTCAACTATTAAGAGATACAATTTGGTTTTATTCATTGCTCCTATCCTAGACTCGAATCTGGGGGATGGGAATCCAAGAACTCCTGCAACTTAGAAATTTCTGAAAAAACATATTTATGTTCCTTGTATATTATTTAACATTTGCAAGGGTATTTTAATAAAAACCCAGCACCTCTAACTGAGACCTCAGATTTCAATTTCAAGAATTCTTTCCGTCTATACTGTGTAGATCTTGCCAGGTCTGGATAAATCCAAACCTGTTGCCCATGGAATTTCTCCTTCCTATATCTAAAAAATAGACGTAATACAGTGTCTCTTTCAGAAGAAAAAACAAAGGATACCATAAGTGTGGCTCTCACAGAAATATCTGTTCCAATAGAAGTTTCAAGTACTTCAGATAAATTAGAAACCTCTAACTGCACTTTTTCTTTCTGCCTTCCTCTCTCAGGAATATAATATACTTTTGCTATTGCGGGCAGGGCTTGGCTAGGCAATTTCAATATAAATTGTAAATATTCCTTAAACATATCTATTGCTGGAGTCAAATCCTGCTTAGGAAAATTTACAACTCTTAAGTTAGCATACTTTAACTGATTTTCTATAAATTCCATTTTATTATAGTTATTAATTTCAGATTTAACTAAATTACTTTGTACTTTCTCAATTTTCTCAAGTCTCTCTTCACATTTCTCCTGATGAAGCCACGTTTTGAGGAATCCGGGTAATTCTCTCCCAGCAATTCCTGCAGCCCGACAAATTTAATGTTATTACATCGGGGCCTGTTTTTGAGGTCTTTCATTCGGTCGTCCTATTTCTGCAGTGCTGACTTAAGCGCAGTTACCTCAGTCTGCGTAGTTAGGCCATTTTACACATCTTAAATAAGCAATTTCACCTCCACGAAACGACACTCTACCCCATTACGATGGAGGAAACCTCGTCCAACTTATCAATGATTTTTCTGAGCTCTGGCTCAAGCGCTTCCACTTCTGCTGATTTTAGTTCGGTGAGTGAGGTTAGGCTGACCATCTCCTGCTCGGCGTCACAGCTCTCGTTCGCCATCTTTGGTCCAACCGCCTTAGGCCTCTCTTTATTTTTTATCTTTGCTGCAAAAGCCAACATACCCTGAGAAACACACCTGGATGACTACACTAGCACTGTCCCAACTTCTTGAAGCTGAAAATGCTGAGAAAAACTGCCTGGTGTAAGCGAATTGGGAACAATTGGGCCTAAGAGAGTAGAAATTCACATCCTTCCTCTCTCTCAGCATCATGTGACCCTCGTGCATTCTTTTTAAAATCAAAAGTATACGTGCAAATTCCAATGCCTCCCCCCAGAATGCCTGGTTTCTTTTGCATAAAAGAAGGTGTGAAATTGGGTTATACATACTTTTATGCACATAAACTCCAGGCAGTTTTATAATGAGCCATTTACATGCATAAGCCTGTATTTTATCCTGCATCTTATGGGGAGCTGAGGGATTCTCCAGCACGTCCAACAGAACAGGGAGCAGGGGCAGAGGATAACACTGAGAACTGGGGACACCAGATTTCAGCAGGCATAACTGAGGCCACTTTTAATCTCCAATGCTCGACCCTGAACTGCCCTTAAGTTACATACAGATGAAGAGAAGAAAACCAGGGATGGCTGATTTCTGATCATGTGGGGGTTACATATCTCTCTTTTTCCTTTCCAGAGCCATCAGTGTGTGCAGCAAGGATCCTCGTGCAGGGGCCTGAGACACCCCAGAAATGGCCAATGAGCTGGATATCTTTGTGGGGAACACTACCCTGATTGACGAGGAGGTTTACCAGCTGTGGCTGGATGGCTATTCAGGTACCAGAATAGAATATGGCTGTGTTGGTGGTCCTCTGCCTGATGTGCTGGTATTAGGCAGCTGGCATTGCTGGACAAGGCCTGTCCTGTTGTTAAACATCAACCACAGACAAAACACACTCTGGTTTTCCTATTCTGTGTTTGCAGAAGCTGAGTAGCTAAAAATGTGATTTTTCTTTTTTGGCCCAGCAGTTTCCTCCTCAATGAAAACCAACCTCTTTTAGTCAGTCATTCACAACTATCTCGAGATTTTACTCCAATTTTGTGTCCACCCTCACAACTCGCTTAACTGAATCTGCAGTAGCAGTACTCCGTTATGGTCCACACACCAGGCCGCCTCCTGGAACCCTGTATTCGGGGGACCCTAAGGCTATTCACTAAGGGGTAGATTTTAAAACCTGCGCACGGGCATACATGTGCACGCGCTACTCGGTGCGCGCACGTGTATGCCCGATTTTATAATATGCGCGGGAAGTCGGCAGGCGCAGCCCCAAGGAGCGGGGAAGCCCTGGCAGTCACTAACGTAGGCGTGGTCCTGAGGAGCGGGAGACACAGACAGACTTATACAGGTTGCGGGTGCAACCCTGAGAAGTGGGAAGCTCCCCTGTAGAACTCACGGATAGCTGAGGTGTCCCAGAGGTAGGCCCGAGGAACGGGAGGCCTTGCAGGTTAGAACCCAAGAGAAGCAGAGCCAGTCCGAGGAGCGGGATAGGCAAGGAGAGCGAATCCCCAGTGTGTGCACTGGCCCCAAGGAGCGGGTACCAGACAGAGTCCGAGTCCAAAGCATGAAGTGAGTTTCAGGAATACGTAGGCAGTAGTCGAAGACGTATGGAATTTGTTGCCAAGTCGACTAGCTGAGGGCGAGGGTGGAGTTTAAATACGCCGGTCTGATGATGTCATACCGGAGATGCCCCCGAGGTTCCCGCCGATGAGGCTTCAAAGGAGGGCCCGGTATCACACGCGCGCGCCTAGGAAGGCCCATAGTCGAGGAGGGTGGCGGCAGCGGTGGAGTCCAGGCCGCCATGAGGAGTCCCGGGGAATGCGGCGGTGAAAGCTGGCCCGAGCCGTGAGCAGTCCTGGGGAGGGCAGGAGAGCAGTGCAGAAGTAAGTACACACGGTCGCAGCCATCTGCGACTGACGAGCATAAAAACCTTTTACCATTCATTTGGCCTTCCTTGCACTTTTCTTAATGCGTGGAATAAATCTGGACTGCACTTCTAAGATGGTATTTTTAACAATGCCCACGCCTGTTGTACACTCTTAACCTTTTTGTAGCTGCTTCTTTCAGTTTTGTTTTGTTTTGTTTTGATTTTTGAAACTATTTTTCACATTGTATCAAAGTTTTCCTTTGGAAAGTTTAATGCTAGAGCCATGGATTTATTTACTGTCCTTTTTCCAGTCATTAATTCAAATGTGATCATGTTATTATCACTACTGCCAAGTGGCTCCACCACAGTTACCTCTCTCACCAAATCCTGCTCTCGACTAAGAATTAGATCTAAAATAGCTCCCTATCTCGTTTGGTTCTTGAACCAATTGTTCCATAAAGCAGTCACTTATTCCATCCAGGAACTTTATTTCTCTAGCATGTCCTGATGTTACATTTACATTTATTTTAAATCTCTCATTATTACTGCACTACCAATTTGGTTAGCTTCCCTAATTTCTCTTAGCATTTCATTGTTTGTCTCATCATTTTGGCCAGGTGCATGGTAGTATACTCCGATCACTATACTCTTCCTCAGCACATATGGGTTGATTAGCTGACATCTTCTATGTCACTAGGCTGTGGAGGTCCCCAAGGTCCTATCTTAGCTCCTTTGATTTTTAACATTTCTTTCTTCGTTAGCTCCACTAATACAAGACTGGGAGAATAACTTTCAAAATTGCTGGCATTTGCTCATATACACATGTATATGGGTGCACGAAAATTTACTACTGTCTTTTATAACTTGCGCAAACATGCTCACGTATGTAAAAACTGCAAGCCACGCAGGTTTGGATTTATCTGGAAAAGAAATGGTGCCTATCCAGATAAGTTCTAATTTATGTGACTAAATAGTGGCTGATAAGTCTGAAAATTGCTTTTAGGTTGTCTTAAGTAGCCAAACCTTTAAAAAAATCAGTACCTGCAAAACTGAATCCTGCTCCATAGTCCAGTCCTGCTGTTGCTCTGGTGTCTCTGTCCCAGTTTGTAGGGCTAATAGTCAGTCAACTATTCTCAGCTCGGTGCCTGGGAATTCTACCTGTTCTGATATTCTCAGCTCATCTTCTGGGTTTCCTATTCAATCATCCGATCTCTGCATGCAAGCCCAGATTCCCTTTACAACCAGCTGTTTCTAATCAGGCCTTGATGAAACCGGCTCTAAAACCAAGGAAGGTAGCTTGTGCTTTTTTTGTGTAACTTGCTTTGACTAAACCCATCCTTGTCTCAGGCTCTCCTAAAACTGCCTCTGTCTCAGAAGCCAGTTCTAGCCCTGCTTCTATCCATGACTCCTAGCCAGCAGGCCCTGCTATCACACCTGTTAAACAGAATCTGGTGCCAGATTCCAGGCCAGCTCTTATGTATCAGCTTCTTACACAGAAGTCTACACCTGCCTCATGAAAGGAAGTTTAGCCCTACTCTAGACTAAATGTCTAATCCAGGTCATGCTCCACAGAGTTCAATCCAGACTGCTGTCACAGCATTTCCCGAGACTCTGGCCAAGACTGTTCCAGCAGCACTTCAGGGAATCTGCTCAAGGAGGCTACCACAGCGCATCCAAAGACACTCATCTGATCTGGCAGTCCACTCCAAGAATCCAATCCAGGCTGCTACTACAGCATATCTAAGGACTCTGGTCCAAATTCTGCCTCTGGCTCCTCCTGAGACCCCAGATCAGGCTGCTTGCACAGAACTCCCAAAGATTGTCTCGCGCTGGATTTATAGCGCTCAAGTCTTCATCCCAGGCTATGCCTGTCCCAGTGCCAATTATCTTTCTCCATACTGATTATTTTACAGCAGCATCACCAAAGACCATGCTGCAAGCTGCTTTGTCCACTGCAGTGCCAGAGACCCCGCTCCAGCCATCTTCTCCTGCAGCCTCTATATCTGTGCTACAGTCTTTGCTTACAGCAGATTCCAGGACTCTATCCCAGACTATGTTTAGAATGGATTCAAGAACCCACTGCCAGGCTGCTTTTCCAGTCATAGCACCTAAGCCTCTGTTTCAGGCTGCACCCTGGAGAGTTGACTACTTAGCTAAATCTAAGGTCTGCAATCAACTTGAGGGGCTCACGAGGCAGCATGCACATGGGAACTCCATACATGTTCAGTAGAGCAAAAGATTTCTATGAGCTAGGAGAGAAGGGTCCATTCAGCACCATTGGATGATGTTGCATGTCATGGCTAATTCATCCTTCTACAGAGAACTATCAGGATCAGCAGGTCTTGAACTCTGGCTGTGGAGGCTGCAGTTTGTCTGATGATCCAGTGTTACTCCAATTCCAGCTTTTGCTGCAAAAGAAAGACTAACATTGGTTGCTGCTTTGAATTTAAAAGGAAGTTTTTGCTCTTTTACATAGTTTTGATGATGGAGAATTAATAACAATAGATCTGGAGTCACGTGATATGTTGATCCTGGGCAGTTGTGTTGCTGCTGGATCCAGGTGCCATTCCCCGAATTTTCACTAATATTGAAGGCAGCTGTAGCAATATCTCAGCAGCACATACTGTTTCTGCAAGCTCATATGAACATTGATCATTATATGCAAAAATCTCCCTCGGGAATGTCTACTAAGCTAGTAAGGAAAGAGGAAGATAAGCCGAAGGCGGGAGACAAGAAAATGGCCGCTGCAGTAGAAAACATGATTCAGTGTGCCATAAACGAAACTATGATGGCCATAACAGAAGCAGTAAAAGCGGCAGTCCCTGGAATTTAGCCACAAATTGCAGGTATAAAATTTACGATAGCCAAGTTCAGCCCCAAAGTTGAAGCCTTTAGAGGGCCGCATGACTGTTGTCGAAGACGAAACTCTGACCACTGCGAGAAAGCTGCAGAAAATGGAGAAATTGGTCATGGTCCATGAGCAAAAGATACACGAGTTGGAAAACCACTCATGTCGGAACAGTTTGCATTTTGTGGGCTTCATGGAAACCCTTGAGGAACACAGATTAGTGGTGATACTTGCTAAATGGCTGCTGGTGGCGTTGGGACTATCAGATCAGGTAGTGCCTCTGATTGTAGAATGTGCACATAGTTTGGGACCTAAAAAGGATGGTGACCAATGGCCATGTATCGTGATTGCCCGCTTCCTTAACTTTCAGCATAAGCAGATAATTTGGCAATCATATCACAAGGTATTGGTGCTGCAATATAATAATGATGCCATTAAAATATTTGAAGACTTCGCCTTCAAAGTAGCCATGAAGCACAAGGAACTTGGGCCTTTGAGTGCGCAACTTGCAGCCAAGCAAATTGAATTTGCTCTACAATTTCCAGCCAGGCTGAAGATGTGGTGCAATGGTACACTGCATTTTTGATTCTGTGCCTGATGCCAAGCAGTTTCCCTAATAATCGGGCATGTGGCTCTCTTGTAGAATTATATGCTGGATACTTTGAGGATGGCCATTATCATGCGCTCTTGTACTTGGCATTGATATTTTTGGGTCTTATATGGGCTAAGCAGTCCTGATGTATAGTTTTCACCAGTTGTTGATGTTCCTGCAACTCTGATGTTGGATGGAGTTTCATATTAACGGCACTTCAGAGGTTATATCGAATGGTGACATTTTTCTTATGTTCTGCGCTGGTTTCCTTATTTAACCTTGCAACCTGGAGACACTCCTGATGGGGAAAGATAGTTCATTATTTTTGGGCCACGTTTGGTTCAGTTTCAGAGAAGCCTTTTGTATGAGCCCTCTCCAAGGGGTGTGTTTATATTTTGAAAGCTCAGATTATTTTTTTTGACTGGGCCTGTTGTTTTCTTTATAATTAGTTATGTGGCGGTGATATGGTCGAGTTTAAACATTCACTGTTAAACGAAGAAGTCTATGAGACTGATGTCTGCCTTCAATAGGCCTTGTTTTGGGTTGCCTCGGGGGATGGCACCTGAACACTCACAGTACTGTTTCCAGCTAACTAAGCAGAGAGTTCTTTTTGATTATGGTTGGCTTTGGGATTAAGGTGAGAGGGTTAGGGGAGGGGCTGGGTGGAGGGGTAGCGATGTCTTTGTCTTTTATGGGAGCACTATCCTATGGTTTAGTACCCAAACTAGGATTCAGGTGGAGAATCGATTTTTTGCTGTGAGTTTTGGGAAACAGAGTGTATTTTGGGAATGCCTTATAGTGGAAATTTTACCCGGATAGCCACAGTCTTGCGTATATATTTGGATTTTCTATGGAGGTACTTAGAGTAGAGGGTAGCAATGCAGTGGTCAATATTAGCCTCTCTCTGGCATTTGCCAGTGAGGGGTTAGGCAATTCACACATACAGTTCAGTGGGACCTCAAGTAACATTTCTTACATGGAACGTAGCAGGAATGGGAAGGGAAGAATTGCTCTCTCAGAGTCACAGGCTGAAGGAAGAGATTGTCTTTTTACAAGAATCTCATTGAAAGATAAAGAGCATGATAAATTATGGAATAAAAGAGGTTTTAATCAGATTTTCTTTCTTCTCAGGCAATTCCAAACACAATGGGTTGGCCATTTTAATCCACAGAAAGGTGCCCTTTGTGTTAGAACGAAAGTGGGAGAATGATGAGGGTAGAATTGTATTGGTCAAAGGCACTTTATTTGGTAAGCCTGTCATTTTGTGTCTTTTTATGCTCCAAATAGGTACAGTCAACCTTTTTTTTTTTTTTTTTTACTTAGTTGATCACTTGTATCTCAGTTTTAAGAACAGCCCTTGTTGTTATGAGGGGGGATTTCAATTGCATTCATTGAAAGCAAGTTTAGGGGTGCAGGGACCTGTCTGCTATAGGCCACGTCCAGTTGCCCTCCCACTTACATAGAAACATAGAAATGACGGCAGAAGAAGACAAAACAGCCCATCCAGTCTGCCCAGCAAGCTTCGCACTTTTTTTTTTTCCTCATACTTATCTGTTTCTCTTGGCTCTTAGTAACCTTTTGGTTCTATTTCCCTTCCACCCCCACCTTCTCTCTGCCTTGGTCTTATTTACACATGCACTTACAAACAGGCATATCTTGAAAAACATCCTTCAGTGTAGAGCTCTCATCTGGCCAAAGTTGTTTCTTTTTCCACTGAGACAGTCATGGCCTGTCCACTGGTCTGCATATTTCTTTGCTAATATGATTCATACTTGGTGCTTTCAGTAGCAAAACATGGGATATCTCCCTACATCATTTTCACATTTCAATGTGCTCTCCTCAGATTTGGCGGGATTTAGCATTTAGAAGATAACAATTCTTGTCTCTAACATCCTGGCCACTAGGCATCAGTTTACCTTAAGAAAGTTCTGTATCATGGGTGGTTAAAACATGCCATAAACCTTAGCCTGCTTAATATATTAATACTTATGGCTAGCTTACTTACCCCTGGTTCCAACTTCAGACAATATCCCTCTGTTCACCTATGAAACAGATGCTGTCTGGAGAATGTGGTTAGGGGAGGAGACTTGCTTCTGAGGTCTGCTTCTGGGTCCCGAACTAGCAGAGCTATCAGGCTGCTCTTGACTCCCCATCGCCTCAGGCTCTGTACTTTTCCTCGGACTCCTGGCCACACCTTAGTCTTCTCCCTCCTCGATACCGGGGGTGCTGGGCTGCTTCAGGTCCTTCTCTGGTTTCAGGGTCACTCCTCTGATTTTTTGCTTATTTCTCCTTATTTGCCCTCCGTCTTTTACTTTCCAGCTGATAAATATGCATAAGCTCATACATAATCATGTGGTGGTTGGAGGGTCTTTGCTGCATTGCAGGTCTTTTCCCCGCTCCCTATTTCTTCGGGGGGTGTTCTGCCACATCTGTATGCTAAGCTGTTATTCCATTGTCAGCGTTTTTCTCCATCTCAGACTGCCCCCCCACTTCTTCCAAGGGTGAGGGTTCTTCTGACTTCTGGACCTTGCCTTGGCTGATCCATGACTCCTGCTTATGAGCTTAAGTTGTTGCATTGTCCCTCTGCCTTGGTCTTATTTACACATGCACTTACAAACAGGCATATCTTGAAAAACATCCTTCAGTGTAAAGCTCTCATCTGGCCAAAGTTGTTTCTTTTTCCACTGAGACAGAGTCTTGGCCTGTCAGTACACTGGTCTGCATATTTCTTTGCTATTATGATTCATACTTGGTGCTTTCAGTAGCAAAACATGGGATATCTCCCTACATCATGACCCTTTGATGACAGACACTCCGTTTCTCCGTGGTCCTCTTTGGGCCTGGGAAAGGTATTTCCTTTCTTTGTAAATCTCTTTCCCTATTGGACAGTTGGTGACTCACCTCCCAGAAAAAAGGGATTTCACCCACTATACAAGGGTGTATTGTACCAAATCTTGGACTGACTACATTCTGATTCAGAATCTTTATTTAATGATGTAAACAAAGTGGAAATAGGGAATCTGGTGATTTCTGACCATTTGCAATATGGGGAGAAACATTGGTTTTGATTCCTTATTTAAATGGAAAATGCTGGAATGGTTGTGCAATGAGCAGGATTTCGGACAGTTTTTGCTGGCAAAGTGACAGTGTTTCTTGGAAACTAACCAGCGGCATAGGGACAACACAATTTTGTTCTGGGAAATGATGAAAGCAGTAATGAGAGGAGAGATTATTCAATTTGCTTTTTATAAGAAAAAGCAAAGGAATAAACACATTTTGGAGTTGGATAAAAGAATGATTTATTATAAAAATCAATGGAATAAAAATAATTCAGAGGAATGGAAATCCAGGTTTAGCAAGGCTCAAGCTGTCCTTAATGATCTACTTCACCAGAAGGTCTCTAGTGCTATTTTTATAGACAAGCATAAATTGTTCCAGTATGGGAACAAACTGGGGGCGGTTGATAGCTAATCTGATGAAATCTCAGTCCTTATCTAAATTTATTAGTAATCTTAAGCACTCAAATGGCTCTTTTGCTACTACTACCTCTACTATAGGGGAAGTGTTTAAAGTCTTTTATCAAACCTTATATAGCAAAGAGGTACCCAATTTAGATTGCGAAAAGGAATTTTTTGAACAGTGAAAACTCCCTCATTTATCGACTTAGCAGCTAGCTACTCTAAACAAGCCGGTTTCTATATAGGAAATTTCCCTGGTTATTAAAGAACTAAAATTACATAAATCACCAGGGCCAAATGGTTTGAATTCATTGTTTTATATATTGCTTCAGGATTCAGTGACCTCTGCTTTTTGCGATCTATTTAATTATATGATACAGAGTCAAGAAATGCCAGAAAGGGAGGGATTTAACTGATCCTGGTTCGAACAGACCTTTCTCTTTACTGACCCAGGACATTAAGATATACACCAAGATTTTGGCTAATAGATTAAAGTATATTTTGCCCAATTTGATTTCTCCTGAACAGACTGGATTTGTTTTTGGTAGAAAGCCCACTGCTAACATAAGATGTCTATTGTTAGCATTGGAAACTTGTCATTTCAAGAAGCTGCAGAACCCCTATTAATCAGTTTTGATGCAGAAAAAGCCTTTAATAGGGTGGCTTGGGATTTCCTATTTACATTTTTATGAGAGTTTGATTTTGTGGGCCCATTTTTATCTGCTGTCCAACTTCTTTACAAGGATCCTAAGGCTTTTATATGTGTCAATTGTGCCACATCCCCTTTATTTAGTTTAAGGAGAGGTACTAGGCAGGGGTGCCCACTGTCTCCACTCCTATTTGTCTTATTGCTAGAACCTTTGGTGCACAAAATCAAGCAAGATATGGGCATTTTGGGGTCCGAATAAGAACCCAGGAGTTGAAGTTAATGCTCTTTGCAGATAATATGTTGATGGTATTGACTAATGCTCGTACTACTCTTTCTTTACTGATATGGCATATCCCATGACTTCAGATTCTTTTCAGGACTAAAATTGAATTTATCCAAATCCAAGACTATGGATATTGCTGGCCATTTACATGACGGGTGGCTTAATTTTCCGATTGCATGGGCAAAGGATACTATTAAGTATTTAGGGGTTAAAATATATAGAGTCCCTGCTAGCTGCTATCAGTATAATATTATACCTCTTATTCAAGAGTAAATTACTTAGTTGGAAACATTTTCCTTTATTTTTACAGGGTCATAGGGTATTAGTTACAATAATTTGGGGATCAAAATAATTTTATCTGCTTCAGATGGTACCGTTTTTCTTGAGGAAAAAGAATATATGTCTCATTCAAAGAGTTTGCTCCAAGTTCTTTTGGAATTTTAAGCGGGCGAGGTTTAAATTTCCTATTTTATCAGCTCAGTGTTGTGGGAACGCCGGATAGCGCCGCGGCAGGTGAGGAATGTCCAAGCACAGGCTGAGAAGTAGAACCGTGGCCCCTGCCGAACCGGTACGCATCAGGAGACCCAACAACTTAATGTTGGTCTCTGGAGTAGCCCTCTGGCCACTCAGCCCTTTCGGGACCTGCCGCACGGGAGCAGCAAATGCGACAGGATAGACAGTGGCTGAAGGGCAAAGTTATCAGATGAAGAACCAGGATCTGACGAAGGCTTAAAGGTTGAGATGAGCTCAGGGTATTCAAGGTGAGACGAAGACTTGTAGGCTAAAACGAGCCTTAGGTTATACAGAGGACTCAGATGGAGTCACAACTGAAGAAATATCCGGAGTTCTGCATTGGTACTGCCACATCACGCACCCTACACTACCAAGCAAGGCAGTTCGCAGACCACGCTTGAGATTTCCCAAGACAGGTTGCTTAAAGATTCAGGATGAAGATAAGACAAGACTCCAGCGAGGCCTGAACCGAGATGTGCCCTCCTGGCCAATCAAGGCAAGGCGCAGACACGCCAGGACAAAACAGGGTTAGGCAGAGTTCATATCAAGACGGAGGCAAGTGCAAGAGGCTCCGAAGATCCGGACAGGATTCAGGATGAGGAGAATACTTCAGGATCCAAAGGCTTGGAGTAAGGCTTGGCGAGGAGCTCAAGTGGACTTGGAGGGTGGCACCTGAAGCTTGAAGATTAAAACCGGGGTTCCAGATAAGGAAGCCTTCAGGATCCAGGGGCTCGGAGTGAAGCTCGGCGTGGAGCTCGAGTGAGCTCGGAGCATGGAAGCTGATGCTGGGAGGATAAAAGTCAGGATCAGCCAAGACTAAGAACATCTGGATGAAGAAGAGGATGGTATGAAGACATCCAGAGAGTCGGACATCAGGACTTCAGGAATACTGATGAATGAAACCATAAAGAACATCAGGAACAACTGGAACATGAAGCTTGACGAAGACAAGAGACCAAGACGAGGAACATTTGGACGAAGACAAGGGATCCCACATGGAACGAAATGCCTTGGAGAAGCTGGATTGCAGCGAAGTCCTAAGGAGGACTGGCTCCTTGCGAAGGCAAGGAAGAAGTGAAGTCATGCTCTTTTTATAGGGCTGAAGAGGAGGCTCCCACAATAACATCACTGAAGCACCATTCCCTCGCTGGCCCTTTAAGTGCTGAAGAGAGGCGTGGCCCCGTGCCTAGAGGGGAAGTGGGCAGGACCTTGGAGAGCGGCATCCCTGCCGCTGAAGACGGGGCAGGAGCAGAGCTAGGCCCGACGCTGGAGCGGCTTCCAGCCGCAAAGAGGATGCTGAAGACGGCTCTCCCTGCCGAGGCAAGGCCGAGGATGAAGGCCCCTCTGCACGGAGGGAACAAGGTAACTTCGGTGGCCTCCGGGCTGCATGAGAAGGCTGTCGGTGGGCTCCAGTCACGGGCATAGAACGTTGGCGGCCTCCAAGCAGCGTAGGAGCGTGGTCTGCGGCCTCTTGACCACAGGACAGCCCTTGAGCGGCTCCAGCCGTGTTCGAGAAACCGTTGGCGGTCTCTGGACCGTGGGAAAAAGCTGAAAAAAGAAGGAAAAAGAGGTGAGAGGCTATCCGCGAGGGTAAAATCGCAACATTTAGAAGGAAGGAGGAGGTTTGGGATTTGCGCATGTTAGATTTTATAATACGGTATGCCTTTTTCAGATCTTCAGAGAATGGTTGAGGAGTCAGTCTCATCAGGGTGGCCCCATGGTGAAGTTAGAGCGGGATTTTGTGAAACCTTATAGTTGAATGTACCTGCTACATTCCCATAGTGAAGTGTTGCCGTCCTATATCTCCAAGTCTCTCCTCATAGGTTCTATGCGGAAATGTTGGCGTGTTCTTAGCATTTAGTCTTATCATGGAAGTTGTATCTTCATATGCCCTTGCGGGGAAATCCAGTTTTCTGCCAAGTTGGAGAAATGAAAATTTTAAAAACCTCTGTAAGCAGGGGATTGCTAGTTTAGCTTCCTTTATTAATTTACAAGATGGTAAAATACATTCATTTCACTACTGTTATCAGTATTTACATTTTCCTAATTAAGACTGTCTCAGATACTTGCAATTAGTAGTTATAGTAATTCCCTGCCTGTAGCTGATATGAGATCCTTGACTTCTGGTCCCTTTCAAAGATTTTTACCCTTGAATGCCAAACAACAAATTTCTATATCGCTGTACTATACATTTTTACATTCCTCTACTAAGTATTCCATTTATTCAACATTAGCTGCTACATGGTCAAAGGACCTAGTTTGCCTGATAACTGAGAATGATCTATCTGATTGTGATAAATTGATTGGTGGAGCAGTGATGAGAGCAATGTATGGAAATTCATGATAAAATTCTGCATAGAATTACATTTTGGTCGCATAAGGCTTATCTTGCAGATATAATCGCCTCTGATCACTGTATTACTTGTCTTCAACCTAAGGCAACGTTAACGCATTGCTTATGGGAATGTGATGTTTGTTTCAAATATTCTGGAACTCTGATCAAACAATTTTTGGTTTCTGCTAATATTTCTATCTCCATATGGTCTGTGGTCTTTTGTCTAATTGTCATAAAGACTCAATGATATCTATCAGTATTCATGACAAGCTTATTCTTGCAAAAGGGTACTTAGTCACTATTCAGCTACTTTTGCCTAACTTGCTATCTGCTTTGGGTCCTACCTTCGATATGTGGTCTACTTCTATATTGGACTTATATGTCCTGGAATGGCGAACACTACTATGGTTTTCTAAGAAGAAATAGTTATCCAGCCAATGTGTCCTTTTGTGAATTTTTTACCAAGGGAACTGAAGGCCAAATTCATCTTGAAGATATCTGCTGCATATCACTTAGCTGACTAATGTTCTCTAATTGCTTTCACTTTTGTTGCCTTTATTTTATTATAATTTCAAGGAGTTTGCTATGACTTAGCAAACAGAAGTCATTCTATGTCTGTGTATCCCAATGGCTAATCCAGAGTGCTCATGTGAAGTTCTTGGGACGATATCTAAAAGGACAAAGGGAGGGGATGGGGGTTATAGGGAAATGAGACAGGAGGGGTTGGGAGCAATTTGATCTTGGATATTCTTTGGTGGATATTGTTACAGTTGTTATATATAAAATTTTCAATAAAAAGTTTTCTAAAAAAAAATAGATGCAGTTCCTACTGTGGCAAGTTCAGGCAGTATAAGCTAAATATGATGAGATAATCCAGTTATGGCAACAGAAGTATCATTGCCCTTAGGCAGAACTCCTCAGTCTTTCTTTTTCTGCGGAGCCATATGGTTATGGTATCAGCTTTGCTCTCTTCCTCACAGCAGTAGCTGTGACAATTCTGGAGCTGTTGCAGCAGCTCTTTGTTCTAACAGAGCTTTTATGTTTTCTTGTTTCCTCTTATACCTTATGGTATTTATTTTGATTTTCTCCCTTTTTAAGCCTCTCTGCTGGCCGCATGGCGAGTCTAAAGCACTATGTAGCCTAGCAGAGGTTGTTCTCTTCTCCTTAATAAATAATGCTCCATCTGCAGCTTATTTTGTGTTGTCCTCTCCTGAAATGTATCTGTTTTGAGCCTTTGTTAGGTGTTTCATGGGACTAACAGTATGTAATCCGTGAGTGGTCCAAAAAGGTCTCTGGACTTCCTTGAGTTCCCATCCAGGAAGGAGCTCCAGAAAGTTTCATCCAACTGCTAGTCTCCATGGGCCAAAGTTAATATTCACCTCTGATACCCTGGATGACATAGCCTCCCTGTGTGCTTGTCAGCTTGCTCTGGCATTGCATCTCTTTGGGAGAGAGGCTGAGCATGAGTCTGGGCATTCAGCTTTGCTGCTGCACCATTGGTGTCATATCTATAATTGATTGCCCGTTCATGTCCGTGCCAGAGCACCAATGGTCAGATACTGGAACGCCCTCAACACCATCAAGCGCCATGGATACCATAGAGCACTGTAGATGCTCTCTCAATACCATTGAGCACCATGGATGCTCGCAATACTGTAGAGCACAGCTGATGCCCTTGATGCTGTCAAGTGCCATGTACACTCTTGACGCTGTGCCATGGATGCCATAGTTATCCATGGACACCAGTGCTGGGAGTGCCATCAGACATTGTTGATGCTGTGGGTGCCATCAAGCGCCATGGATGCCCTCGACACTGTCAAGCACCATGAGCGCCTTAGATGCAGTACCTGAATGTAATCCGCTTTGAAGTGCTGAAAAAAGTGGAATATATATATAAATAAATAAAATAAAAAATAAAAAGAATGCCTCAGATGCTCTGAATGCCCTTGATGCTGTGGAGCGCTGTCGAGTGCCATGGGTGCCCTTGATGCCGTCAAGCATCATAGATACTGTAGTGCACCTTGGACACCATTGAGTGCTGGAGGCGCTGTTGAAGCCATGGACACTGCTGAACACCATGGATGCCCTTGATGCAGTAGAGCACCAAGGACACCATCGGATGCTATTGGGCACCCTCAGTGCTGTAAGCACAGAAGCCCATGGACGTCATTAAGCACTGTGAGCTATCGGAGTGCCATTAACATCGCCGAGCCCTGTGAACACTGCTGACTCCATGGGATGTCATTGAAACAGTGGAGGACTGCAAACACAGTTGACACTGTGGGAGTTGTCTAGACCTCCGAGTGCCATGGGCACCACCAGACACCACCAATATTATTGGCACTGTGGAGTGCCTGGACACCATGGATGTTGTTATTGCCATTGATGTCATTCATGTTGTGGTGGGCACTTGGGGTGCTATAGCTGCCCTGGGCGCTTTTCCCACCATCAAACAGCTATTGTTTGCTATTAGGGGCCATTGACGGTGCCATAGACGCCATCTAGTGCCCTCATGTGTCTGGCACCATGGGGTGCTATGTGTCACTGTTGGTAATGGTGCCAATGCACACTTCTCCATAGTTTGCTCTTGCACAGTGCACCACTTCTAGTACCAGAAGTTTTGCGGTCGGTTCAGGCTATGGCATGGAGCTATGCCCACGGGCATTGTGATATTGAGCGCATACATCCCACCAGAGGCCCAATGGAGTACCGCTACAGGGGTTGCAAAGTACTGCAAGGGTGCAAGCCCCTGCACTTCTATGGCGAAAATTAGGAACAGAGGTACAACTGTGCTGTCTATTGTGTGTTTCCTTTTGGAAGACATCACAGGCTTGGGCATTGCATTTGTAGATGCACTGGGATGTAGTTGTCAAGAATGTGCTCTTATTGTACCCACATGGGAAGGGGCCAGGTAAAATAAGAGCACATTCTTGACAATTACATCCCAGTTGCAGTCCATCGCAGGTTTGTTGGTCTGGCCAAGGCCTTGAACTGCATGATTCAGTACAACTCCTTGCAGGTCCCCTAGTGGGTTGATAGGAAGAAAAGCAGCAGAGGTCGACTGGACTGCTTTTGCTAGCATCCCTGGTGAGATGGGAGAAACTGGACGCTGGTAATGCCTGTGATAATCTCAATTGGATGAGGCAGTCAGGTGCATTCAAAAGGATCTTTGGGCAGTATCCCAAGAGTTACAAGAAGGGTTGCTTATAGATCCTGAAGAGATTGTAGCAAAATGTAATATACCAATAGAAAGAAAGCCAGCCCCCAGGGGCCTGGATTTGCTGAGGAGCTTTTGTCACAAGAAAGAAGAAAAGTCATTGACAGTGGGTAGACTTATATAGAGCATGTGATGAGGATCAGGAATTCTTCAGGAGGAGAAGATATAACTATGAATCAATTCCAAAGACATCAGATACAAGGGGAAAAGAGAAAACAGAGAAAAAGCCCCCCCCCCTTCCCTCCCCCGCCCCGTGAGTGTGGAATCTCTATAGGACTCTTCAGACCAGTACCTCAGTGAAAAGGACTTGTAATCCACAGATATAGGATCTGAGTGGACTCTGTCGGAGCTGGGCCTGCCCCATGTTAACTGTGCCATAAGATCAGCAGGGCAGCCATTGCACCGATCAATGGCACTGGCCACTAGGGGGTTAGACTTTCAAAATCACTGGCCCTTATTTTAACTGTTTTTAACTGGTATGTGTGGCTAACACTTTCCTTTGTTGTAGGAAATTGTGATGTGGTAAGAAGTCTGATATTTGAAAATCTTGGTGTGGTAAGAAGTCTGGTATTAGGAAATATTGATGTGATAAGAAGTTTGGTATTTGGGAATTTTGATGTGGTAAGAAGTTTGCAGTTTTTCTAAAATGCAATTTTTGAGCCCAAAAAGGTGGTCCTTGGAGGTGCCCCGAGGTCCCTCTTGGGGAGGGGGAATCCTGTGATGAACAGTGGGTCTTGAACTGATGCTGTAGAAGCTGCAGGCTGGAGCCCTCCAGGGAGAGCCACGCTGGATGTGGACAACTGGGGAAGCAGAATTATTTCTATCCTGCAGGTATTAGAGGGTGGGACACACCTAGTGAAGTTTCATTGGCCCAGAAGGAAACCCACTCTTGATGTTTAAACCCCTGTTTAAACCCCTAGCCAGCAGAGAATCTCTGCTGGCACAATGAATCTCTAACTCACTGGGTTTGGTCTGTAAGGGCTGCTCGGAATCTATTTGAGCTGTGTTGTAACTCACTCCTCGCTTGCCTGGTGAGGAAGCACTCTTGAATACGTTTATTTCTCCTGCATATTTTAAGACAGAAGCCCATGTTATGTTTGATGCATGTTTCTTTAATTAAAACTGTGTGTGAACTGTGCTTGTTGTATCAGACCCAGACAAGAATCCTGTTTATGGAAAGCAAATTTGCTTTCTGGTTGGGGACCTTTTTTTTTTTTTTTTTTTTTTAAATTATTATTTTTTCCATGTAAATGTCTTGTTAGGTATAATAATGCTTCATATATCTTTTTTTTTAACCAGGTCAATTAAACCTATTTCTGAGTGACAAATATATGCAACAGGGTCAGCTACTAAATTGGGGCTCTGATTCTCCACCAATGTCTTAATTTTGTCCTCTTTGTTCTTTTTTTATATGAAATTCACTGCTGCTCAGTTTTGTTTACTTCCTTTTGTAAGATTTTTCCTGTGGTATTCATATCCCCTTTATGGTGGACTTGAATTTCGGAGTTACTTAAGTTTCCTTTTGTTCATTGTTTTTTAAGTATGTTAGTAACGCTAATATTTTTTTCTCTTAAGTCTGAGATTATCCCTTTGCAGCTGATTTGAAAATTATTCTTAACTACTGAGGGACTGCAGGAATAAAATGCATCCAGCCTAGCGCACAGATTTACACGCAGTTGGACACGTGTTTTGGATGTGCTAGACTAGCACCCAATGCAATAAGGAGATTAGTGCATCCAAAACATGCACCCAAACAAATGTGTAGCTGATTGCACCCATCACATGTAAAATCCATATAGATGAGGCTATTAGCTATACCCCTGATGCAGATAATCGCTGGGCGTCCAACACATACTTAACACAGCAGATTTAACTCCAGCCCCGGAGGTGGCTTAAAGTCAATCCGTGAATCAAGAGCTCATAAGAAATTAAAAATACGATCCTTTGTGGTTCCTCCTACTTAGTATCCTTGTAACATTTAAATTTACTGCTTACGGTAATGAAAAATAAATGTATATTGGCTTGATTTAAAAAAAAAAAATAAAATCTTCTGGACGCACAGTTTAGATGCCCATAGCAAGGGGTATTTAGCTATGGGCATCTTCAGCAACCTCAGCAAAATCGGCCAGAAGAAGCGGGATTAAAACGGATGCTCTTATTGAGTGCCCGTTGCAGTTGTGGGCACCCAATGCATTTGAGCGCTAGGGACTCACAATTCTTCTTTAGCGCATCCTTTTTTGCGCAGCCCCTCATTTAAATACTGCATCCGGCATCCAGGGGATGTGGCTGCGTGTGCATTAGGAAAACGGGTGCACAATACAAGCGCCTGTTTTCAGTGCGCGTCTTATTGCATCGGCCCCTGTCGTGCTAAAGATTTAATGACAGGTCTGAAGTGGGTGTTTAAAAGTTTTGGCCTTAGCGACCATGTGCTAAAGAGTGCTTTACTTACTGTGTGGCCACTAACATTTAATTTGTATTTCATTATTATAACCGGTAGTCTCTGCAGGATCTTTGAAAATTGTTCCCAAAGTGAACTAGGAATAGAGCCGAGCAGTGCACACTTGAGTGTTGCCAAAATGATCACCCCCCACCACCACCCTGCACGGACTCCCTGCTGTTATAGTATCATAGTAAATAATGGCAGAAAAAGATCATTCTGCCTGGCAAGCTTTTAGGATTGTAACTGCTGCTTCATGCAGGTTACCCTCATACCTTTCTTGGAAGCACAATCTAATCATTTCAGTGCTGCTGTTTCCTTTCCAGCCAGCGATGCTGTTAGCATTCGGATCAAGAGCGGGATCCTGGAGCAGACGGGTGCTACAGCTGACGTGTTGCAGAGTGATACCATGGATCACTACCGCACCTTCCAGATGCTGGAACGGCTTCTGCATTTCCCCACAAAACTCATCAACCAGCTGCTCTTCCAGATCCCACCCTGCCGGCAGGTTATGTTGATCCAAAAGTGAGTCTCAGCAATAAAAAGGGACTAGATGGACAATGGCAGCAAGAGGCAGGGGAGACCCAGGCACTGCAAGCAGAAGGTGGAAGGAACGGGAGATCCAGGTAGTGACAGAGGAGACTTGTGCATTGGTGACTGGAGTCAGCAGAGAGCTAAGTGGTTATGCAGGAGGTAGGGAAGAACCGAGCAGTGGTGGAGAGAGGCAGGGAAGATCAGGGCAGTGGCAGCAGGAGGTGGAGGTTACCTGGGCAACAGCAGTGTAAGGTGGAGGTGACTTGGGTACTAGTAGTAGAAGCGAGGGAGACTTGGGCAGTAGCAGTAGGAGGCAGGGAAGATCTCAGCAGTGGCAACAGGAAGTTGGCGAGATCTGGGCAGTGAAGGCAGAAGGTTTAGTTTATCAACTGGCCTTTCAGCTGTGTTTCCTAAGAGTGGCACTAACCTTTTTGTTTCTTTTGCTCTCTTATCTGTCTCTGGGTTCAGATACTATACCTTTGATGAAGCTTTTGTGAGGGAGGTCCTGGGGAAGAAACTCTCCAAAGGAACAAAGAAGGACCTGGACGATGTCAGTGAGAAAACAAATATCACCTTAAAGAGCTGCAGGAGGCAGGTAAAAATCAGAACCTGTGATGGGCAATTCCCCTGGACTGGAGGATCACAGTCCATGCCAGTTCTGGTCCCCAGTGATTATAGCCTACAATAGGCATGGCCCTGAGGTATCCTGGCCCACAATGGGCTTATCTTCCCAAGGATCAGAGCCTGTGATGTGTTGGTTCTAGGTATTGCAATGGCCATTCCTGCTCTGATGTGTTAGGGACCACAGCTTGTGATAGGCCCAGTCCCCAGAGATTACTGCCCACAACAGAGAGAGAGTCCCTGGGGATCAGAGCCTGCAGTGGGCTGCTTCACCTCTTGCCCTGGGGTTTGCATCCCATGATGGGCCATTCCTCCATCCACCTCCATCTCTGGGGATTGCAATGCTTCCTTTCCCCCTGCTACAAGGGATTGGAGCTCATAAGGAGCTGCTTCAACCTCCAATTCATGACTTGTGTTATGAAATTAGTAGTTGAAGGAATGAACTTTCTCTAGCAGTTCTCACTCTCTCTGTCTCTGTGTATGTATCTTTCTCGCTCTTTCTGTCATTCACAAACACTGCTCCCCTTCCTGTTTCTTTACGGTTTCCTTTGTTCTCTGACCACTTTTATCCTCTCTCTCCTTCTCAGTTTGATAACTTCAAGCGTGTCTTTAAGGTGGTGGAGGAGATGAAGGGGTCACTGGTGGAAAACATTCAACATAACTTTCTGCTCTCTGATCGGTTGGCCAGGTACACAATGCCGATCCCTGAAATCCCATGGAGATGTCTGGTGTGCGGTGATGGGACAGAATTGGAGGGGCAGCCCTAGAAATGTAATGTTACACAGGAGGGAGGGGGGAAGTTTAACATTTTGGGACAAGATAAGCTGTCAGGGAAATTGTTCTTCCATTTCTAAATATTTATATTCAAGCAGATGACACAGAGAAACAAAAGATATTCTTTAACAAACCTTTTCATGGTGGTGAATGTATCAGATATGATAGGGCTGGTTCAGTCTGTAACCACATTTCCACCACTGCTGAATGGAACTTGGGGACATAAAAGGGCAGGTCTGCTTCACACATTGCACTCACTGATTTCCACTCTGAGGACAGGACAGGTCTCTTTTAAACGCTACACCTGCGGATTCCATCCTGTGAGCAGGGCTGGTCTCCTTTATGCACCACACACACTGATTCCAAGCTGAGAGCAGGGTAGGAGCAGGTCTCCTTTTATAGACTACGCACTCTGATTCCAGGCTGAGGTCAGGATAGCTCTCCTTCATGTGAGAGACCTACTTACGCCTTTACCTCCCTTCTCCAGGGACTACGCCGCTATTGTCTTCTTTGCCAACAGCCGTTTTGAGACTGGCAAGAAGAAGCTGCAGTACCTGACCTTTGAGGATTTTGCCTACTGCGCAGAGCAGCTGATCCAGAACTGGACCCTGGGCGCTGTAGGTGAGTGGCTGTGAAATTTCCCTTAGGCTGGCACTTGAAGTGGTGATCTGACAAGGAGCTGGAAAATCAGGAGCAGTTGAAGAGCAAGTGACAGTGGCTCTTTCCATGAGCAGCTGTTCTGTCCATTCTGGCAGCTAATGTGGTGGTGTTGTCTCTGCTCCCACAGATAACCAGAGGTACTCGGCAAATTTATATGCCAATCATTTTTTTATTATACAAAATTTAAACTGTACCATTTTATCACCCATATAATTTAATATATAGACCACATTGCACACTTTTATATATTGAAGAACCTAAAAACTTCCCCAGTATCATACATTCATTACCCTACATTCATACCAATCATACCACTCATACCCCTATAACCTCACACAATACCCATATTAAAATATTAATCTTATTCTCAATAATATGAGATTCTTTAGATACAAAATATCCAACAATTGATATGTTACACATACACTTTATATATTGCATAGTATTGTTAAGACTAATTCATTATCTTCATATTATACAGTCATGCACTATTACATTATCTTCATATTGTGCGTTCATCCGACCAGAGCCTCGTTTCACCCTGTTTTTACAGACATCGCTGTAACAAAATAGACCACATTGTAGCAAAAGACTTGGCTGATTGAGAAAGTGGTGTTGAAATCGATATTTGATGTTGATACATGAAGAAACAATTGAGTGTTGTAGATCCCTGAAGAAGCCCTGTACTTCAGGGTGAAACGAGGCTCTGGTCGGATGAACGCACAATATGAAGATAATGTAATAGTGCATGACTGTATAATATGAAGATAATGAATTAGTCTTAACAATACTATGCAATATATGAAGTGTATGTGTAACATATCAATTGTTGGATATTTTGTATCTAAAGAATCTCATATTATTGAGAATAAGATTAATATTTTAATATGGGTATTGTGTGAGGTTATAGGGGTATGAGTGGTATGATTGGTATGAATGTAGGGTAATGAATGTATGATACTGGGGAAGTTTTTAGGTTCTTCAATATATAAAAGTGTGCAATGTGGTCTATATATTAAATTATATGGGTGATAAAATGGTACAGTTTAAATTTTGTATAATAAAAAAATGATTGGCATATAAATTTGCCGAGTACCTCTGATTTTTGTGTGTAGGATTACTTAACTTTCAGATGAATTGCACGTATTATTTTGACCCACAGATAACCAGGCAGACGATATGGATATGGATCTGGACAAGGAGTTTCTCCAGGATCTGAAGGAGCTGAAGATACTCATCACAGACAAGGACCTACTGGACCAGCACAAGAGGTGCAGATGGCGTGCTCTGAGCTGGGTGGATGGGGGAGGAGTGGCTCTGTTTTAAACCTACTGCTTACTCCTCCTGTGCTCCCACTTCTTGTTCCCAGCCTAGTGTGCACCTCCCTTCGGGGGAAAACTGGAGTCTTCCCTGAGATGGAAAATAACTTTAAGGTAAGAGAGAAGCAAAGTCACACCACACTATGAGATCTTGTCTGTGTGCATGTCTCTTGTCTAGCTTTATTATACATGTTTATATAGTAATATAGGAACGATGGCAGATAAAGACCAAATGTCCATCTAGCCTGCTCAGCAAGTTGCTCATGGTAATAACCGCCACTCCGTGCAGGTTACCCCTATGCATTCTGTTAAGGATTGTAACTGCTGCTCCATGCAGGTTACCCCCAAGCCTTCTGTAAAGGGTAGTGATTACCGCTCCGTGCAGAGTACCCCATGCACCCTTTTCTTCATTTCCAACATCTAGCTTCTAGGGGTTCGCAGTGTTTTATTTACTTATTTCTGCATATTTATATGCCGCTTATACACAGCTCTAGGCTGCTTACAATTAAAACATTCATAAAATAATAAATA